>NC_091283.1:659597860-659910204 GCF_032444005.1 Ranitomeya imitator
TAGGCTTAAGGCCGGAGCACAATTGCGGGCTAGGCTTAAGGCCGGGGCACAAGTGCGGGCTAGGCTTAAGGCCGGGGCACAAGTGCGGGCTAGGATTAAGGCCGGGGCACAAGTGCGGGCTAGGCTTAAGGCCGGGGCACAAGTGCGGGCTAGGCTTAAGGCCTGAGCAAAAGTGCAGGCCAGGCTTAAGGCCTTGGCACAAGTGCGGGCTAGGCTTAAGGCATGGGCACAAGTGCAGTGCTGGCTAGGATCAAGGCAGGGGGCACAAGTGCTGGCTAGGCTTAAGGCCTGGGCACAAGTGCGGGCTAGGCTTAAGGCCGGGGCACAAGTGCGAGCTAGGCTTAAGGCCTGGGCACAAGTGAGGGCTAGGCTTAAGGCCTGGGCACACGTGCAGTGCGGGCTAGGCTTAAGGCCTGGGCACAAGTGCAGTGCTGACTAGGATCAAGGCAGGGGGCACAAATGCTGGCTAGGCTTAAGGCCTGGGCACAAGTGCAGGCTAGGCTTAAGGCCTGAGCAAAAGTGCAGGCTAGGCTTAAGGCCATGGCACAAGTGCGGGCTAAGCTTAAGGCATGGGCACAAGTGCAGTGCTGGCTAGGATCAAGGCAGGGGGCACAAGTGCTGGCTAGGCTTAAGGCATGGGCACAAGTGCTGGCTAGGCTTAAGGCATACAGCTAACTCTTTGCACTCTTTGCATAAAGGGTTAGGCACCCATAGGGGTGAAGAGCTAGATTTCACCCCTCTACTCTGTACTTGGACATTTAGGACAAGATCTTTTGTTGTACAGTGCAGAGCCTCTCCATAACCCCATGCTCCAAGCGACCAGGCACTTCTTGTCTGTCCTCCGTAAATGGGTAATGCCTTCTTCCCCAATTACATTCGTGCATGCGCATTCAGACGGGACAAGAGCGAAGAGCGTAAAGCTGGCCCTATGTGCATAACCAACATGAAGCTGAAGACAAAAACAAACAAACAAGCATTCAATGGGCTCAAAAGTGCGGGCTAGGCTTAAGGCCTGGGCACAAGTGCGGGCTAGGCTTAAGGCCTGGGCACAAGTGCGGGCTAGGCTTAAGTCATGGGCACAAGTGCGGGCTAGGCTTAAGGCCTGGGCACAAGTGCGGGCTAGGCTTAAGGCCTGGGCACAAATGCAGTGCGGGCTAGGCTTAAGGCCTGGTCACAAGTGCAATGCTGGCTAGCATCAAGGCAGGGGGCACACATGCTGGCTACGCTTAAGGCATGGGCACAAGTGCCAGCTAGGCTTAAGGCCTGAGCAAAAGTGCAGGCTAGGCTTAAGGCCTTGGCACAAGTGCGGGCTAGGCTTAAGGCATGGGCACAAGTGCAGTGCTGGCTAGGATCAAGGCAGGGGGCACAAGTGCTGGCTAGGCTTAAGGCCGGGGCACAAGTGCGGGCTAGGCTTAAGGCCGGGGCACAAGTGCGGGCTAGGCTTAAGGCCGGGGCACAAGTGCGAGCTAGGCTTAAGGCCTGGGCACAAGTAAGGGCTAGGCTTAAGGCCGGGGCACAAGTAAGGGCTAGGCTTAAGGCCGGGGCACAAGTGAGGGCTAGGCTTAAGGCCTGGGCACAAGTGCGGGCTAGGCTTAAGGCCGGGGCACAAGTGCGGGCTAGGCTTAAGGCCTGGGCACAAGTGCGGGCTAGGCTTAAGGCCTGGGCACAAGTGCGAGCTAGGCTTAAGGCCGGGGCACAAGTGCGGGCTAGGCTTAAGGCCGGGGCACAAGTGCGGGCTAGGCTTAAGGCCGGGGCACAAGTGCGGGCTAGGCTTAAGGCCGGGGCACAAGTGCGGGCTAGGCTTAAGGCCGGGGCACAAGTGCGGGCTAGGCTTAAGGCTGGGGCACAAGTGCGGGCTAGGCTTAAGGCCTGGGCAAAAGTGCGGGCTAGGCTTAAGTCATGGGCACAAGTGCGGGCCAGGCTTAAGGCCTGGGCACAAGTGCAGGCTAGGCTTAAGGCCTGGGCACAAGTGCGGGCTAGGCTTAAGGCCTGGGCACAATTGCGGGCTAGGCTTAAGGCCTGGGCACAAGTGCGGGCTAGGCTTAAGGCCTGGGCACAAGTGCGGGCTAGGCTTAAGGCCTGGGCACAAGTGCAGTGCGGGCTAGGCTTAAGGCCTGGGCACAAGTGCAGTGCTGACTAGGATCAAGGCAGGGGGCACAAATGCTGGCTAGGCTTAAGGCCTGGGCACAAGTGCAGGCTAGGCTTAAGGCCTGAGCAAAAGTGCAGGCTAGGCTTAAGGCCTTGGCACAAGTGCGGGCTAAGCTTAAGGCATGGGCACAAGTGCAGTGCTGGCTAGGATCAAGGCAGGGGGCACAAGTGCTGGCTAGGCTTAAGGCATGGGCACAAGTGCTGGCTAGGCTTAAGGCATACAGCTAACTCTTTGCACTCTTTGCATAAAGGGTTAGGCACCCATAGGGGTGAAGAGCAAGCTTTCACCCCTCTACTCTGTACTTGGACATTTAGGACTAGATCCTTTGTTGTACAGTGCGGAGCCTCTCCATAACCCCATGCTCCAAGCGACCAGGCACTTCTTGTCTGTCCTCCGTAAATGGGTAATGCCTTCTTCCACAATTACAGTCGTGCATGCGCATTCAGACGGGACAAGAGCAAAGAGCGTAAAGCTGGACCTATGTGCATAACCAACATGAAGCTGAAGACAAAAACAAACAAACAAGCATTCAAGGGGCTCAAAAGTGCGAGCTAGGCTAAAGGCCGGGGCACAAGTGCGGGCTAGGCTTAAGGCCGGGGCACAAGTGCGGGCTAGTCTTAAGGCCTGGGCACAAGTGCGGGCTAGGCTTAAGGCCGGGGCACAAGTGCGGGCTAGGCTTAAGGCCGGGGCACAAGTGCGGGCTAGGCTTAAGGCCGGGGCACAAGTGCGGGCTAGGCTTAAGGCCGGGGCACAAGTGCGGGCTAGGCTTAAGGCCGGGGCACAAGTGCGGGCTAGGCTTAAGGCCGGGGCACAAGTGCGGGCTAGGCTTAAGGCCGGGGCACAAGTGCGGGCTAGGCTTAAGGCTGGGGCACAAGTGCGGGCTAGGCTTAAGGCCTGGGCAAAAGTGCGGGCTAGGCTTAAGTCATGGGCACAAGTGCGGGCTAGGCTTAAGGCCTGGGCACAAGTGCGGGCTAGGCTTAAGGCCTGGGCACAAGTGCGGGCTAGGCTTAAGGCCTGGGCACAAGTGCGGGCTAGGCTTAAGGCCTGGGCACAAGTGCGGGCTAGGCTTAAGGCCTGGGCACAAGTGCAGTGCGGGCTAGGCTTAAGGCCTGGGCACAAGTGCAGTGCTGACTAGGATCAAGGCAGGGGGCACAAATGCTGGCTAGGCTTAAGGCCTGGGCACAAGTGCAGGCTAGGCTTAAGGCCTGAGCAAAAGTGCAGGCTAGGCTTAAGGCCTGAGCAAAAGTGCAGGCTAGGCTTAAGGCCTTGGCACAAGTGCGGGCTAAGCTTAAGGCATGGGCACAAGTGCAGTGCTGGCTAGGATCAAGGCAGGGGGCACAAGTGCTGGCTAGGCTTAAGGCATGGGCACAAGTGCTGGCTAGGCTTAAGGCATACAGCTAACTCTTTGCACTCTTTGCATAAAGGGTTAGGCACCCATAGGGGTGAAGAGCAAGCTTTCACCCCTCTACTCTGTACTTGGACATTTAGGACTAGATCCTTTGTTGTACAGTGCGGAGCCTCTCCATAACCCCATGCTCCAAGCGACCAGGCACTTCTTGTCTGTCCTCCGTAAATGGGTAATGCCTTCTTCCCCAATTACAGTCGTGCATGCGCATTCAGACGGGACAAGAGCAAAGAGCGTAAAGCTGGCCCTATGTGCATAACCAACATGAAGCTGAAGACAAAAACAAACAAACAAGCATTCAAGGGGCTCAAAAGTGCGAGCTAGGCTAAAGGCCGGGGCACAAGTGCGGGCTAGGCTTATGGCCGGGGCACAAGTGCGGGCTAGTCTTAAGGCCTGGGAACAAGTGCGGGCTAGGCTTAAGGCCGGGGCACAAGTGCGGGCTAGGCTTAAGGCCGGGGCACAAGTGCGGGCTAGGCTTAAGGCCGGGGCACAAGTGCGGGCTAGGCTTAAGGCCTGGGCACAAGTGCGGGCTAGGCTTAAGGCTTGGACACAAGTGTTGGCTAGGCTTAAGGCCTGGGCACAAGTGCGGGCTAGGCTTAAGGCCTGGGCACAAGTGCGGGCTAGGCTTAAGTCATGGGCACAAGTGCGGGCTAGGCTTAAGGCCTGGGCACAAGTGCGGGCTAGGCTTAAGGCCAGGGCACAAGTGCGGGCTAGGCTTAAGGCCTGGGCACAAGTGCGGGCTAGGCTTAAGGCCTGGGCACAAGTGCGGGCTAGGCTTAAGGCCTGTGCACAAGTGCGGGCTAGGCTTAAGTCATGGGCACAAGTGCGGGCTAGGCTTAAGGCCTGGGCACAAGTGCGGGCTAGGCTTAAGGCCTGGGCACAAGTGCGGGCTAGGCTTAAGGCCTGGGCACAAGTGACATGGGGGCTCGGCTTAAGGCCTGGGCACAAGTGCAGTGCTGACTAGGATCAAGGCAGGGGGCACAAATGCTGGCTAGGCTTAAGGCATGGGCACAAGTGCCAGCTAGGCTTAAGGCCTGGACACAAGTGGAGGCTAGGCTTAAGGCCTGAGCAAAAGTGCAGGCTTAGCTTAAGGCCTTGGCACAAGTGCGGGCTAAGCTTAAGGCATGGGCACAAGTGCAGTGCTGGCTAGGATCAAGGCAGGGTGCACAAGTGCTGGCTAGGGTTAAGGCATGGGCACAAGTGCTGGCTAGGCTTAAGGCATACAGCTACCTCTTTGCACTCTTTGCATAAAGGGTTAGGCACCCATAGGGGTGAAGAGCTAGCTTTCACCCCTCTACTCTGTACTTGGACATTTAGGACTAGATCCTTTGTTGTACAGTGCGTAGCCTCTCCATAACCCCATGCTCCAAGCGACCAGGCACTTCTTGTCTGTCCTCCGTAAATGGGTAATGCCTTCTTCCCCAATTACAGTCGTGCATGCGCATTCAGACGGGACAAGAGCAAAGAGCGTAAAGCTGGCCCTATGTGCATAACCAACATGAAACTGAAGACAAAAACAAACAAACAAGCATTCAAGGGGCTCAAAAGTGCGGGCTAGGCTTAAGGCCGGGGCACAAGTGCGGGCTAGGCTTAAGGCCTGGGCACAAGTGCGGGCTAGGCTTAAGGCCTAGGCACAAGTGCGAGCTAGGCTTAAGGCCTGGGCACAAGTGCGGGCTAGGCTTAAGGCCTGGGCACAAGTGCGAGCTAGGCTTAAGGCCTGGGCACAAGTGCGAGCTAGGCTTAAAGCCTGGGCACAAGTGCGGGCTAGACTTAAGGGCGGGGCACAAGTGCGGGCTAGGCTTAAGGCCGGGGCACAAGTGCGGGCTAGGCTTAAGGCCTGGGCACAAGTGCGGGCTAGGCTTAAGGCTGGGGCACAAGTGCGGGCTAGGCTTAAGACCTGGGCACAAGTGCGGGCTAGGCTTAAGGCCTGGGCACAAGTGCGGGCTAGGCTTAAGTCATGGGCACAAGTGCGGGCTAGGCTTAAGGCCTGGGCACAAGTGCGGGCTAGGCTTAAGGCCTGGGCACAAATGCAGTGCGGGCTAGGCTTAAGGCCTGGACACAAGTGCAATGCTGGCTAGCATCAAGGCAGGGGGCACAAATGCTGGCTACGCTTAAGGCATGGGCACAAGTGCCAGCTAGGCTTAAGGCCTGAGCAAAAGTGCAGGCCAGGCTTAAGGCCTTGGCACAAGTGCGGGCTAGGCTTAAGGCATGGGCACAAGTGCAGTGCTGGCTAGGATCAAGGCAGGGGGCACAAGTGCTGGCTAGGCTTAAGGCCGGGGCACAAGTGCGGGCTAGGCTTAAGGCCGGGGCACAAGTGCGGGCTAGGCTTAAGGCCGGGGCACAAGTGCGAGCTAGGCTTAAGGCCTGGGCACAAGTAAGGGCTAGGCTTAAGGCCGGGGCACAAGTAAGGGCTAGGCTTAAGGCCGGGGCACAAGTGAGGGCTAGGCTTAAGGCCTGGGCACAAGTGCGGGCTAGGCTTAAGGCCGGGGCACAAGTGCGGGCTAGGCTTAAGGCCTGGGCACAAGTGCGGGCTAGGCTTAAGGCCTGGGCACAAGTGCGAGCTAGGCTTAAGGCCGGGGCACAAGTGCGGGCTAGGCTTAAGGCCGGGGCACAAGTGCGGGCTAGGCTTAAGGCCGGGGCACAAGTGCGGGCTAGGCTTAAGGCCGGGGCACAAGTGCGGGCTGGGCTTAAGGCTGGGGCACAAGTGCGGGCTAGGCTTAAGGCCTGGGCAAAAGTGCGGGCTAGGCTTAAGTCATGGGCACAAGTGCGGGCTAGGCTTAAGGCCTGGGCACAAGTGCGGGCTAGGCTTAAGGCCTGGGCACAAGTTCGGGCTAGGCTTAAGGCCTGGGCACAAGTGCGGGCTAGGCTTAAGGCCTGGGCACAAGTGCGGGCTAGGCTTAAGGCCTGGGCACAAGTGCGGGCTAGGCTTAAGGCCTGGGCACAAGTGCAGTGCGGGCTAGGCTTAAGGCCTGGGCACAAGTGCAGTGCTGACTAGGATCAAGGCAGGGGGCACAAATGCTGGCTAGGCTTAAGGCCTGGGCACAAGTGCAGGCTAGGCTTAAGGCCTGAGCAAAAGTGCAGGCTAGGCTTAAGGCCTTGGCACAAGTGCGGGCTAAGCTTAAGGCATGGGCACAAGTGCTGGCTAGGCTTAAGGCATACAGCTAACTCTTTGCACTCTTTGCATAAAGGGTTAGGCACCCATAGGGGTGAAGAGCAAGCTTTCACCCCTCTACTCTGTACTTGGACATTTAGGACTAGATCCTTTGTTGTACAGTGCGGAGCCTCTCCATAACCCCATGCTCCAAGCGACCAGGCACTTCTTGTCTGTCCTCCGTAAATGGGTAATGCCTTCTTCCCCAATTACAGTCGTGCATGCGCATTCAGACGGGACAAGAGCAAAGAGCGTAAAGCTGGCCCTATGTGCATAACCAACATGAAGCTGAAGACAAAAACAAACAAACAAGCATTCAAGGGGCTCAAAAGTGCGAGCTAGGCTTAAGGCCGGGGCACAAGTGCGGGCTAGGCTTAAGGCCTGGGCACAAGTGCGGGCTAGGCTTAAGGCCTGGGCACAAGTGCGGGCTAGGCTTAAGGCCGGGGCACAAGTGCGGGCTAGGCTTAAGGCCGGGGCACAAGTGCGGGCTAGGCTTAAAGCCTGGGCACAAGTGTGAGCTAGGCTTAAGGCCTGGGCACAAGTGCGGGCTAGGCTTAAGGCCGGGGCACAAGTGCGGGCTAGGCTTAAGGCCGGGGCACAAGTGCGGGCTAGGCTTAAGGCTGGGGCACAAGTGCGGGCTAGGCTTAAGACCTGGGCACAAGTGCGGGCTAGGCTTAAGGCCTGGGCACAAGTGCGGGCTAGGCTTAAGGCCTGGGCACAAGTGCGGGCTAGGCTTAAGTCATGGGCACAAGTGCGGGCTAGGCTTAAGGCCTGGGCACAAGTGCGGGCTAGGCTTAAGGCCTGGGCACAAATGCAGTGCGGGCTAGGCTTCAGGCCTGGGCACAAGTGCAGTGCTGGCTAGAATCAAGGCAGGGGGCACAAATGCTGGCTAGTCTTAAGGCATGGGCACAAGTGCCAGCTAGGCTTAAGGCCTGAGCAAAAGTGCAGGCTAGGCTTAAGGCCTTGGCACAAGTGCTGGCTAGGCTTAAGGCCTGGGCACAAGTGCGGGCTAGGCTTAAGGCCGGGGCACAAGTGCGAGCTAGGCTTAAGGCCTGGGCACAAGTGAGGGCTAGGCTTAAGGCCTGGGCACAAGTGCAGTGCGGGCTAGGCTTAAGGCCTGGGCACAAGTGCAGTGCTGACTAGGATCAAGGCAGGGGGCACAAATGCTGGCTAGGCTTAAGGCCTGGGCACAAGTGCAGGCTAGGCTTAAGGCCTGAGCAAAAGTGCAGGCTAGGCTTAAGGCCTTGGCACAAGTGCGGGCTAAGCTTAAGGCATGGGCACAAGTGCAGTGCTGGCTAGGATCAAGGCAGGGGGCACAAGTGCTGGCTAGGCTTTACGCATGGGCACAAGTGCTGGCTAGGCTTAAGGCATACAGCTAACTCTTTGCACTCTTTGCATAAAGGGTTAGGCACCCATAGGGGTGAAGAGCTAGATTTCACCCCTCTACTCTGTACTTGGACATTTAGGACAAGATCTTTTGTTGTACAGTGCGGAGCCTCTCCATAACCCCATGCTCCAAGCGACCAGGCACTTCTTGTCTGTCCTCCGTAAATGGGTAATGCCTTCTTCCCCAATTACATTCGTGCATGCGCATTCAGACGGGACAAGAGCGAAGAGCGTAAAGCTGGCCCTATGTGCATAACCAACATGAAGCTGAAGACAAAAACAAACAAACAAGCATTCAATGGGCTCAAAAGTGCGGGCTAGGCTTAAGGCCTGGGCACAAGTGCGGGCTAGGCTTAAGGCCGGGGCACAAGTGCGGGCTAGGCTTAAGGCCGGGGCAAAAGTGCGGGCTAGGCTTAAGGCCTGGGCACAAGTGCGGGCTAGGCTTAAGGCCTGGGCACAAATGCAGTGCGGGCTAGGCTTAAGGCCTGGGCACAAATGCAGTGCGGGCTAGGCTTAAGGCCTGGGCACAAGTGCAGTGCTGGCTAGAATCAAGGCAGGGGGCACAAATGCTGGCTAGTCTTAAGGCATGGGCACAAGTGCCAGCTAGGCTTAAGGCCTGAGCAAAAGTGCAGGCTAGGCTTAAGGCCTTGGCACAAGTGCTGGCTAGGCTTAAGGCCTGGGCACAAGTGCGGGCTAGGCTTAAGGCCGGGGCACAAGTGCGAGCTAGGCTTAAGGCCTGGGCACAAGTGAGGGCTAGGCTTAAGGCCTGGGCACAAGTGCAGTGCGGGCTAGGCTTAAGGCCTGGGCACAAGTGCAGTGCTGACTAGGATCAAGGCAGGGGGCACAAATGCTGGCTAGGCTTAAGGCCTGGGCACAAGTGCAGGCTAGGCTTAAGGCCTGAGCAAAAGTGCAGGCTAGGCTTAAGGCCTTGGCACAAGTGCGGGCTAAGCTTAAGGCATGGGCACAAGTGCAGTGCTGGCTAGGATCAAGGCAGGGGGCACAAGTGCTGGCTAGGCTTAAGGCATGGGCACACGTGCTGGCTAGGCTTAAGGCACACAGCTAACTCTTTGCACTCTTTGCATAAAGGGTTAGGCACCCATAGGGGTGAAGAGCTAGATTTCACCCCTCTACTCTGTACTTGGACATTTAGGACAAGATCTTTTGTTGTACAGTGTGGAGCCTCTCCATAACCCCATGCTCCAAGCGACCAGGCACTTCTTGTCTGTCCTCCGTAAATGGGTAATGCCTTCTTCCCCAATTACATTCGTGCATGCGCATTCAGACAGGACAAGAGCGAAGAGCGTAAAGCTGGCCCTATGTGCATAACCAACATGAAGCTGAAGACAAAAACAAACAAACAAGCATTCAATGGGCTCAAAAGTGCGGGCTAGGCTTAAGGCCTGGGCACAAGTGCGGGCTAGGCTTAAGGCCGGGGCACAAGTGCGGGCTAGGCTTAAGGCCGGGGCACAAGTGCGGGATAGGCTTAAGGCCTGGGCACAAGTGCGGGCTAGGCTTAAGACCGGGGCACAAGTGCGGGCTAGGCTTAAGGCCGGGGCACAAGTGCGGGCTAGGCTTAAGGCCTGGGCACAAGTGCGGGCTAGGCTTAAGGCCGGGGCACAAGTGCGGGCTAGGCTTAAGGCCGGGGCACAAGTGCGGGCTAGGCTTAAGGCCGGGGCACAAGTGCGGGCTAGGCTTAAGGCCGGGGCACAAGTGCGGGCTAGGCTTAAGGCCGGGGCACAAGTGCGAGCTAGGCTTAAGGCCTGGGCACAAGTGCGGTCTAGGCTTAAGGCCGGGGCACAAGTAAGGGCTAGGCTTAAGGCCGGGGCACAAGTGAGGGCTAGGCTTAAGGCCTGGGCACAAGTGTGGGCTAGGCTTAAGGCCGGGGCACAAGTGCGGGCTAGGCTTAAGGCCTGGGCACAAGTGCGGGCTAGGCTTAAGGCTGGGCACAAGTGCGAGCTAGGCTTAAGGCCGGGACACAAGTGCGGGCTAGGCTTAAGGCCGGGGCACAAGTGCGGGCTAGGCTTAAGGCCGGGGCACAAGTGCGGGCTAGGCTTAAGGCCGGAGCACAAGTGCGGGCTAGGCTTAAGGCTGGGGCACAAGTGCGGGCTAGGCTTAAGGCCTGGGCAAAAGTGCGGGCTAGGCTTAAGTCATGGGCACAAGTGCGGGCTAGGCTTAAGGCCTGGGCACAAGTGCGGGCTAGGCTTAAGGCCTGGGCACAAGTGCGGGCTAGGCTTAAGGCCTGGGCACAAGTCCGGGCTAGGCTTAAGGCCTGGGCACAATTGCAGGCTAGGCTTAAGGCCTGGGCACAAGTGCAGTGCAGGCTAGGCTTAAGGCCTGGGCACAAGTGCAGTGCTGACTAGGATCAAGGCAGGGGGCACAAATGCTGGCTAGGCTTAAGGCCTGGGCACAAGTGCAGGCTAGGCTTAAGGCCTGAGCAAAAGTGCAGGCTAGGCTTAAGGCCTTGGCACAAGTGCGGGCTAAGCTTAAGGCATGGGCACAAGTGCAGTGCTGGCTAGGATCAAGGCAGGGGGCACAAGTGCTGGCTAGGCTTAAGGCATGGGCACAAGTGCTGGCTAGGCTTAAGGCATACAGCTAACTCTTTGCACTCTTTGCATAAAGGGTTAGGCACCCATAGGGGTGAAGAGCAAGCTTTCACCCCTCTACTCTGTACTTGGACATTTAGGACTAGATCCTTTGTTGTACAGTGCGGAGCCTCTCCATAACCCCATGCTCCAAGCGACCAGGCACTTCTTGCCTGTCCTCCGTAAATGGGTAATGCCTTCTTCCCCAATTACAGTCGTGCATGCGCATTCAGACGGGACAAGAGCAAAGAGCGTAAAGCTGGCCCTATGTGCATAACCAACATGAAGCTGAAGACAAAAACAAACAAACAAGCATTCAAGGGGCTCAAAAGTGCGAGCTAGGCTAAAGGCCGGGGCACAAGTGCGGGCTAGGCTTAAGGCCGGGGCACAAGTGCGGGCTAGTCTTAAGGCCTGGGCACAAGTGCGGGCTAGGCTTAAGGCCGGGGCACAAGTGCGAGCTAGGCTTAAGGCCGGGGCACAAGTGCGGGCTAGGCTTAAGGCCGGGGCACAAGTGCGGGCTAGGCTTAAGGCCGGGGCACAAGTGCGGGCTAGGCTTAAGGCCGGGGCACAAGTGCGGGCTAGGCTTAAGGCCGGGGCACAAGTGCGGGCTAGGCTTAAGGCCGGGGCACAAGTGCGGGCTAGGCTTAAGGCTGGGGCACAAGTGCGGGCTAGGCTTAAGGCCTGGGCAAAAGTGCGGGCTAGGCTTAAGTCATGGGCACAAGTGCGGGCTAGGCTTAAGGCCTGGGCACAAGTGCGGGCTAGGCTTAAGGCCTGGGCACAAGTGCGGGCTAGGCTTAAGGCCTGGGCACAAGTGCGGGCTAGGCTTAAGGCCTGGGCACAAGTGCGGGCTAGGCTTAAGGCCTGGGCACAAGTGCAGTGCGGGCTAGGCTTAAGGCCTGGGCACAAGTGCAGTGCTGACTAGGATCAAGGCAGGGGGCACAAATGCTGGCTAGGCTTAAGGCCTGGGCACAAGTGCAGGCTAGGCTTAAGGCCTGAGCAAAAGTGCAGGCTAGGCTTAAGGCCTTGGCACAAGTGCGGGCTAAGCTTAAGGCATGGGCACAAGTGCAGTGCTGGCTAGGATCAAGGCAGGGGGCACAAGTGCTGGCTAGGCTTAAGGCATGGGCACAAGTGCTGGCTAGGCTTAAGGCATACAGCTAACTCTTTGCACTCTTTGCATAAAGGGTTAGGCACCCATAGGGGTGAAGAGCAAGCTTTCACCCCTCTACTCTGTACTTGGACATTTAGGACTAGATCCTTTGTTGTACAGTGCGGAGCCTCTCCATAACCCCATGCTCCAAGCGACCAGGCACTTCTTGTCTGTCATCCGTAAATGGGTAATGCCTTCTTCCCCAATTACAGTCGTGCATGCGCATTCAGACGGGACAAGAGCAAAGAGCGTAAAGCTGGCCCTATGTGCATAACCAACATGAAGCTGAAGACAAAAACAAACAAACAAGCATTCAAGGGGCTCAAAAGTGCGAGCTAGGCTAAAGGCCGGGGCACAAGTGCGGGCTAGGCTTAAGGCCGGGGCACAAGTGCGGGCTAGTCTTAAGGCCTGGGAACAAGTGCGGGCTAGGCTTAAGGCCGGGGCACAAGTGCGAGCTAGGCTTAAGGCCGGGGCACAAGTGCGGGCTAGGCTTAAGGCCGGGGCACAAGTGCGGGCTAGGCTTAAGGCCGGGGCACAAGTGCGGGCTAGGCTTAAGGCCTGGGCACAAGTGCGGGCTAGGCTTAAGGCTTGGACACAAGTGTTGGCTAGGCTTAAGGCCTGGGCACAAGTGCGGGCTAGGCTTAAGGCCTGGGCACAAGTGCGGGCTAGGTTTAAGTCATGGGCACAAGTGCGGGCTAGGCTTAAGGCCTGGGCACAAGTGCGGGCTAGGCTTAAGGCCAGGGCACAAGTGCGGGCTAGGCTTAAGGCCTGGGCACAAGTGCGGGCTAGGCTTAAGGCCTGGGCACAAGTGCGGGCTAGGCTTAAGGCCTGTGCACAAGTGCGGGCTAGGCTTAAGTCATGGGCACAAGTGCGGGCTAGGCTTAAGGCCTGGGCACAAGTGCGGGCTAGGCTTAAGGCCTGGGCACAAGTGACATGGGGGCTAGGCTTAAGGCCTGGGCACAAGTGCAGTGCTGACTAGGATCAAGGCAGGGGGCACAAATGCTGGCTAGGCTTAAGGCATGGGCACAAGTGCCAGCTAGGCTTAAGGCCTGGACACAAGTGGAGGCTAGGCTTAAGGCCTGAGCAAAAGTGCAGGCTTGGCTTAAGGCCTTGGCACAAGTGCGGGCTAAGCTTAAGGCATGGGCACAAGTGCAGTGCTGGCTAGGATCAAGGCAGGGGGCACAAATGCTGGCTAGGCTTAAGGCATGGGCACAAGTGCCAGCTAGGCTTAAGGCCTGGACACAAGTGGAGGCTAGGCTTAAGGCCTGAGCAAAAGTGCAGGCTTGGCTTAAGGCCTTGGCACAAGTGCTGGCTAGGCTTAAGGCATGGGCACAAGTGCTGGCTAGGCTTAAGGCATACAGCTACCTCTTTGCACTCTTTGCATAAAGAGTTAGGCACCCATAGGGGTGAAGAGCTAGCTTTCACCCCTCTACTCTGTACTTGGACATTTAGGACTAGATCCTTTGTTGTACAGTGCGTAGCCTCTCCATAACCCCATGCTCCAAGCGACCAGGCACTTCTTGTCTGTCCTCCGTAAATGGGTAATGCCTTCTTCCCCAATTACAGTCGTGCATGCGCATTCAGACGGGACAAGAGCAAAGAGCGTAAAGCTGGCCCTATGTGCATAACCAACATGAAACTGAAGACAAAAACAAACAAACAAGCATTCAAGGGGCTCAAAAGTGCGGGCTAGGCTTAAGGCCGGGGCACAAGTGCGGGCTAGGCTTAAGGCCTGGGCACAAGTGCGGGCTAGGCTTAAGGCCTAGGCACAAGTGCGAGCTAGGCTTAAGGCCTGGGCACAAGTGCGGGCTAGGCTTAAGGCCTGGGCACAAGTGCGGGCTAGACTTAAGGGCGGGGCACAGATGCGGGCTAGGCTTAAGGCCGGGGCACAAGTGCGGGCTAGGCTTAAGGCCTGGGCACAAGTGCGGGCTAGGCTTAAGGCTGGGGCACAAGTGCGGGCTAGGCTTAAGACCTGGGCACAAGTGCGGGCTAGGCTTAAGGCCTGAGCAAAAGTGCAGGCTAGGCTTAAGGCCTTGGCACAAGTGCGGGCTAAGCTTAAGGCATGGGCACAAGTGCAGTGCTGGCTAGGATCAAGGCAGGGGGCACAAGTGCTGGCTAGGCTTAAGGCATGGGCACAAGTGCTGGCTAGGCTTAAGGCATACAGCTAACTCTTTGCACTCTTTGCATAAAGGGTTAGGCACCCATAGGGGTGAAGAGCAAGCTTTCACCCCTCTACTCTGTACTTGGACATTTAGGACTAGATCCTTTGTTGTACAGTGTGGAGCCTCTCCATAACCCCATGCTCCAAGCGACCAGGCACTTCTTGCCTGTCCTCCGTAAATGGGTAATGCCTTCTTCCCCAATTACAGTCGTGCATGCGCATTCAGACGGGACAAGAGCAAAGAGCGTAAAGCTGGCCCTATGTGCATAACCAACATGAAGCTGAAGACAAAAACAAACAAACAAGCATTCAAGGGGCTCAAAAGTGCGAGCTAGGCTAAAGGCCGGGGCACAAGTGCGGGCTAGGCTTAAGGCCGGGGCACAAGTGCGGGCTAGTCTTAAGGCCTGGGCACAAGTGCGGGCTAGGCTTAAGGCCGGGGCACAAGTGCGAGCTAGGCTTAAGGCCGGGGCACAAGTGCGGGCTAGGCTTAAGGCCGGGGCACAAGTGCGGGCTAGGCTTAAGGCCGGGGCACAAGTGCGGGCTAGGCTTAAGGCCGGGGCACAAGTGCGGGCTAGGCTTAAGGCCGGGGCACAAGTGCGGGCTAGGCTTAAGGCCGGGGCACAAGTGCGGGCTAGGCTTAAGGCTGGGGCACAAGTGCGGGCTAGGCTTAAGGCCTGGGCAAAAGTGCGGGCTAGGCTTAAGTCATGGGCACAAGTGCGGGCTAGGCTTAAGGCCTGGGCACAAGTGCGGGCTAGGCTTAAGGCCTGGGCACAAGTGCGGGCTAGGCTTAAGGCCTGGGCACAAGTGCGGGCTAGGCTTAAGGCCTGGGCACAAGTGCGGGCTAGGCTTAAGGCCTGGGCACAAGTGCAGTGCGGGCTAGGCTTAAGGCCTGGGCACAAGTGCAGTGCTGACTAGGATCAAGGCAGGGGGCACAAATGCTGGCTAGGCTTAAGGCCTGGGCACAAGTGCAGGCTAGGCTTAAGGCCTGAGCAAAAGTGCAGGCTAGGCTTAAGGCCTTGGCACAAGTGCTGGCTAGGCTTAAGGCCTGGGCACAAGTGCGGGCTAGGCTTAAGGCCGGGGCACAAGTGCGAGCTAGGCTTAAGGCCTGGGCACAAGTGAGGGCTAGGCTTAAGGCCTGGGCACAAGTGCAGTGCGGGCTAGGCTTAAGGCCTGGGCACAAGTGCAGTGCTGACTAGGATCAAGGCAGGGGGCACAAATGCTGGCTAGGCTTAAGGCCTGGGCACAAGTGCAGGCTAGGCTTAAGGCCTGAGCAAAAGTGCAGGCTAGGCTTAAGGCCTTGGCACAAGTGCGGGCTAAGCTTAAGGCATGGGCACAAGTGCGGTGCTGGCTAGGATCAAGGCAGGGGGTACAAGTGCTGGCTAGGCTTAAGGCATGGGCACAAGTGCTGGCTAGGCTTAAGGCATACAGCTAACTCTTTGCACTCTTTGCATAAAGGGTTAGGCACCCATAGGGGTGAAGAGCTAGATTTCACCCCTCTACTCTGTACTTGGACATTTAGGACAAGATCTTTTGTTGTACAGTGCGGAGCCTCTCCATAACCCCATGCTCCAAGCGACCAGGCACTTCTTGTCTGTCCTCCGTAAATGGGTAATGCCTTCTTCCCCAATTACATTCGTGCGTGCGCATTCAGACGGGACAAGAGCGAAGAGCGTAAAGCTGGCCCTATGTGCATAACCAACATGAAGCTGAAGACAAAAACAAACAAACAAGCATTCAATGGGCTCAAAAGTGCGGGCTAGGCTTAAGGCCTGGGCACAAGTGCGGGCTAGGCTTAAGGCCGGGGCACAAGTGCGGGCTAGGCTTAAGGCCGGGGCAAAAGTGCGGGCTAGGCTTAAGGCCTGGGCACAAGTGCGGGCTAGGCTTAAGGCCTGGGCACAAATGCAGTGCGGGCTAGGCTTAAGGCCTGGGCACAAATGCAGTGTGGGCTAGGCTTAAGGCCTGGGCACAAGTGCAGTGCTGGCTAGAATCAAGGCAGGGGGCACAAATGCTGGCTAGTCTTAAGGCATGGGCACAAGTGCCAGCTAGGCTTAAGGCCTGAGCAAAAGTGCAGGCTAGGCTTAAGGCCTTGGCACAAGTGCTGGCTAGGCTTAAGGCCTGGGCACAAGTGCGGGCTAGGCTTAAGGCCGGGGCACAAGTGCGAGCTAGGCTTAAGGCCTGGGCACAAGTGAGGGCTAGGCTTAAGGCCTGGGCACAAGTGCAGTGCGGGCTAGGCTTAAGGCCTGGGCACAAGTGCAGTGCTGACTAGGATCAAGGCAGGGGGCACAAATGCTGGCTAGGCTTAAGGCCTGGGCACAAGTGCAGGCTAGGCTTAAGGCCTGAGCAAAAGTGCAGGCTAGGCTTAAGGCCTTGGCACAAGTGCGGGCTAAGCTTAAGGCATGGGCACAAGTGCAGTGCTGGCTAGGATCAAGGCAGGGGGCACAAGTGCTGGCTAGGCTTAAGGCATGGGCACACGTGCTGGCTAGGCTTAAGGCATACAGCTAACTCTTTGCACTCTTTGCATAAAGGGTTAGGCACCCATAGGGGTGAAGAGCTAGATTTCACCCCTCTACTCTGTACTTGGACATTTAGGACAAGATCTTTTGTTGTACAGTGTGGAGCCTCTCCATAACCCCATGCTCCAAGCGACCAGGCACTTCTTGTCTGTCCTCCGTAAATGGGTAATGCCTTCTTCCCCAATTACATTCGTGCATGCGCATTCAGACAGGACAAGAGCGAAGAGCGTAAAGCTGGCCCTATGTGCATAACCAACATGAAGCTGAAGACAAAAACAAACAAACAAGCATTCAATGGGCTCAAAAGTGCGGGCTAGGCTTAAGGCCTGGGCACAAGTGCGGGCTAGGCTTAAGGCCGGGGCACAAGTGCGGGCTAGGCTTAAGGCCGGGGCACAAGTGCGGGATAGGCTTAAGGCCTGGGCACAAGTGCGGGCTAGGCTTAAGGCCGGGGCACAAGTGCGGGCTAGGCTTAAGGCCGGGGCACAAGTGCGGGCTAGGCTTAAGGCCTGGGCACAAGTGCGGGCTAGGCTTAAGGCCGGGGCACAAGTGCGGGCTAGGCTTAAGGCCGGGGCACAAGTGCGGGCTAGGCTTAAGGCCGGGGCACAAGTGCGGGCTAGGCTTAAGGCCGGGGCACAAGTGCGGGCTAGGCTTAAGGCCGGGGCACAAGTGCGAGCTAGGCTTAAGGCCTGGGCACAAGTGCGGGCTAGGCTTAAGGCCGGGGCACAAGTAAGGGCTAGGCTTAAGGCCGGGGCACAAGTGAGGGCTAGGCTTAAGGCCTGGGCACAAGTGTGGGCTAGGCTTAAGGCCGGGGCACAAGTGCGGGCTAGGCTTAAGGCCTGGGCACAAGTGCGGGCTAGGCTTAAGGCCTGGGCACAAGTGCGAGCTAGGCTTAAGGCCGGGGCACAAGTGCGGGCTAGGCTTAAGGCCGGGGCACAAGTGCGGGCTAGGCTTAAGGCCGGGGCACAAGTGCGGGCTAGGCTTAAGGCCGGAGCACAAGTGCGGGCTAGGCTTAAGGCTGGGGCACAAGTGCGGGCTAGGCTTAAGGCCTGGGCAAAAGTGCGGGCTAGGCTTAAGTCATGGGCACAAGTGCGGGCTAGGCTTAAGGCCTGGGCACAAGTGCGGGCTAGGCTTAAGGCCTGGGCACAAGTGCGGGCTAGGCTTAAGGCCTGGGCACAAGTGCGGGCTAGGCTTAAGGCCTGGGCACAATTGCGGGCTAGGCTTAAGGCCTGGGCACAAGTGCAGTGCGGGCTAGGCTTAAGGCCTGGGCACAAGTGCAGTGCTGACTAGGATCAAGGCAGGGGGCACAAATGCTGGCTAGGCTTAAGGCCTGGGCACAAGTGCAGGCTAGGCTTAAGGCCTGAGCAAAAGTGCAGGCTAGGCTTAAGGCCTTGGCACAAGTGCGGGCTAAGCTTAAGGCATGGGCACAAGTGCAGTGCTGGCTAGGATCAAGGCAGGGGGCACAAGTGCTGGCTAGGCTTAAGGCATGGGCACAAGTGCTGGCTAGGCTTAAGGCATACAGCTAACTCTTTGCACTCTTTGCATAAAGGGTTAGGCACCCATAGGGGTGAAGAGCAAGCTTTCACCCCTCTACTCTGTACTTGGACATTTAGGACTAGATCCTTTGTTGTACAGTGCGGAGCCTCTCCATAACCCCATGCTCCAAGCGACCAGGCACTTCTTGCCTGTCCTCCGTAAATGGGTAATGCCTTCTTCCCCAATTACAGTCGTGCATGCGCATTCAGACGGGACAAGAGCAAAGAGCGTAAAGCTGGCCCTATGTGCATAACCAACATGAAGCTGAAGACAAAAACAAACAAACAAGCATTCAAGGGGCTCAAAAGTGCGAGCTAGGCTAAAGGCCGGGGCACAAGTGCGGGCTAGGCTTAAGGCCGGAGCACAAGTGCGGGCTAGTCTTAAGGCCTGGGCACAAGTGCGGGCTAGGCTTAAGGCCGGGGCACAAGTGCGAGCTAGGCTTAAGGCCGGGGCACAAGTGCGGGCTAGGCTTAAGGCCGGGGCACAAGTGCGGGCTAGGCTTAAGGCCGGGGCACAAGTGCGGGCTAGGCTTAAGGCCGGGGCACAAGTGCGGGCTAGGCTTAAGGCCGGGGCACAAGTGCGGGCTAGGCTTAAGGCCGGGGCACAAGTGCGGGCTAGGCTTAAGGCCGGGGCACAAGTGCGGGCTAGGCTTAAGGCCTGGGCAAAAGTGCGGGCTAGGCTTAAGTCATGGGCACAAGTGCGGGCTAGGCTTAAGGCCTGGGCACAAGTGCGGGCTAGGCTTAAGGCCTGGGCACAAGTGCGGGCTAGGCTTAAGGCCTGGGCACAAGTGCGGGCTAGGCTTTAGGCCTGGGCACAAGTGCGGGCTAGGCTTAAGGCCTGGGCACAAGTGCGGGCTAGGCTTAAGGCCTGGGCACAAGTGCAGTGCGGGCTAGGCTTAAGGCCTGGGCACAAGTGCAGTGCTGACTAGGATCAAGGCAGGGGGCACAAATGCTGGCTAGGCTTAAGGCCTGGGCACAAGTGCAGGCTAGGCTTAAGGCCTGAGCAAAAGTGCAGGCTAGGCTTAAGGCCTTGGCACAAGTGCGGGCTAAGCTTAAGGCATGGGCACAAGTGCAGTGCTGGCTAGGATCAAGGCAGGGGGCACAAGTGCTGGCTAGGCTTAAGGCATGGGCACAAGTGCTGGCTAGGCTTAAGGCATACAGCTAACTCTTTGCACTCTTTGCATAAAGGGTTAGGCACCCATAGGGGTGAAGAGCAAGCTTTCACCCCTCTACTCTGTACTTGGACATTTAGGACTAGATCCTTTGTTGTACAGTGCGGAGCCTCTCCATAACCCCATGCTCCAAGCGACCAGGCACTTCTTGTCTGTCCTCCGTAAATGGGTAATGCCTTCTTCCCCAATTACAGTCGTGCATGCGCATTCAGACGGGACAAGAGCAAAGAGCGTAAAGCTGGCCCTATGTGCATAACCAACATGAAGCTGAAGACAAAAACAAACAAACAAGCATTCAAGGGGCTCAAAAGTGCGAGCTAGGCTAAAGGCCGGGGCACAAGTGCGGGCTAGGCTTAAGGCCGGGGCACAAGTGCGGGCTAGTCTTAAGGCCTGGGAACAAGTGCGGGCTAGGCTTAAGGCCGGGGCACAAGTGCGGGCTAGGCTTAAGGCCGGGGCACAAGTGCGAGCTAGGCTTAAGGCCGGGGCACAAGTGCGGGCTAGGCTTAAGGCCGGGGCACAAGTGCGGGCTAGGCTTAAGGCCGGGGCACAAGTGCGGGCTAGGCTTAAGGCCTGGGCACAAGTGCGGGCTAGGCTTAAGGCTTGGACACAAGTGTTGGCTAGGCTTAAGGCCTGGGCACAAGTGCGGGCTAGGCTTAAGGCCTGGGCACAAGTGCGGGCTAGGCTTAAGTCATGGGCACAAGTGCGGGCTAGGCTTAAGGCCTGGGCACAAGTGCGGGCTAGGCTTAAGGCCAGGGCACAAGTGCGGGCTAGGCTTAAGGCCTGGGCACAAGTGCGGGCTAGGCTTAAGGCCTGGGCACAAGTGTGGGCTAGGCTTAAGGCCTGTGCACAAGTGCGGGCTAGGCTTAAGTCATGGGCACAAGTGCGGGCTAGGCTTAAGGCCTGGGCACAAGTGCGGGCTAGGCTTAAGGCCTGGGCACAAGTGCGGGCTAGGCTTAAGGCCTGGGCACAAGTGACATGGGGGCTAGGCTTAAGGCCTGGGCACAAGTGCAGTGCTGACTAGGATCAAGGCAGGGGGCACAAATGCTGGCTAGGCTTAAGGCATGGGCACAAGTGCCAGCTAGGCTTAAGGCCTGGACACAAGTGGAGGCTAGGCTTAAGGCCTGAGCAAAAGTGCAGGCTTGGCTTAAGGCCTTGGCACAAGTGCGGGCTAAGCTTAAGGCATGGGCACAAGTGCAGTGCTGGCTAGGATCAAGGCAGGGTGCACAAGTGCTGGCTAGGCTTAAGGCATGGGCACAAGTGCTGGCTAGGCTTAAGGCATACAGCTACCTCTTTGCACTCTTTGCATAAAGGGTTAGGTACCCATAGGGGTGAAGAGCTAGCTTTCACCCCTCTACTCTGTACTTGGACATTTAGGACTAGATCCTTTGTTGTACAGTGCGTAGCCTCTCCATAACCCCATGCTCCAAGCGACCAGGCACTTCTTGTCTGTCCTTCGTAAATGGGTAATGCCTTCTGTTGTGAATTCTGTGGCTGAATTCACTTCTGTGGTCACAAGTGGTATTGCAGTCTCTGGGCTTCCTCCCTC
Organism: Ranitomeya imitator; assembly: GCF_032444005.1. Lineage (NCBI taxonomy): Eukaryota > Metazoa > Chordata > Amphibia > Anura > Dendrobatidae > Ranitomeya > Ranitomeya imitator. The sequence continues at coordinate 659,618,605 of NC_091283.1, forward strand.
AGGTGTTTTGGTGAGCTCGTTGGCTGCCTTGCTATTTAGCTCCACCTGAGTCTGTCTTCCTTGCTCCTTGTCAATGTTCCAGTGTTGGATCTGAGCTACTGCATCTTTCCTTGGGCCTGCTGCTCTGCTAGATAAGTGCTTCTAGTTTGTTTTCTGTTTTTTCTGTCCAGCTTGTTATTATCTTTTGCTGGAAGCTCTGAGAAGCAAAGGGGTGCACCGCCGTGCTGTTAGTTCGGCACGGTGGGTCTTTTTGCCCCTTTGCGTGGTTTTCGTTTTAGGGTTTTTTGTAGACTGCATAGTTCTCTTTGCTTTCCTCGCTCTGTCTAGAATATCGGGCCTCACTTTGCTGAATCTATTTCATTCCTACGTTTGTCTTTTCATCTTGCTAACAGTCATTATATGTGGGGGCTGCCTATTCCTTTGGGGTATTTCTCTGAGGTAAGTCAGGCTTGTATTTCTATCTTCAGGCTAGTCAGCTCCTCAGGCAGTGCCGAGTTGCATAGGTAGTGGATAGGCGCAATCCACTGCTGCTTCCAGTTGTGTGAGGATAGATCAGGTACTGCAGTCTACAGAGATTCCACGTCTCAGAGCTCGTCCTATTGTTTTGGGTTATTGCCAGGTCTCTGTATGTGCGCTGATTACTGCACGCTGTGTTGCCTGATTGCCAGCCATAACAGTACAAGGAGACCTTCAATGATTTCCAATAGAGGGAAAAAAGAAATCCTGGCATCATTTTTTTTTCTTAGCTCTGTCTTCAGTCTTTTTTTTCCCCTAGACATTAGAGTGCTTCAGGACACAGCTGTGGACATGGATATTCAGGCTCTGTGCTCCTCAATGGATAATCTCGTTGTAAATGTACAAAAGATTCAAGATACTATTGATCAGAAATCGATGCTAGAACCAAGAATTCCGATTCCTGATTTGTTTTTTGGTGACAGAACTAAGTTCCTGAGCTTCAGAAATAATTGTAAGCTATTTTTGGCCTTGAAACCTCATTCTTCTGGTAATCCTATTCAACAGGTTTTGATTATTATTTCTTTTTTGCGCGGCGACCCACAGGACTGGGCGTTTTCTCTTGCACCAGGAGATTCTGCATTGAGTAATGTTGATGCATTTTTCCAGGCGCTGGGATTGCTTTACGATGAGCCTAATTCAGTGGATCAAGCTGAGAAAAATCTGCTGGCTTTATGCCAGGGTCAGGATGATGTAGAAGTATATTGTCAGAAATTTAGAAAATGGTCAGTACTCACTCTGTGGAATGAATCTGCACTAGCGGCTTTGTTCAGAAAGGGTCTCTCTGAAGCTCTTAAGGATGTAATGGTGGGATTTCCTATGCCTGCTGGTTTGAATGAGTCTATGTCCTTGGCCATTCAGATCGGTCGTCGCTTGCGCGAGCGTAAATCTGTGCACCATCTGGCGGTATTGTCTGAGAGTAAACCTGAGCCTATGCAGTGCGACAGGACTATGACTAAAGTAGAACGGCACGAACACAGACGTCTGAACAGACTGTGTTTCTATTGTGGTGATTCTACTCATGCTATTTCTAATTGTCCTAAACGCACTAGGCGGTTCGATAGCTCTGCCGTTATTGGTACTGTACAGTCCAAATTCCTTTTGTCCATTACCTTAATGTGCTCTTTGTCATCATATTCTGTCATGGCGTTTGTGGATTCAGGCGCTGCCCTGAATCTGATGGATTTGGATTATGCTAAACGTTGTGGATTTTTCTTGGAGCCTTTGCGGTGTCCTATTCCGTTGAGAGGAATTGATGCTACACCTCTGGCCAAGAATAAGCCTCAGTACTGGGCCCAGCTGACCATGTGCATGGCTCCTGCACATCAGGAAGTTATTCGCTTTTTGGTACTGCATAATTTGCATGATGTGGTCGTGTTGGGGTTGCCATGGCTACAAACCCATAATCCAGTATTGGATTGGAACTCTATGTCGGTAACCAGCTGGGGTTGTCAGGGAGTACATGGTGATGTTCCATTTTTGTCTATTTCGTCATCCATTCCTTCTGACATCCCAGAGTTCTTGTCGGACTTTCAGGATGTATTTGAAGAGTCCAAGTCTGATGCCCTTCCTCCGCATAGGAATTGTGATTGTGCTATCGATTTGATTCCTGGTAGTAAATTCCCTAAGGGTCGTTTATTTAATTTGTCCGTACCTGAACACACCGCTATGCGCAGTTATGTGAAGGAGTCCCTGGAGAAGGGACATATTCGCCCATCGTCGTCACCATTGGGAGCAGGGTTCTTTTTTGTAGCCAAGAAGGATGGTTCGCTAAGACCGTGTATTGATTACCGCCTTCTTAATAAGATCACTGTTAAGTTTCAGTATCCCTTGCCATTGATTTCTGACTTGTTTGCTCGGATTAAGGGGGCTAGTTGGTTTACTAAGATTGATCTTCGTGGTGCGTATAATCTGGTGAGAATCAGGCAGGGAGATGAATGGAAAACGGCATTTAAAACGCCCGAGGGTCATTTTGAGTATCTGGTGATGCCGTTCGGACTTGCCAATGCTCCATCTGTTTTTCAGTCTTTTATGCATGACATTTTCCGTGAGTATCTGGATAAATTCTTGATTGTTTACTTGGATGACATTTTGATCTTCTCAGATGATTGGGAGTCTCATGTGAAGCAAGTCAGAATGGTTTTCCAGGTACTGCGTGCTAATTCCTTGTTCGTGAAGGGATCAAAGTGTCTCTTCGGTGTGCAGAAAGTTTCATTTTTGGGGTTCATCTTTTCCCCTTCTACTATCGAGATGGATCCGGTTAAGGTTCAGGACATCCAGGATTGGACTCAGCCGACATCTCTAAAAAGTTTGCAGAAATTCCTGGGCTTTGCTAATTTTTATCGTCGCTTCATCTGTAATTTTTCTAGCATTGCCAGACCATTGACCGATTTGACCAAGAAGGGTGCTGATTTGGTTAATTGGTCTTCTGCTGCCGTGGAAGCTTTTCAGGAGTTGAAGCGTCGTTTTTGCTGTGCCCCTGTGTTGTGTCAACCTGATGTTTCTCTTCCGTTCCAGGTCGAGGTTGATGCTTCTGAGATTGGTGCAGGGGCGGTTTTGTCACAGAGAGGTTCTGGTTGCTCAGTGTTCAAACCATGTGCTTTCTTTTCCAGGAAATTTTCTGCTGCTGAGCGTAATTATGATGTGGGCAACCGAGAGTTGCTGGCCATGAAGTGGGCATTCGAGGAGTGGCGTCATTGGCTTGAGGGTGCTAAGCATCGCGTGGTGGTTTTGACTGATCATAAGAACCTTACTTATCTTGAGTCTGCCAAGCGCTTGAATCCTAGACAGGCCCGTTGGTCGTTGTTTTTTGCTCGTTTTGATTTTGTGATTTCATACCTTCCGGGCTCTAAAAATGTGAAGGCGCATGCTCTGTCTAGGAGTTTTGTGCCCGACTCTCCGGGGTTATCTGAGCCGGCGAGTATCCTCAAGGAAGGAGTCATTGTGTCTGCCATCTCCCCTGATTTGCGGAGAGTGTTGCAGAAATTTCAGGCTAATAAACCTGATCGTTGTCCGGCCGAGAAACTGTTCGTCCCTGATAGGTGGACTAGTAAAGTTATCTCTGAACTTCATTGTTCGGTGCTGGCCGGTCATCCAGGAATCTTTGGTACCAGGGAGTTGGTTGCTAGATCCTTCTGGTGGCCATCTCTGTCACAGGATGTGCGTGCTTTTGTGCAGTCCTGTGGAATTTGTGCTAGGGCTAAGCCCTGCTGTTCACGTGCCAGTGGGTTGCTTTTGCCCTTGCCGGTCCCGAAGAGGCCTTGGACACATATTTCGATGGATTTCATTTCTGACCTTCCCGTTTCTCAAAAGATGTCTGTCATTTGGGTGGTCTGTGATCGCTTTTCTAAAATGGTCCATCTGGTGCCCTTGGTTAAATTGCCTTCCTCCTCTGATTTGGTGCCTTTGTTCTTCCAGCATGTGGTTCGTTTACATGGCATTCCTGAGAATATTGTTTCTGACAGAGGTTCCCAGTTTGTCTCGAGGTTCTGGCGAGCCTTTTGTGGTAGGATGGGCATTGACCTATCTTTTTCCTCGGCCTTCCATCCTCAGACTAATGGCCAGACCGAACGAACCAATCAGACCTTGGAAACATATCTGAGATGTTTTGTTTCCGCTGACCAGGATGATTGGGTGTCATTTTTGCCGTTGGCTGAGTTCGCCCTTAATAATCGGGCCAGCTCGGCTACCTTGGTCTCTCCATTTTTCTGCAATTCTGGGTTCCATCCTCGTTTCTCTTCAGGACAGGTTGAGTCTTCGGACTGTCCTGGTGTGGATAATGTGGTGGACAGGTTGCAGCAGATCTGGACTCAGGTAGTGGACAATTTGACCTTGTCCCAGGAGAAGGCTCAGCTTTTCGCTAATCGCAGACGCCGTGTGGGACCCCGACTTCGTGTTGGGGATCTGGTTTGGTTATCTTCTCGTCATATACCTATGAAGGTTTCCTCTCCTAAATTTAAACCTCGTTTTATTGGTCCGTATAGGATTTCTGAGATTCTCAATCCGGTGTCTTTTCGTCTGACCCTCCCAGACTCCTTTTCCATACATAATGTATTCCATAGGTCGTTGTTGAGGAGATACGTGGCACCTATGGTTCCATCTGTGGAGCCTCCTGCCCCTGTTTTGGTGGAGGGGGAATTGGAGTATATTGTGGAGAAGATTTTGGATTCTCGTGTCTCTAGACGGAAACTCCAGTATCTGGTCAAATGGAAGGGTTATGCTCAGGAAGATAATTCCTGGGTTTTTGCCTCTGATGTCCATGCCCCAGATCTTGTTCGTGCCTTTCATGTGGCTCATCCTGGTCGGCCTGGGGGTTCTGGTGAGGGTTCGGTGACCCCTCCTCAAGGGGGGGGTACTGTTGTGAATTCTGTGGCTGAATTCACTTCTGTGGTCACAAGTGGTATTGCAGTCTCTGGGCTTCCTCCCTCAGGTGTTTTGGTGAGCTCGTTGGCTGCCTTGCTATTTAGCTCCACCTGAGTCTGTCTTCCTTGCTCCTTGTCAATGTTCCAGTGTTGGATCTGAGCTACTGCATCTTTCCTTGGGCCTGCTGCTCTGCTAGATAAGTGCTTCTAGTTTGTTTTCTGTTTTTTCTGTCCAGCTTGTTATTATCTTTTGCTGGAAGCTCTGAGAAGCAAAGGGGTGCACCGCCGTGCTGTTAGTTCGGCACGGTGGGTCTTTTTGCCCCTTTGCGTGGTTTTCGTTTTAGGGTTTTTTGTAGACTGCATAGTTCTCTTTGCTATCCTCGCTCTGTCTAGAATATCGGGCCTCACTTTGCTGAATCTATTTCATTCCTACGTTTGTCTTTTCATCTTGCTAACAGTCATTATATGTGGGGGCTGCCTATTCCTTTGGGGTATTTCTCTGAGGTAAGTCAGGCTTGTATTTCTATCTTCAGGCTAGTCAGCTCCTCAGGCAGTGCCGAGTTGCATAGGTAGTGGATAGGCGCAATCCACTGCTGCTTCCAGTTGTGTGAGGATAGATCAGGTACTGCAGTCTACAGAGATTCCACGTCTCAGAGCTCGTCCTATTGTTTTGGGTTATTGCCAGATCTCTGTATGTGCGCTGATTACTGCACGCTGTGTTGCCTGATTGCCAGCCATAACAGCCTTCTTCCCCAATTACAGTCGTGCATGCGCATTCAGACGGGACAAGAGCAAAGAGCGTAAAGCTGGCCCTATGTGCATAACCAACATGAAACTGAAGACAAAAACAAACAAACAAGCATTCAAGGGGCTCAAAAGTGCGGGCTAGGCTTAAAGCCGGGGCACAAGTGCGGGCTAGGCTTAAGGCCTGGGCACAAGTGCGGGCTAGGCTTAAGGCCTAGGCACAAGTGCGAGCTAGGCTTAAGGCCTGGGCACAAGTGCGGGCTAGGCTTAAGGCCTGGGCACAAGTGCGAGCTAGGCTTAAGGCCTGGGCACAAGTGCGAGCTAGGCTTAAAGCCTGGGCACAAGTGCGGGCTAGACTTAAGGGCGGGGCACAGATGCGGGCTAGGCTTAAGGCCGGGGCACAAGTGCGGGCTAGGCTTAAGGCCTGGGCACAAGTGCGGGCTAGGCTTAAGGCTGGGGCACAAGTGCGGGCTAGGCTTAAGACCTGGGCACAAGTGCGGGCTAGGCTTAAGGCCTGAGCAAAAGTGCAGGCTAGGCTTAAGGCCTTGGCACAAGTGCGGGCTAAGCTTAAGGCATGGGCACAAGTGCAGTGCTGGCTAGGATCAAGGCAGGGGGCACAAGTGCTGGCTAGGCTTAAGGCATGGGCACAAGTGCTGGCTAGGCTTAAGGCATACAGCTAACTCTTTGCACTCTTTGCATAAAGGGTTAGGCACCCATAGGGGTGAAGAGCAAGCTTTCACCCCTCTACTCTGTACTTGGACATTTAGGACTAGATCCTTTGTTGTACAGTGCGGAGCCTCTCCATAACCCCATGCTCCAAGCGACCAGGCACTTCTTGCCTGTCCTCCGTAAATGGGTAATGCCTTCTTCCCCAATTACAGTCGTGCATGCGCATTCAGACGGGACAAGAGCAAAGAGCGTAAAGCTGGCCCTATGTGCATAACCAACATGAAGCTGAAGACAAAAACAAACAAACAAGCATTCAAGGGGCTCAAAAGTGCGAGCTAGGCTAAAGGCCGGGGCACAAGTGCGGGCTAGGCTTAAGGCCGGGGCACAAGTGCGGGCTAGTCTTAAGGCCTGGGCACAAGTGCGGGCTAGGCTTAAGGCCGGGGCACAAGTGCGAGCTAGGCTTAAGGCCGGGGCACAAGTGCGGGCTAGGCTTAAGGCCGGGGCACAAGTGCGGGCTAGGCTTAAGGCCGGGGCACAAGTGCGGGCTAGGCTTAAGGCCGGGGCACAAGTGCGGGCTAGGCTTAAGGCCGGGGCACAAGTGCGGGCTAGGCTTAAGGCCGGGGCACAAGTGCGGGCTAGGCTTAAGGCTGGGGCACAAGTGCGGGCTAGGCTTAAGGCCTGGGCAAAAGTGCGGGCTAGGCTTAAGTCATGGGCACAAGTGCGGGCTAGGCTTAAGGCCTGGGCACAAGTGCGGGCTAGGCTTAAGGCCTGGGCACAAGTGCGGGCTAGGCTTAAGGCCTGGGCACAAGTGCGGGCTAGGCTTAAGGCCTGGGCACAAGTGCGGGCTAGGCTTAAGGCCTGGGCACAAGTGCAGTGCGGGCTAGGCTTAAGGCCTGGGCACAAGTGCAGTGCTGACTAGGATCAAGGCAGGGGGCACAAATGCTGGCTAGGCTTAAGGCCTGGGCACAAGTGCAGGCTAGGCTTAAGGCCTGAGCAAAAGTGCAGGCTAGGCTTAAGGCCTTGGCACAAGTGCTGGCTAGGCTTAAGGCCTGGGCACAAGTGCGGGCTAGGCTTAAGGCCGGGGCACAAGTGCGAGCTAGGCTTAAGGCCTGGGCACAAGTGAGGGCTAGGCTTAAGGCCTGGGCACAAGTGCAGTGCGGGCTAGGCTTAAGGCCTGGGCACAAGTGCAGTGCTGACTAGGATCAAGGCAGGGGGCACAAATGCTGGCTAGGCTTAAGGCCTGGGCACAAGTGCAGGCTAGGCTTAAGGCCTGAGCAAAAGTGCAGGCTAGGCTTAAGGCCTTGGCACAAGTGCGGGCTAAGCTTAAGGCATGGGCACAAGTGCAGTGCTGGCTAGGATCAAGGCAGGGGGCACAAGTGCTGGCTAGGCTTAAGGCATGGGCACAAGTGCTGGCTAGGCTTAAGGCATACAGCTAACTCTTTGCACTCTTTGCATAAAGGGTTAGGCACCCATAGGGGTGAAGAGCTAGATTTCACCCCTCTACTCTGTACTTGGACATTTAGGACAAGATCTTTTGTTGTACAGTGCGGAGCCTCTCCATAACCCCATGCTCCAAGCGACCAGGCACTTCTTGTCTGTCCTCCGTAAATGGGTAATGCCTTCTTCCCCAATTACATTCGTGCATGCGCATTCAGACGGGACAAGAGCGAAGAGCGTAAAGCTGGCCCTATGTGCATAACCAACATGAAGCTGAAGACAAAAACAAACAAACAAGCATTCAATGGGCTCAAAAGTGCGGGCTAGGCTTAAGGCCTGGGCACAAGTGCGGGCTAGGCTTAAGGCCGGGGCACAAGTGCGGGCTAGGCTTAAGGCCGTGGCAAAAGTGCGGGCTAGGCTTAAGGCCTGGGCACAAGTGCGGGCTAGGCTTAAGGCCTGGGCACAAATGCAGTGCGGGCTAGGCTTAAGGCCTGGGCACAAATGCAGTGCGGGCTAGGCTTAAGGCCTGGGCACAAGTGCAGTGCTGGCTAGAATCAAGGCAGGGGGCACAAATGCTGGCTAGTCTTAAGGCATGGGCACAAGTGCCAGCTAGGCTTAAGGCCTGAGCAAAAGTGCAGGCTAGGCTTAAGGCCTTGGCACAAGTGCTGGCTAGGCTTAAGGCCTGGGCACAAGTGCGGGCTAGGCTTAAGGCCGGGGCACAAGTGCGAGCTAGGCTTAAGGCCTGGGCACAAGTGAGGGCTAGGCTTAAGGCCTGGGCACAAGTGCAGTGCGGGCTAGGCTTAAGGCCTGGGCACAAGTGCAGTGCTGACTAGGATCAAGGCAGGGGGCACAAATGCTGGCTAGGCTTAAGGCCTGGGCACAAGTGCAGGCTAGGCTTAAGGCCTGAGCAAAAGTGCAGGCTAGGCTTAAGGCCTTGGCACAAGTGCGGGCTAAGCTTAAGGCATGGGCACAAGTGCAGTGCTGGCTAGGATCAAGGCAGGGGGCACAAGTGCTGGCTAGGCTTAAGGCATGGGCACACGTGCTGGCTAGGCTTAAGGCATACAGCTAACTCTTTGCACTCTTTGCATAAAGGGTTAGGCACCCATAGGGGTGAAGAGCTAGATTTCACCCCTCTACTCTGTACTTGGACATTTAGGACAAGATCTTTTGTTGTACAGTGTGGAGCCTCTCCATAACCCCATGCTCCAAGCGACCAGGCACTTCTTGTCTGTCCTCCGTAAATGGGTAATGCCTTCTTCCCCAATTACATTCGTGCATGCGCATTCAGACAGGACAAGAGCGAAGAGCGTAAAGCTGGCCCTATGTGCATAACCAACATGAAGCTGAAGACAAAAACAAACAAACAAGCATTCAATGGGCTCAAAAGTGCGGGCTAGGCTTAAGGCCTGGGCACAAGTGCGGGCTAGGCTTAAGGCCGGGGCACAAGTGCGGGCTAGGCTTAAGGCCGGGGCACAAGTGCGGGATAGGCTTAAGGCCTGGGCACAAGTGCGGGCTAGGCTTAAGGCCGGGGCACAAGTGCGGGCTAGGCTTAAGGCCGGGGCACAAGTGCGGGCTAGGCTTAAGGCCTGGGCACAAGTGCGGGCTAGGCTTAAGGCCGGGGCACAAGTGCGGGCTAGGCTTAAGGCCGGGGCACAAGTGCGGGCTAGGCTTAAGGCCGGGGCACAAGTGCGGGCTAGGCTTAAGGCCGGGGCACAAGTGCGGGCTAGGCTTAAGGCCGGGGCACAAGTGCGAGCTAGGCTTAAGGCCTGGGCACAAGTGCGGGCTAGGCTTAAGGCCGGGGCACAAGTAAGGGCTAGGCTTAAGGCCGGGGCACAAGTGAGGGCTAGGCTTAAGGCCTGGGCACAAGTGTGGGCTAGGCTTAAGGCCGGGGCACAAGTGCGGGCTAGGCTTAAGGCCTGGGCACAAGTGCGGGCTAGGCTTAAGGCCTGGGCACAAGTGCGAGCTAGGCTTAAGGCCGGGGCACAAGTGCGGGCTAGGCTTAAGGCCGGGGCACAAGTGCGGGCTAGGCTTAAGGCCGGGGCACAAGTGCGGGCTAGGCTTAAGGCCGGAGCACAAGTGCGGGCTAGGCTTAAGGCTGGGGCACAAGTGCGGGCTAGGCTTAAGGCCTGGGCAAAAGTGCGGGCTAGGCTTAAGTCATGGGCACAAGTGCGGGCTAGGCTTAAGGCCTGGGCACAAGTGCGGGCTAGGCTTAAGGCCTGGGCACAAGTGCGGGCTAGGCTTAAGGCCTGGGCACAAGTGCGGGCTAGGCTTAAGGCCTGGGCACAAATGCGGGCTAGGCTTAAGGCCTGGGCACAAGTGCAGTGCGGGCTAGGCTTAAGGCCTGGGCACAAGTGCAGTGCTGACTAGGATCAAGGCAGGGGGCACAAATGCTGGCTAGGCTTAAGGCCTGGGCACAAGTGCAGGCTAGGCTTAAGGCCTGAGCAAAAGTGCAGGCTAGGCTTAAGGCCTTGGCACAAGTGCGGGCTAAGCTTAAGGCATGGGCACAAGTGCAGTGCTGGCTAGGATCAAGGCAGGGGGCACAAGTGCTGGCTAGGCTTAAGGCATGGGCACAAGTGCTGGCTAGGCTTAAGGCATACAGCTAACTCTTTGCACTCTTTGCATAAAGGGTTAGGCACCCATAGGGGTGAAGAGCAAGCTTTCACCCCTCTACTCTGTACTTGGACATTTAGGACTAGATCCTTTGTTGTACAGTGCGGAGCCTCTCCATAACCCCATGCTCCAAGCGACCAGGCACTTCTTGCCTGTCCTCCGTAAATGGGTAATGCCTTCTTCCCCAATTACAGTCGTGCATGCGCATTCAGACGGGACAAGAGCAAAGAGCGTAAAGCTGGCCCTATGTGCATAACCAACATGAAGCTGAAGACAAAAACAAACAAACAAGCATTCAAGGGGCTCAAAAGTGCGAGCTAGGCTAAAGGCCGGGGCACAAGTGCGGGCTAGGCTTAAGGCCGGGGCACAAGTGCGGTCTAGTCTTAAGGCCTGGGCACAAGTGCGGGCTAGGCTTAAGGCCGGGGCACAAGTGCGAGCTAGGCTTAAGGCCGGGGCACAAGTGCGGGCTAGGCTTAAGGCCGGGGCACAAGTGCGGGCTAGGCTTAAGGCCGGGGCACAAGTGCGGGCTAGGCTTAAGGCCGGGGCACAAGTGCGGGCTAGGCTTAAGGCCGGGGCACAAGTGCGGGCTAGGCTTAAGGCCGGGGCACAAGTGCGGGCTAGGCTTAAGGCTGGGGCACAAGTGCGGGCTAGGCTTAAGGCCTGGGCAAAAGTGCGGGCTAGGCTTAAGTCATGGGCACAAGTGCGGGCTAGGCTTAAGGCCTGGGCACAAGTGCGGGCTAGGCTTAAGGCCTGGGCACAAGTGCGGGCTAGGCTTAAGGCCTGGGCACAAGTGCGGGCTAGGCTTAAGGCCTGGGCACAAGTGCGGGCTAGGCTTAAGGCCTGGGCACAAGTGCAGTGCGGGCTAGGCTTAAGGCCTGGGCACAAGTGCAGTGCTGACTAGGATCAAGGCAGGGGGCACAAATGCTGGCTAGGCTTAAGGCCTGGGCACAAGTGCAGGCTAGGCTTAAGGCCTGAGCAAAAGTGCAGGCTAGGCTTAAGGCCTTGGCACAAGTGCGGGCTAAGCTTAAGGCATGGGCACAAGTGCAGTGCTGGCTAGGATCAAGGCAGGGGGCACAAGTGCTGGCTAGGCTAAAGGCATGGGCACAAGTGCTGGCTAGGCTTAAGGCATACAGCTAACTCTTTGCACTCTTTGCATAAAGGGTTAGGCACCCATAGGGGTGAAGAGCAAGCTTTCACCCCTCTACTCTGTACTTGGACATTTAGGACTAGATCCTTTGTTGTACAGTGCGGAGCCTCTCCATAACCCCATGCTCCAAGCGACCAGGCACTTCTTGTCTGTCCTCCGTAAATGGGTAATGCCTTCTTCCCCAATTACAGTCGTGCATGCGCATTCAGACGGGACAAGAGCAAAGAGCGTAAAGCTGGCCCTATGTGCATAACCAACATGAAGCTGAAGACAAAAACAAACAAACAAGCATTCAAGGGGCTCAAAAGTGCGAGCTAGGCTAAAGGCCGGGGCACAAGTGCGGGCTAGGCTTAAGGCCGGGGCACAAGTGCGGGCTAGTCTTAAGGCCTGGGAACAAGTGCGGGCTAGGCTTAAGGCCGGGGCACAAGTGCGAGCTAGGCTTAAGGCCGGGGCACAAGTGCGGGCTAGGCTTAAGGCCGGGGCACAAGTGCGGGCTAGGCTTAAGGCCGGGGCACAAGTGCGGGCTAGGCTTAAGGCCTGGGCACAAGTGCGGGCTAGGCTTAAGGCTTGGACACAAGTGTTGGCTAGGCTTAAGGCCTGGGCACAAGTGCGGGCTAGGCTTAAGGCCTGGGCACAAGTGCGGGCTAGGCTTAAGTCATGGGCACAAGTGCGGGCTAGGCTTAAGGCCTGGGCACAAGTGCGGGCTAGGCTTAAGGCCAGGGCACAAGTGCGGGCTAGGCTTAAGGCCTGGGCACAAGTGCGGGCTAGGCTTAAGGCCTGGGCACAAGTGCGGGCTAGGCTTAAGGCCTGTGCACAAGTGCGGGCTAGGCTTAAGTCATGGGCACAAGTGCGGGCTAGGCTTAAGGCCTGGGCACAAGTGCGGGCTAGGCTTAAGGCCTGGGCACAAGTGCGGGCTAGGCTTAAGGCCTGGGCACAAGTGACATGGGGGCTAGGCTTAAGGCCTGGGCACAAGTGCAGTGCTGACTAGGATCAAGGCAGGGGGCACAAATGCTGGCTAGGCTTAAGGCCTGGGCACAAGTGCAGGCTAGGCTTAAGGCCTGAGCAAAAGTGCAGGCTAGGCTTAAGGCCTTGGCACAAGTGCGGGCTAAGCTTAAGGCATGGGCACAAGTGCAGTGCTGGCTAGGATCAAGGCAGGGGGCACAAGTGCTGGCTAGGCTTAAGGCATGGGCACAAGTGCTGGCTAGGCTTAAGGCATACAGCTAACTCTTTGCACTCTTTGCATAAAGGGTTAGGCACCCATAGGGGTGAAGAGCTAGATTTCACCCCTCTACTCTGTACTTGGACATTTAGGACAAGATCTTTTGTTGTACAGTGCGGAGCCTCTCCATAACCCCATGCTCCAAGCGACCAGGCACTTCTTGTCTGTCCTCCGTAAATGGGTAATGCCTTCTTCCCCAATTACATTCGTGCATGCGCATTCAGACGGGACAAGAGCGAAAAGCGTAAAGCTGGCCCTATGTGCATAACCAACATGAAGCTGAAGACAAAAACAAACAAACAAGCATTCAATGGGCTCAAAAGTGCGGGCTAGGCTTAAGGCCTGGGCACAAGTGCGGGCTAGGCTTAAGGCCGGGGCACAAGTGCGGGCTAGGCTTAAGGCCGGGGCAAAAGTGCGGGCTAGGCTTAAGGCCTGGGCACAAGTGCGGGCTAGGCTTAAGGCCTGGGCACAAATGCAGTGCGGGCTAGGCTTAAGGCCTGGGCACAAATGCAGTGCGGGCTAGGCTTAAGGCCTGGGCACAAGTGCAGTGCTGGCTAGAATCAAGGCAGGGGGCACAAATGCTGGCTAGTCTTAAGGCATGGGCACAAGTGCCAGCTAGGCTTAAGGCCTGAGCAAAAGTGCAGGCTAGGCTTAAGGCCTTGGCACAAGTGCTGGCTAGGCTTAAGGCCTGGGCACAAGTGCGGGCTAGGCTTAAGGCCGGGGCACAAGTGCGAGCTAGGCTTAAGGCCTGGGCACAAGTGAGGGCTAGGCTTAAGGCCTGGGCACAAGTGCAGTGCGGGCTAGGCTTAAGGCCGGGGCACAAGTGCAGTGCTGACTAGGATCAAGGCAGGGGGCACAAATGCTGGCTAGGCTTAAGGCCTGGGCACAAGTGCAGGCTAGGCTTAAGGCCTGAGCAAAAGTGCAGGCTAGGCTTAAGGCCTTGTCACAAGTGCGGGCTAAGCTTAAGGCATGGGCACAAGTGCAGTGCTGGCTAGGATCAAGGCAGGGGGCACAAGTGCTGGCTAGGCTTAAGGCATGGGCACACGTGCTGGCTAGGCTTAAGGCATACAGCTAACTCTTTGCACTCTTTGCATAAAGGGTTAGGCACCCATAGGGGTGAAGAGCTAGATTTCACCCCTCTACTCTGTACTTGGACATTTAGGACAAGATCTTTTGTTGTACAGTGTGGAGCCTCTCCATAACCCCATGCTCCAAGCGACCAGGCACTTCTTGTCTGTCCTCCGTAAATGGGTAATGCCTTCTTCCCCAATTACATTCGTGCATGCGCATTCAGACAGGACAAGAGCGAAGAGCGTAAAGCTGGCCCTATGTGCATAACCAACATGAAGCTGAAGACAAAAACAAACAAACAAGCATTCAATGGGCTCAAAAGTGCGGGCTAGGCTTAAGGCCTGGGCACAAGTGCGGGCTAGGCTTAAGGCCGGGGCACAAGTGCGGGCTAGGCTTAAGGCCGGGGCACAAGTGCGGGATAGGCTTAAGGCCTGGGCACAAGTGCGGGCTAGGCTTAAGGCCGGGGCACAAGTGCGGGCTAGGCTTAAGGCCGGGGCACAAGTGCGGGCTAGGCTTAAGGCCTGGGCACAAGTGCGGGCTAGGCTTAAGGCCGGGGCACAAGTGCGGGCTAGGCTTAAGGCCGGGGCACAAGTGCGGGCTAGGCTTAAGGCCGGGGCACAAGTGCGGGCTAGGCTTAAGGCCGGGGCACAAGTGCGGGCTAGGCTTAAGGCCGGGGCACAAGTGCGAGCTAGGCTTAAGGCCTGGGCACAAGTGCGGGCTAGGCTTAAGGCCGGGGCACAAGTAAGGGCTAGGCTTAAGGCCGGGGCACAAGTGAGGGCTAGGCTTAAGGCCTGGGCACAAGTGTGGGCTAGGCTTAAGGCCGGGGCACAAGTGCGGGCTAGGCTTAAGGCCTGGGCACAAGTGCGGGCTAGGCTTAAGGCCTGGGCACAAGTGCGAGCTAGGCTTAAGGCCTGGGCACAAGTGCAGGCTAGGCTTAAGGCCTGAGCAAAAGTGCAGGCTAGGCTTAAGGCCTTGGCACAAGTGCTGGCTAGGCTTAAGGCCTGGGCACAAGTGCGGGCTAGGCTTAAGGCCGGGGCACAAGTGCGAGCTAGGCTTAAGGCCTGGGCACAAGTGAGGGCTAGGCTTAAGGCCTGGGCACAAGTGCAGTGCGGGCTAGGCTTAAGGCCTGGGCACAAGTGCAGTGCTGACTAGGATCAAGGCAGGGGGCACAAATGCTGGCTAGGCTTAAGGCCTGGGCACAAGTGCAGGCTAGGCTTAAGGCCTGAGCAAAAGTGCAGGCTAGGCTTAAGGCCTTGGCACAAGTGCGGGCTAAGCTTAAGGCATGGGCACAAGTGCAGTGCTGGCTAGGATCAAGGCAGGGGGCACAAGTGCTGGCTAGGCTTAAGGCATGGGCACAAGTGCTGGCTAGGCTTAAGGCATACAGCTAACTCTTTGCACTCTTTGCATAAAGGGTTAGGCACCCATAGGGGTGAAGAGCTAGATTTCACCCCTCTACTCTGTACTTGGACATTTAGGACAAGATCTTTTGTTGTACAGTGCGGAGCCTCTCCATAACCCCATGCTCCAAGCGACCAGGCACTTCTTGTCTGTCCTCCGTAAATGGGTAATGCCTTCTTCCCCAATTACATTCGTGCATGCGCATTCAGACGGGACAAGAGCGAAGAGCGTAAAGCTGGCCCTATGTGCATAACCAACATGAAGCTGAAGACAAAAACAAACAAACAAGCATTCAATGGGCTCAAAAGTGCGGGCTAGGCTTAAGGCCTGGGCACAAGTGCGGGCTAGGCTTAAGGCCGGGGCACAAGTGCGGGCTAGGCTTAAGGCCGTGGCAAAAGTGCGGGCTAGGCTTAAGGCCTGGGCACAAGTGCGGGCTAGGCTTAAGGCCTGGGCACAAATGCAGTGCGGGCTAGGCTTAAGGCCTGGGCACAAATGCAGTGCGGGCTAGGCTTAAGGCCTGGGCACAAGTGCAGTGCTGGCTAGAATCAAGGCAGGGGGCACAAATGCTGGCTAGTCTTAAGGCATGGGCACAAGTGCCAGCTAGGCTTAAGGCCTGAGCAAAAGTGCAGGCTAGGCTTAAGGCCTTGGCACAAGTGCTGGCTAGGCTTAAGGCCTGGGCACAAGTGCGGGCTAGGCTTAAGGCCGGGGCACAAGTGCGAGCTAGGCTTAAGGCCTGGGCACAAGTGAGGGCTAGGCTTAAGGCCTGGGCACAAGTGCAGTGCGGGCTAGGCTTAAGGCCTGGGCACAAGTGCAGTGCTGACTAGGATCAAGGCAGGGGGCACAAATGCTGGCTAGGCTTAAGGCCTGGGCACAAGTGCAGGCTAGGCTTAAGGCCTGAGCAAAAGTGCAGGCTAGGCTTAAGGCCTTGGCACAAGTGCGGGCTAAGCTTAAGGCATGGGCACAAGTGCAGTGCTGGCTAGGATCAAGGCAGGGGGCACAAGTGCTGGCTAGGCTTAAGGCATGGGCACACGTGCTGGCTAGGCTTAAGGCATACAGCTAACTCTTTGCACTCTTTGCATAAAGGGTTAGGCACCCATAGGGGTGAAGAGCTAGATTTCACCCCTCTACTCTGTACTTGGACATTTAGGACAAGATCTTTTGTTGTACAGTGTGGAGCCTCTCCATAACCCCATGCTCCAAGCGACCAGGCACTTCTTGTCTGTCCTCCGTAAATGGGTAATGCCTTCTTCCCCAATTACATTCGTGCATGCGCATTCAGACGGGACAAGAGCGAAGAGCGTAAAGCTGGCCCTATGTGCATAACCAACATGAAGCTGAAGACAAAAACAAACAAACAAGCATTCAATGGGCTCAAAAGTGCGGGCTAGGCTTAAGGCCTGGGCACAAGTGCGGGCTAGGCTTAAGGCCGGGGCACAAGTGCGGGCTAGGCTTAAGGCCGGGGCAAAAGTGCGGGCTAGGCTTAAGGCCTGGGCACAAATGCAGTGCGGGCTAGGCTTAAGGCCTGGGCACAAATGCAGTGCGGGCTAGGCTTAAGGCCTGGGCACAAGTGCAGTGCTGGCTAGAATCAAGGCAGGGGGCACAAATGCTGGCTAGTCTTAAGGCATGGGCACAAGTGCCAGCTAGGCTTAAGGCCTGAGCAAAAGTGCAGGCTAGGCTTAAGGCCTTGGCACAAGTGCTGGCTAGGCTTAAGGCCTGGGCACAAGTGCGGGCTAGGCTTAAGGCCGGGGCACAAGTGCGAGCTAGGCTTAAGGCCTGGGCACAAGTGAGGGCTAGGCTTAAGGCCTGGGCACAAGTGCAGTGCGGGCTAGGCTTAAGGCCTGGGCACAAGTGCAGTGCTGACTAGGATCAAGGCAGGGGGCACAAATGCTGGCTAGGCTTAAGGCCTGGGCACAAGTGCAGGCTAGGCTTAAGGCCTGAGCAAAAGTGCAGGCTAGGCTTAAGGCCTTGGCACAAGTGCGGGCTAAGCTTAAGGCATGGGCACAAGTGCAGTGCTGGCTAGGATCAAGGCAGGGGGCACAAGTGCTGGCTAGGCTTAAGGCATGGGCACACGTGCTGGCTAGGCTTAAGGCATACAGCTAACTCTTTGCACTCTTTGCATAAAGGGTTAGGCACCCATAGGGGTGAAGAGCTAGATTTCACCCCTCTACTCTGTACTTGGACATTTAGGACAAGATCTTTTGTTGTACAGTGTGGAGCCTCTCCATAACCCCATGCTCCAAGCGACCAGGCACTTCTTGTCTGTCCTCCGTAAATGGGTAATGCCTTCTTCCCCAATTACATTCGTGCATGCGCATTCAGACAGGACAAGAGCGAAGAGCGTAAAGCTGGCCCTATGTGCATAACCAACATGAAGCTGAAGACAAAAACAAACAAACAAGCATTCAATGGGCTCAAAAGTGCGGGCTAGGCTTAAGGCCTGGGCACAAGTGCGGGCTAGGCTTAAGGCCGGGGCACAAGTGCGGGCTAGGCTTAAGGCCGGGGCACAAGTGCGGGATAGGCTTAAGGCCTGGGCACAAGTGCGGGCTAGGCTTAAGGCCGGGGCACAAGTGCGGGCTAGGCTTAAGGCCGGGGCACAAGTGCGGGCTAGGCTTAAGGCCTGGGCACAAGTGCGGGCTAGGCTTAAGGCCGGGGCACAAGTGCGGGCTAGGCTTAAGGCCGGGGCACAAGTGCGGGCTAGGCTTAAGGCCGGGGCACAAGTGCGGGCTAGGCTTAAGGCCGGGGCACAAGTGCGGGCTAGGCTTAAGGCCGGGGCACAAGTGCGAGCTAGGCTTAAGGCCTGGGCACAAGTGCGGGCTAGGCTTAAGGCCGGGGCACAAGTAAGGGCTAGGCTTAAGGCCGGGGCACAAGTGAGGGCTAGGCTTAAGGCCTGGGCACAAGTGTGGGCTAGGCTTAAGGCCGGGGCACAAGTGCGGGCTAGGCTTAAGGCCTGGGCACAAGTGCGGGCTAGGCTTAAGGCCTGGGCACAAGTGCGAGCTAGGCTTAAGGCCGGGGCACAAGTGCGGGCTAGGCTTAAGGCCGGGGCACAAGTGCGGGCTAGGCTTAAGGCCGGGGCACAAGTGCGGGCTAGGCTTAAGGCCGGAGCACAAGTGCGGGCTAGGCTTAAGGCTGGGGCACAAGTGCGGGCTAGGCTTAAGGCCTGGGCAAAAATGCGGGCTAGGCTTAAGTCATGGGCACAAGTGCGGGCTAGGCTTAAGGCCTGGGCACAAGTGCGGGCTAGGCTTAAGGCCTGGGCACAAGTGCGGGCTAGGCTTAAGGCCTGGGCACAAGTGCGGGCTAGGCTTAAGGCCTGGGCACAATTGCGGGCTAGGCTTAAGGCCTGGGCACAAGTGCAGTGCGGGCTAGGCTTAAGGCCTGGGCACAAGTGCAGTGCTGACTAGGATCAAGGCAGGGGGCACAAATGCTGGCTAGGCTTAAGGCCTGGGCACAAGTGCAGGCTAGGCTTAAGGCCTGAGCAAAAGTGCAGGCTAGGCTTAAGGCCTTGGCACAAGTGCGGGCTAAGCTTAAGGCATGGGCACAAGTGCAGTGCTGGCTAGGATCAAGGCAGGGGGCACAAGTGCTGGCTAGGCTTAAGGCATGGGCACAAGTGCTGGCTAGGCTTAAGGCATACAGCTAACTCTTTGCACTCTTTGCATAAAGGGTTAGGCACCCATAGGGGTGAAGAGCAAGCTTTCACCCCTCTACTCTGTACTTGGACATTTAGGACTAGATCCTTTGTTGTACAGTGCGGAGCCTCTCCATAACCCCATGCTCCAAGCGACCAGGCACTTCTTGTCTGTCCTCCGTAAATGGGTAATGCCTTCTTCCACAATTACAGTCGTGCATGCGCATTCAGACGGGACAAGAGCAAAGAGCGTAAAGCTGGACCTATGTGCATAACCAACATGAAGCTGAAGACAAAAACAAACAAACAAGCATTCAAGGGGCTCAAAAGTGCGAGCTAGGCTAAAGGCCGGGGCACAAGTGCGGGCTAGGCTTAAGGCCGGGGCACAAGTGCGGGCTAGTCTTAAGGCCTGGGCACAAGTGCGGGCTAGGCTTAAGGCCGGGGCACAAGTGCGGGCTAGGCTTAAGGCCGGGGCACAAGTGCGGGCTAGGCTTAAGGCCGGGGCACAAGTGCGGGCTAGGCTTAAGGCCGGGGCACAAGTGCGGGCTAGGCTTAAGGCCGGGGCACAAGTGCGGGCTAGGCTTAAGGCCGGGGCACAAGTGCGGGCTAGGCTTAAGGCCGGGGCACAAGTGCGGGCTAGGCTTAAGGCCGGGGCACAAGTGCGGGCTAGGCTTAAGGCTGGGGCACAAGTGCGGGCTAGGCTTAAGGCCTGGGCAAAAGTGCGGGCTAGGCTTAAGTCATGGGCACAAGTGCGGGCTAGGCTTAAGGCCTGGGCACAAGTGCGGGCTAGGCTTAAGGCCTGGGCACAAGTGCGGGCTAGGCTTAAGGCCTGGGCACAAGTGCGGGCTAGGCTTAAGGCCTGGGCACAAGTGCGGGCTAGGCTTAAGGCCTGGGCACAAGTGCAGTGCGGGCTAGGCTTAAGGCCTGGGCACAAGTGCAGTGCTGACTAGGATCAAGGCAGGGGGCACAAATGCTGGCTAGGCTTAAGGCCTGGGCACAAGTGCAGGCTAGGCTTAAGGCCTGAGCAAAAGTGCAGGCTAGGCTTAAGGCCTTGGCACAAGTGCGGGCTAAGCTTAAGGCATGGGCACAAGTGCAGTGCTGGCTAGGATCAAGGCAGGGGGCACAAGTGCTGGCTAGGCTTAAGGCATGGGCACAAGTGCTGGCTAGGCTTAAGGCATACAGCTAACTCTTTGCACTCTTTGCATAAAGGGTTAGGCACCCATAGGGGTGAAGAGCAAGCTTTCACCCCTCTACTCTGTACTTGGACATTTAGGACTAGATCCTTTGTTGTACAGTGCGGAGCCTCTCCATAACCCCATGCTCCAAGCGACCAGGCACTTCTTGTCTGTCCTCCGTAAATGGGTAATGCCTTCTTCCCCAATTACAGTCGTGCATGCGCATTCAGACGGGACAAGAGCAAAGAGCGTAAAGCTGGCCCTATGTGCATAACCAACATGAAGCTGAAGACAAAAACAAACAAACAAGCATTCAAGGGGCTCAAAAGTGCGAGCTAGGCTAAAGGCCGGGGCACAAGTGCGGGCTAGGCTTAAGGCCGGGGCACAAGTGCGGGCTAGTCTTAAGGCCTGGGAACAAGTGCGGGCTAGGCTTAAGGCCGGGGCACAAGTGCGAGCTAGGCTTAAGGCCGGGGCACAAGTGCGGGCTAGGCTTAAGGCCGGGGCACAAGTGCGGGCTAGGCTTAAGGCCGGGGCACAAGTGCGGGCTAGGCTTAAGGCCTGGGCACAAGTGCGGGCTAGGCTTAAGGCCTGGGCACAAGTGACATGGGGGCTAGGCTTAAGGCCTGGGCACAAGTGCAGTGCTGACTAGGATCAAGGCAGGGGGCACAAATGCTGGCTAGGCTTAAGGCATGGGCACAAGTGCCAGCTAGGCTTAAGGCCTGGACACAAGTGGAGGCTAGGCTTAAGGCCTGAGCAAAAGTGCAGGCTTGGCTTAAGGCCTTGGCACAAGTGCGGGCTAAGCTTAAGGCATGGGCACAAGTGCAGTGCTGGCTAGGATCAAGGCAGGGTGCACAAGTGCTGGCTAGGGTTAAGGCATGGGCACAAGTGCTGGCTAGGCTTAAGGCATACAGCTACCTCTTTGCACTCTTTGCATAAAGGGTTAGGCACCCATAGGGGTGAAGAGCTAGCTTTCACCCCTCTACTCTGTACTTGGACATTTAGGACTAGATCCTTTGTTGTACAGTGCGTAGCCTCTCCATAACCCCATGCTCCAAGCGACCAGGCACTTCTTGTCTGTCCTCCGTAAATGGGTAATGCCTTCTTCCCCAATTACAGTCGTGCATGCGCATTCAGACGGGACAAGAGCAAAGAGCGTAAAGCTGGCCCTATGTGCATAACCAACATGAAACTGAAGACAAAAACAAACAAACAAGCATTCAAGGGGCTCAAAAGTGCGGGCTAGGCTTAAGGCCGGGGCACAAGTGCGGGCTAGGCTTAAGGCCTGGGCACAAGTGCGGGCTAGGCTTAAGGCCTAGGCACAAGTGCGAGCTAGGCTTAAGGCCTGGGCACAAGTGCGGGCTAGGCTTAAGGCCTGGGCACAAGTGCGAGCTAGGCTTAAGGCCTGGGCACAAGTGCGAGCTAGGCTTAAAGCCTGGGCACAAGTGCGGGCTAGACTTAAGGGCGGGGCACAAGTGCGGGCTAGGCTTAAGGCCGGGGCACAAGTGCGGGCTAGGCTTAAAGCCTGGGCACAAGTGCGGGCTAGGCTTAAGGCTGGGGCACAAGTGCGGGCTAGGCTTAAGACCTGGGCACAAGTGCGGGCTAGGCTTAAGGCCTGGGCACAAGTGCGGGCTAGGCTTAAGTCATGGGCACAAGTGCGGGCTAGGCTTAAGGCCTGGGCACAAGTGCGGGCTAGGCTTAAGGCCTGGGCACAAATGCAGTGCGGGCTAGGCTTAAGGCCTGGGCACAAGTGCAATGCTGGCTAGCATCAAGGCATGGGGGAAAAAATGCTGGCTACGCTTAAGGCATGGGCACAAGTGCCAGCTAGGCTTAAGGCCTGAGCAAAAGTGCAGGCCAGGCTTAAGGCCTTGGCACAAGTGCGGGCTAGGCTTAAGGCATGGGCACAAGTGCAGTGCTGGCTAGGATCAAGGCAGGGGGCACAAGTGCTGGCTAGGCTTAAGGCCGGGGCACAAGTGCGGGCTAGGCTTAAGGCCGGGGCACAAGTGCGGGCTAGGCTTAAGGCCGGGGCACAAGTGCGAGCTAGGCTTAAGGCCTGGGCACAAGTAAGGGCTAGGCTTAAGGCCGGGGCACAAGTAAGGGCTAGGCTTAAGGCCGGGGCACAAGTGAGGGCTAGGCTTAAGGCCTGGGCACAAGTGCGGGCTAGGCTTAAGGCCGGGGCACAAGTGCGGGCTAGGCTTAAGGCCTGGGCACAAGTGCGGGCTAGGCTTAAGGCCTGGGCACAAGTGCGAGCTAGGCTTAAGGCCGGGGCACAAGTGCGGGCTAGGCTTAAGGCCGGGGCACAAGTGCGGGCTAGGCTTAAGGCCGGGGCACAAGTGCGGGCTAGGCTTAAGGCCGGGGCACAAGTGCGGGCTAGGCTTAAGGCTGGGGCACAAGTGCGGGCTAGGCTTAAGGCCTGGGCAAAAGTGCGGGCTAGGCTTAATTCATGGGCACAAGTGCGGGCTAGGCTTAAGGCCTGGGCACAAGTGCGGGCTAGGCTTAAGGCCTGGGCACAAGTTCGGGCTAGGCTTAAGGCCTGGGCACAAGTGCGGGCTAGGCTTAAGGCCTGGGCACAAGTGCGGGCTAGGCTTAAGGCCTGGGCACAAGTGCGGGCTAGGCTTAAGGCCTGGGCACAAGTGCAGTGCGGGCTAGGCTTAAGGCCTGGGCACAAGTGCAGTGCTGACTAGGATCAAGGCAGGGGGCACAAATGCTGGCTAGGCTTAAGGCCTGGGCACAAGTGCAGGCTAGGCTTAAGGCCTGAGCAAAAGTGCAGGCTAGGCTTAAGGCCTTGGCACAAGTGCGGGCTAAGCTTAAGGCATGGGCACAAGTGCTGGCTAGGCTTAAGGCATACAGCTAACTCTTTGCACTCTTTGCATAAAGGGTTAGGCACCCATAGGGGTGAAGAGCAAGCTTTCACCCCTCTACTCTGTACTTGGACATTTAGGACTAGATCCTTTGTTGTACAGTGCGGAGCCTCTCCATAACCCCATGCTCCAAGCGACCAGGCACTTCTTGTCTGTCCTCCGTAAATGGGTAATGCCTTCTTCCCCAATTACAGTCGTGCATGCGCATTCAGACGGGACAAGAGCAAAGAGCGTAAAGCTGGCCCTATGTGCATAACCAACATGAAGCTGAAGACAAAAACAAACAAACAAGCATTCAAGGGGCTCAAAAGTGCGAGCTAGGCTTAAGGCCGGGGCACAAGTGCGGGCTAGGCTTAAGGCCTGGGCACAAGTGCGGGCTAGGCTTAAGGCCTGGGCACAAGTGCGGGCTAGGCTTAAGGCCGGGGCACAAGTGCGGGCTAGGCTTAAGGCTGGGGCACAAGTGCGGGCTAGGCTTAAAGCCTGGGCACAAGTGTGAGCTAGGCTTAAGGCCTGGGCACAAGTGCGGGCTAGGCTTAAGGCCGGGGCACAAGTGCGGGCTAGGCTTAAGGCCGGGGCACAAGTGCGGGCTAGGCTTAAGGCTGGGGCACAAGTGCGGGCTAGGCTTAAGACCTGGGCACAAGTGCGGGCTAGGCTTAAGGCCTGGGCACAAGTGCGGGCTAGGCTTAAGGCCTGGGCACAAGTGCGGGCTAGGCTTAAGTCATGGGCACAAGTGCGGGCTAGGCTTAAGGCCTGGGCACAAGTGCGGGCTAGGCTTAAGGCCTGGGCACAAATGCAGTGCGGGCTAGGCTTCAGGCCTGGGCACAAGTGCAGTGCTGGCTAGAATCAAGGCAGGGGGCACAAATGCTGGCTAGTCTTAAGGCATGGGCACAAGTGCCAGCTAGGCTTAAGGCCTGAGCAAAAGTGCAGGCTAGGCTTAAGGCCTTGGCACAAGTGCTGGCTAGGCTTAAGGCCTGGGCACAAGTGCGGGCTAGGCTTAAGGCCGGGGCACAAGTGCGAGCTAGGCTTAAGGCCTGGGCACAAGTGAGGGCTAGGCTTAAGGCCTGGGCACAAGTGCGGGCTAGGCTTAAGGCCTGGGCACAAGTGCGGGCTAGGCTTAAGGCCGGGGCACAAGTGCGGGCTAGGCTTAAGGCCGGGGCACAAGTGCGGGCTAGGCTTAAGGCCGGGGCACAAGTGCGGGCTAGGCTTAAGGCCGGGGCACAAGTGCGGGCTAGGCTTAAGGCCGGGGCACAAGTGCGAGCTAGGCTTAAGGCCTGGGCACAAGTGCTGGCTAGGCTTAAGGCCGGGGCACAAGTAAGGGCTAGGCTTAAGGCCGGGGCACAAGTGAGGGCTAGGCTTAAGGCCTGGGCACAAGTGTGGGCTAGGCTTAAGGCCGGGGCACAAGTGCGGGCTAGGCTTAAGGCCTGGGCACAAGTGCGGGCTAGGCTTAAGGCCTGGGCACAAGTGCGAGCTAGGCTTAAGGCCGGGGCACAAGTGCGGGCTAGGCTTAAGGCCGGGGCACAAGTGCGGGCTAGGCTTAAGGCCGGGGCACAAGTGCGGGCTAGGCTTAAGGCCGGAGCACAAGTGCGGGCTAGGCTTAAGGCCGGAGCACAAGTGCGGGCTAGGCTTAAGGCTGGGGCACAAGTGCGGGCTAGGCTTAAGGCCTGGGCAAAAGTGCGGGCTAGGCTTAAGTCATGGGCACAAGTGCGGGCTAGGCTTAAGGCCTGGGCACAAGTGCGGGTAGGCTTAAGGCCTGGGCACAAGTGCGGGCTAGGCTTAAGGCCTGGGCACAAGTGCGGGCTAGGCTTAAGGCCTGGGCACAATTGCGGGCTAGGCTTAAGGCCTGGGCACAAGTGCAGTGCGGGCTAGGCTTAAGGCCTGGGCACAAGTGCAGTGCTGACTAGGATCAAGGCAGGGGGCACAAATGCTGGCTAGGCTTAAGGCCTGGGCACAAGTGCAGGCTAGGCTTAAGGCCTGAGCAAAAGTGCAGGCTAGGCTTAAGGCCTTGGCACAAGTGCGGGCTAAGCTTAAGGCATGGGCACAAGTGCAGTGCTGGCTAGGATCAAGGCAGGGGGCACAAGTGCTGGCTAGGCTTAAGGCATGGGCACAAGTGCTGGCTAGGCTTAAGGCATACAGCTAACTCTTTGCACTCTTTGCATAAAGGGTTAGGCACCC
Organism: Ranitomeya imitator; assembly: GCF_032444005.1. Classification (NCBI taxonomy): domain Eukaryota; kingdom Metazoa; phylum Chordata; class Amphibia; order Anura; family Dendrobatidae; genus Ranitomeya; species Ranitomeya imitator. Next base: position 659,643,601 of record NC_091283.1, read on the forward strand.
ATAGGGGTGAAGAGCAAGCTTTCACCCCTCTACTCTGTACTTGGACATTTAGGACTAGATCCTTTGTTGTACAGTGCGGAGCCTCTCCATAACCCCATGCTCCAAGCGACCAGGCACTTCTTGTCTGTCCTCCGTAAATGGGTAATGCCTTCTTACCCAATTACAGTCGTGCATGCGCATTCAGACGGGACAAGAGCAAAGAGCGTAAAGCTGGCCCTATGTGCATAACCAACATGAAGCTGAAGACAAAAACAAACAAACAAGCATTCAAGGGGCTCAAAAGTGCGAGCTAGGCTAAAGGCCGGGGCACAAGTGCGGGCTAGGCTTAAGGCCGGGGCACAAGTGCGGGCTAGTCTTAAGGCCTGGGAACAAGTGCGGGCTAGGCTTAAGGCCGGGGCACAAGTGCGAGCTAGGCTTAAGGCCGGGGCACAAGTGCGGGCTAGGCTTAAGGCCGGGGCACAAGTGCGGGCTAGGCTTAAGGCCGGGGCACAAGTGCGGGCTAGGCTTAAGGCCTGGGCACAAGTGCGGGCTAGGCTTAAGGCTTGGACACAAGTGTTGGCTAGGCTTAAGGCCTGGGCACAAGTGCGGGCTAGGCTTAAGGCCTGGGCACAAGTGCGGGCTAGGCTTAAGTCATGGGCACAAGTGCGGGCTAGGCTTAAGGCCTGGGCACAAGTGCGGGCTAGGCTTAAGGCCAGGGCACAAGTGCGGGCTAGGCTTAAGGCCTGGGCACAAGTGCGGGCTAGGCTTAAGGCCTGGGCACAAGTGCGGGCTAGGCTTAAGGCCTGTGCACAAGTGCGGGCTAGGCTTAAGTCATGGGCACAAGTGCGGGCTAGGCTTAAGGCCTGGGCACAAGTGCGGGCTAGGCTTAAGGCCTGGGCACAAGTGCGGGCTAGGCTTAAGGCCTGGGCACAAGTGACATGGGGGCTAGGCTTAAGGCCTGGGCACAAGTGCAGTGCTGACTAGGATCAAGGCAGGGGGCACAAATGCTGGCTAGGCTTAAGGCATGGGCACAAGTGCCAGCTAGGCTTAAGGCCTGGACACAAGTGGAGGCTAGGCTTAAGGCCTGAGCAAAAGTGCAGGCTTGGCTTAAGGCCTTGGCACAAGTGCGGGCTAAGCTTAAGGCATGGGCACAAGTGCAGTGCTGGCTAGGATCAAGGCAGGGTGCACAAGTGCTGGCTAGGGTTAAGGCATGGGCACAAGTGCTGGCTAGGCTTAAGGCATACAGCTACCTCTTTGCACTCTTTGCATAAAGGGTTAGGCACCCATAGGGGTGAAGAGCTAGCTTTCACCCCTCTACTCTGTACTTGGACATTTAGGACTAGATCCTTTGTTGTACAGTGCGTAGCCTCTCCATAACCCCATGCTCCAAGCGACCAGGCACTTCTTGTCTGTCCTCCGTAAATGGGTAATGCCTTCTTCCCCAATTACAGTCGTGCATGCGCATTCAGACGGGACAAGAGCAAAGAGCGTAAAGCTGGCCCTATGTGCATAACCAACATGAAACTGAAGACAAAAACAAACAAACAAGCATTCAAGGGGCTCAAAAGTGCGGGCTAGGCTTAAGGCCGGGGCACAAGTGCGGGCTAGGCTTAAGGCCTGGGCACAAGTGCGGGCTAGGCTTAAGGCCTAGGCACAAGTGCGAGCTAGGCTTAAGGCCTGGGCACAAGTGCGGGCTAGGCTTAAGGCCTGGGCACAAGTGCGAGCTAGGCTTAAGGCCTGGGCACAAGTGCGAGCTAGGCTTAAAGCCTGGGCACAAGTGCGGGCTAGACTTAAGGGCGGGGCACAAGTGCGGGCTAGGCTTAAGGCCGGGGCACAAGTGCGGGCTAGGCTTAAGGCCTGGGCACAAGTGCGGGCTAGGCTTAAGGCTGGGGCACAAGTGCGGGCTAGGCTTAAGACCTGGGCACAAGTGCGGGCTAGGCTTAAGGCCTGGGCACAAGTGCGGGCTAGGCTTAAGTCATGGGCACAAGTGCGGGCTAGGCTTAAGGCCTGGGCACAAGTGCGGGCTAGGCTTAAGGCCTGGGCACAAATGCAGTGCGGGCTAGGCTTAAGGCCTGGGCACAAGTGCAATGCTGGCTAGCATCAAGGCATGGGGGAAAAAATGCTGGCTACGCTTAAGGCATGGGCACAAGTGCCAGCTAGGCTTAAGGCCTGAGCAAAAGTGCAGGCCAGGCTTAAGGCCTTGGCACAAGTGCGGGCTAGGCTTAAGGCATGGGCACAAGTGCAGTGCTGGCTAGGATCAAGGCAGGGGGCACAAGTGCTGGCTAGGCTTAAGGCCGGGGCACAAGTGCGGGCTAGGCTTAAGGCCGGGGCACAAGTGCGGGCTAGGCTTAAGGCCGGGGCACAAGTGCGAGCTAGGCTTAAGGCCTGGGCACAAGTAAGGGCTAGGCTTAAGGCCGGGGCACAAGTAAGGGCTAGGCTTAAGGCCGGGGCACAAGTGAGGGCTAGGCTTAAGGCCTGGGCACAAGTGCGGGCTAGGCTTAAGGCCGGGGCACAAGTGCGGGCTAGGCTTAAGGCCTGGGCACAAGTGCGGGCTAGGCTTAAGGCCTGGGCACAAGTGCGAGCTAGGCTTAAGGCCGGGGCACAAGTGCGGGCTAGGCTTAAGGCCGGGGCACAAGTGCGGGCTAGGCTTAAGGCCGGGGCACAAGTGCGGGCTAGGCTTAAGGCCGGGGCACAAGTGCGGGCTAGGCTTAAGGCTGGGGCACAAGTGCGGGCTAGGCTTAAGGCCTGGGCAAAAGTGCGGGCTAGGCTTAATTCATGGGCACAAGTGCGGGCTAGGCTTAAGGCCTGGGCACAAGTGCGGGCTAGGCTTAAGGCCTGGGCACAAGTTCGGGCTAGGCTTAAGGCCTGGGCACAAGTGCGGGCTAGGCTTAAGGCCTGGGCACAAGTGCGGGCTAGGCTTAAGGCCTGGGCACAAGTGCAGTGCGGGCTAGGCTTAAGGCCTGGGCACAAGTGCAGTGCTGACTAGGATCAAGGCAGGGGGCACAAATGCTGGCTAGGCTTAAGGCCTGGGCACAAGTGCAGGCTAGGCTTAAGGCCTGAGCAAAAGTGCAGGCTAGGCTTAAGGCCTTGGCACAAGTGCGGGCTAAGCTTAAGGCATGGGCACAAGTGCTGGCTAGGCTTAAGGCATACAGCTAACTCTTTGCACTCTTTGCATAAAGGGTTAGGCACCCATAGGGGTGAAGAGCAAGCTTTCACCCCTCTACTCTGTACTTGGACATTTAGGACTAGATCCTTTGTTGTACAGTGCGGAGCCTCTCCATAACCCCATGCTCCAAGCGACCAGGCACTTCTTGTCTGTCCTCCGTAAATGGGTAATGCCTTCTTCCCCAATTACAGTCGTGCATGCGCATTCAGACGGGACAAGAGCAAAGAGCGTAAAGCTGGCCCTATGTGCATAACCAACATGAAGCTGAAGACAAAAACAAACAAACAAGCATTCAAGGGGCTCAAAAGTGCGAGCTAGGCTTAAGGCCGGGGCACAAGTGCGGGCTAGGCTTAAGGCCTGGGCACAAGTGCGGGCTAGGCTTAAGGCCTGGGCACAAGTGCGGGCTAGGCTTAAGGCCGGGGCACAAGTGCGGGCTAGGCTTAAGGCTGGGGCACAAGTGCGGGCTAGGCTTAAAGCCTGGGCACAAGTGTGAGCTAGGCTTAAGGCCTGGGCACAAGTGCGGGCTAGGCTTAAGGCCGGGGCACAAGTGCGGGCTAGGCTTAAGGCCGGGGCACAAGTGCGGGCTAGGCTTAAGGCTGGGGCACAAGTGCGGGCTAGGCTTAAGACCTGGGCACAAGTGCGGGCTAGGCTTAAGGCCTGGGCACAAGTGCGGGCTAGGCTTAAGGCCTGGGCACAAGTGCGGGCTAGGCTTAAGTCATGGGCACAAGTGCGGGCTAGGCTTAAGGCCTGGGCACAAGTGCGGGCTAGGCTTAAGGCCTGGGCACAAATGCAGTGCGGGCTAGGCTTCAGGCCTGGGCACAAGTGCAGTGCTGGCTAGAATCAAGGCAGGGGGCACAAATGCTGGCTAGTCTTAAGGCATGGGCACAAGTGCCAGCTAGGCTTAAGGCCTGAGCAAAAGTGCAGGCTAGGCTTAAGGCCTTGGCACAAGTGCTGGCTAGGCTTAAGGCCTGGGCACAAGTGCGGGCTAGGCTTAAGGCCGGGGCACAAGTGCGAGCTAGGCTTAAGGCCTGGGCACAAGTGAGGGCTAGGCTTAAGGCCTGGGCACAAGTGCGGGCTAGGCTTAAGGCCTGGGCACAAGTGCGGGCTAGGCTTAAGGCCGGGGCACAAGTGCGGGCTAGGCTTAAGGCCGGGGCACAAGTGCGGGCTAGGCTTAAGGCCGGGGCACAAGTGCGGGCTAGGCTTAAGGCCGGGGCACAAGTGCGGGCTAGGCTTAAGGCCGGGGCACAAGTGCGAGCTAGGCTTAAGGCCTGGGCACAAGTGCTGGCTAGGCTTAAGGCCGGGGCACAAGTAAGGGCTAGGCTTAAGGCCGGGGCACAAGTGAGGGCTAGGCTTAAGGCCTGGGCACAAGTGTGGGCTAGGCTTAAGGCCGGGGCACAAGTGCGGGCTAGGCTTAAGGCCTGGGCACAAGTGCGGGCTAGGCTTAAGGCCTGGGCACAAGTGCGAGCTAGGCTTAAGGCCGGGGCACAAGTGCGGGCTAGGCTTAAGGCCGGGGCACAAGTGCGGGCTAGGCTTAAGGCCGGGGCACAAGTGCGGGCTAGGCTTAAGGCCGGAGCACAAGTGCGGGCTAGGCTTAAGGCCGGAGCACAAGTGCGGGCTAGGCTTAAGGCTGGGGCACAAGTGCGGGCTAGGCTTAAGGCCTGGGCAAAAGTGCGGGCTAGGCTTAAGTCATGGGCACAAGTGCGGGCTAGGCTTAAGGCCTGGGCACAAGTGCGGGTAGGCTTAAGGCCTGGGCACAAGTGCGGGCTAGGCTTAAGGCCTGGGCACAAGTGCGGGCTAGGCTTAAGGCCTGGGCACAATTGCGGGCTAGGCTTAAGGCCTGGGCACAAGTGCAGTGCGGGCTAGGCTTAAGGCCTGGGCACAAGTGCAGTGCTGACTAGGATCAAGGCAGGGGGCACAAATGCTGGCTAGGCTTAAGGCCTGGGCACAAGTGCAGGCTAGGCTTAAGGCCTGAGCAAAAGTGCAGGCTAGGCTTAAGGCCTTGGCACAAGTGCGGGCTAAGCTTAAGGCATGGGCACAAGTGCAGTGCTGGCTAGGATCAAGGCAGGGGGCACAAGTGCTGGCTAGGCTTAAGGCATGGGCACAAGTGCTGGCTAGGCTTAAGGCATACAGCTAACTCTTTGCACTCTTTGCATAAAGGGTTAGGCACCCATAGGGGTGAAGAGCAAGCTTTCACCCCTCTACTCTGTACTTGGACATTTAGGACTAGATCCTTTGTTGTACAGTGCGGAGCCTCTCCATAACCCCATGCTCCAAGCGACCAGGCACTTCTTGTCTGTCCTCCGTAAATGGGTAATGCCTTCTTACCCAATTACAGTCGTGCATGCGCATTCAGACGGGACAAGAGCAAAGAGCGTAAAGCTGGCCCTATGTGCATAACCAACATGAAGCTGAAGACAAAAACAAACAAACAAGCATTCAAGGGGCTCAAAAGTGCGAGCTAGGCTAAAGGCCGGGGCACAAGTGCGGGCTAGGCTTAAGGCCGGGGCACAAGTGCGAGCTAGGCTTAAGGCCGGGGCACAAGTGCGGGCTAGGCTTAAGGCCGGGGCACAAGTGCGGGCTAGGCTTAAGGCCGGGGCACAAGTGCGGGCTAGGCTTAAGGCCTGGGCACAAGTGCGGGCTAGGCTTAAGGCTTGGACACAAGTGTTGGCTAGGCTTAAGGCCTGGGCACAAGTGCGGGCTAGGCTTAAGGCCTGGGCACAAGTGCGGGCTAGGCTTAAGTCATGGGCACAAGTGCGGGCTAGGCTTAAGGCCTGGGCACAAGTGCGGGCTAGGCTTAAGGCCAGGGCACAAGTGCGGGCTAGGCTTAAGGCCTGGGCACAAGTGCGGGCTAGGCTTAAGGCCTGGGCACAAGTGCGGGCTAGGCTTAAGGCCTGTGCACAAGTGCGGGCTAGGCTTAAGTCATGGGCACAAGTGCGGGCTAGGCTTAAGGCCTGGGCACAAGTGCGGGCTAGGCTTAAGGCCTGGGCACAAGTGCGGGCTAGGCTTAAGGCCTGGGCACAAGTGACATGGGGGCTAGGCTTAAGGCCTGGGCACAAGTGCAGTGCTGACTAGGATCAAGGCAGGGGGCACAAATGCTGGCTAGGCTTAAGGCATGGGCACAAGTGCCAGCTAGGCTTAAGGCCTGGACACAAGTGGAGGCTAGGCTTAAGGCCTGAGCAAAAGTGCAGGCTTGGCTTAAGGCCTTGGCACAAGTGCGGGCTAAGCTTAAGGCATGGGCACAAGTGCAGTGCTGGCTAGGATCAAGGCAGGGTGCACAAGTGCTGGCTAGGGTTAAGGCATGGGCACAAGTGCTGGCTAGGCTTAAGGCATACAGCTACCTCTTTGCACTCTTTGCATAAAGGGTTAGGCACCCATAGGGGTGAAGAGCTAGCTTTCACCCCTCTACTCTGTACTTGGACATTTAGGACTAGATCCTTTGTTGTACAGTGCGTAGCCTCTCCATAACCCCATGCTCCAAGCGACCAGGCACTTCTTGTCTGTCCTCCGTAAATGGGTAATGCCTTCTTCCCCAATTACAGTCGTGCATGCGCATTCAGACGGGACAAGAGCAAAGAGCGTAAAGCTGGCCCTATGTGCATAACCAACATGAAACTGAAGACAAAAACAAACAAACAAGCATTCAAGGGGCTCAAAAGTGCGGGCTAGGCTTAAGGCCGGGGCACAAGTGCGGGCTAGGCTTAAGGCCTGGGCACAAGTGCGGGCTAGGCTTAAGGCCTAGGCACAAGTGCGAGCTAGGCTTAAGGCCTGGGCACAAGTGCGGGCTAGGCTTAAGGCCTGGGCACAAGTGCGAGCTAGGCTTAAGGCCTGGGCACAAGTGCGAGCTAGGCTTAAAGCCTGGGCACAAGTGCGGGCTAGACTTAAGGGCGGGGCACAAGTGCGGGCTAGGCTTAAGGCCGGGGCACAAGTGCGGGCTAGGCTTAAGGCCTGGGCACAAGTGCGGGCTAGGCTTAAGGCTGGGGCACAAGTGCGGGCTAGGCTTAAGACCTGGGCACAAGTGCGGGCTAGGCTTAAGGCCTGGGCACAAGTGCGGGCTAGGCTTAAGTCATGGGCACAAGTGCGGGCTAGGCTTAAGGCCTGGGCACAAGTGCGGGCTAGGCTTAAGGCCTGGGCACAAATGCAGTGCGGGCTAGGCTTAAGGCCTGGGCACAAGTGCAATGCTGGCTAGCATCAAGGCATGGGGGAAAAAATGCTGGCTACGCTTAAGGCATGGGCACAAGTGCCAGCTAGGCTTAAGGCCTGAGCAAAAGTGCAGGCCAGGCTTAAGGCCTTGGCACAAGTGCGGGCTAGGCTTAAGGCATGGGCACAAGTGCAGTGCTGGCTAGGATCAAGGCAGGGGGCACAAGTGCTGGCTAGGCTTAAGGCCGGGGCACAAGTGCGGGCTAGGCTTAAGGCCGGGGCACAAGTGCGGGCTAGGCTTAAGGCCGGGGCACAAGTGCGAGCTAGGCTTAAGGCCTGGGCACAAGTAAGGGCTAGGCTTAAGGCCGGGGCACAAGTAAGGGCTAGGCTTAAGGCCGGGGCACAAGTGAGGGCTAGGCTTAAGGCTGGGGCACAAGTGCGGGCTAGGCTTAAGGCCTGGGCAAAAGTGCGGGCTAGGCTTAATTCATGGGCACAAGTGCGGGCTAGGCTTAAGGCCTGGGCACAAGTGCGGGCTAGGCTTAAGGCCTGGGCACAAGTTCGGGCTAGGCTTAAGGCCTGGGCACAAGTGCGGTGCTGACTAGGATCAAGGCAGGGGGCACAAATGCTGGCTAGGCTTAAGGCCTGGGCACAAGTGCAGGCTAGGCTTAAGGCCTGAGCAAAAGTGCAGGCTAGGCTTAAGGCCTTGGCACAAGTGCGGGCTAAGCTTAAGGCATGGGCACAAGTGCTGGCTAGGCTTAAGGCATACAGCTAACTCTTTGCACTCTTTGCATAAAGGGTTAGGCACCCATAGGGGTGAAGAGCAAGCTTTCACCCCTCTACTCTGTACTTGGACATTTAGGACTAGATCCTTTGTTGTACAGTGCGGAGCCTCTCCATAACCCCATGCTCCAAGCGACCAGGCACTTCTTGTCTGTCCTCCGTAAATGGGTAATGCCTTCTTCCCCAATTACAGTCGTGCATGCGCATTCAGACGGGACAAGAGCAAAGAGCGTAAAGCTGGCCCTATGTGCATAACCAACATGAAGCTGAAGACAAAAACAAACAAACAAGCATTCAAGGGGCTCAAAAGTGCGAGCTAGGCTTAAGGCCGGGGCACAAGTGCGGGCTAGGCTTAAGGCCTGGGCACAAGTGCGGGCTAGGCTTAAGGCCTGGGCACAAGTGCGGGCTAGGCTTAAGGCCGGGGCACAAGTGCGGGCTAGGCTTAAGGCTGGGGCACAAGTGCGGGCTAGGCTTAAAGCCTGGGCACAAGTGTGAGCTAGGCTTAAGGCCTGGGCACAAGTGCGGGCTAGGCTTAAGGCCGGGGCACAAGTGCGGGCTAGGCTTAAGGCCGGGGCACAAGTGCGGGCTAGGCTTAAGGCTGGGGCACAAGTGCGGGCTAGGCTTAAGACCTGGGCACAAGTGCGGGCTAGGCTTAAGGCCTGGGCACAAGTGCGGGCTAGGCTTAAGGCCTGGGCACAAGTGCGGGCTAGGCTTAAGTCATGGGCACAAGTGCGGGCTAGGCTTAAGGCCTGGGCACAAGTGCGGGCTAGGCTTAAGGCCTGGGCACAAATGCAGTGCGGGCTAGGCTTCAGGCCTGGGCACAAGTGCAGTGCTGGCTAGAATCAAGGCAGGGGGCACAAATGCTGGCTAGTCTTAAGGCATGGGCACAAGTGCCAGCTAGGCTTAAGGCCTGAGCAAAAGTGCAGGCTAGGCTTAAGGCCTTGGCACAAGTGCTGGCTAGGCTTAAGGCCTGGGCACAAGTGCGGGCTAGGCTTAAGGCCGGGGCACAAGTGCGAGCTAGGCTTAAGGCCTGGGCACAAGTGAGGGCTAGGCTTAAGGCCTGGGCACAAGTGCGGGCTAGGCTTAAGGCCTGGGCACAAGTGCGGGCTAGGCTTAAGGCCGGGGCACAAGTGCGGGCTAGGCTTAAGGCCGGGGCACAAGTGCGGGCTAGGCTTAAGGCCGGGGCACAAGTGCGGGCTAGGCTTAAGGCCGGGGCACAAGTGCGGGCTAGGCTTAAGGCCGGGGCACAAGTGCGAGCTAGGCTTAAGGCCTGGGCACAAGTGCGGGCTAGGCTTAAGGCCGGGGCACAAGTAAGGGCTAGGCTTAAGGCCGGGGCACAAGTGAGGGCTAGGCTTAAGGCCTGGGCACAAGTGTGGGCTAGGCTTAAGGCCGGGGCACAAGTGCGGGCTAGGCTTAAGGCCTGGGCACAAGTGCGGGCTAGGCTTAAGGCCTGGGCACAAGTGCGAGCTAGGCTTAAGGCCGGGGCACAAGTGCGGGCTAGGCTTAAGGCCGGGGCACAAGTGCGGGCTAGGCTTAAGGCCGGGGCACAAGTGCGGGCTAGGCTTAAGGCCGGGGCACAAGTGCGGGCTAGGCTTAAGGCTGGGGCACAAGTGCGGGCTAGGCTTAAGGCCTGGGCAAAAGTGCGGGCTAGGCTTAAGTCATGGGCACAAGTGCGGGCTAGGCTTAAGGCCTGGGCACAAGTGCGGGTAGGCTTAAGGCCTGGGCACAAGTGCGGGCTAGGCTTAAGGCCTGGGCACAAGTGCGGGCTAGGCTTAAGGCCTGGGCACAATTGCGGGCTAGGCTTAAGGCCTGGGCACAAGTGCAGTGCGGGCTAGGCTTAAGGCCTGGGCACAAGTGCAGTGCTGACTAGGATCAAGGCAGGGGGCACAAATGCTGGCTAGGCTTAAGGCCTGGGCACAAGTGCAGGCTAGGCTTAAGGCCTGAGCAAAAGTGCAGGCTAGGCTTAAGGCCTTGGCACAAGTGCGGGCTAAGCTTAAGGCATGGGCACAAGTGCTGGCTAGGCTTAAGGCATACAGCTAACTCTTTGCACTCTTTGCATAAAGGGTTAGGCACCCATAGGGGTGAAGAGCAAGCTTTCACCCCTCTACTCTGTACTTGGACATTTAGGACTAGATCCTTTGTTGTACAGTGCGGAGCCTCTCCATAACCCCATGCTCCAAGCGACCAGGCACTTCTTGTCTGTCCTCCGTAAATGGGTAATGCCTTCTTCCCCAATTACAGTCGTGCATGCGCATTCAGACGGGACAAGAGCAAAGAGCGTAAAGCTGGCCCTATGTGCATAACCAACATGAAGCTGAAGACAAAAACAAACAAACAAGCATTCAAGGGGCTCAAAAGTGCGAGCTAGGCTTAAGGCCGGGGCACAAGTGCGGGCTAGGCTTAAGGCCTGGGCACAAGTGCGGGCTAGGCTTAAGGCCTGGGCACAAGTGCGGGCTAGGCTTAAGGCCGGGGCACAAGTGCGGGCTAGGCTTAAGGCTGGGGCACAAGTGCGGGCTAGGCTTAATGCCTGGGCACAAGTGTGAGCTAGGCTTAAGGCCTGGGCACAAGTGCGGGCTAGGCTTAAGGCCGGGGCACAAGTGCGGGCTAGGCTTAAGGCCGGGGCACAAGTGCGGGCTAGGCTTAAGGCTGGGGCACAAGTGCGGGCTAGGCTTAAGACCTGGGCACAAGTGCGGGCTAGGCTTAAGGCCTGGGCACAAGTGCGGGCTAGGCTTAAGGCCTGGGCACAAGTGCGGGCTAGGCTTAAGTCATGGGCACAAGTGCGGGCTAGGCTTAAGGCCTGGGCACAAGTGCGGGCTAGGCTTAAGGCCTGGGCACAAATGCAGTGCGGGCTAGGCTTCAGGCCTGGGCACAAGTGCAGTGCTGGCTAGAATCAAGGCAGGGGGCACAAATGCTGGCTAGTCTTAAGGCATGGGCACAAGTGCCAGCTAGGCTTAAGGCCTGAGCAAAAGTGCAGGCTAGGCTTAAGGCCTTGGCACAAGTGCTGGCTAGGCTTAAGGCCTGGGCACAAGTGCGGGCTAGGCTTAAGGCCGGGGCACAAGTGCGAGCTAGGCTTAAGGCCTGGGCACAAGTGAGGGCTAGGCTTAAGGCCTGGGCACAAGTGCGGGCTAGGCTTAAGGCCTGGGCACAAGTGCGGGCTAGGCTTAAGGCCGGGGCACAAGTGCGGGCTAGGCTTAAGGCTGGGGCACAAGTGCGGGCTAGGCTTAAGGCCGGGGCACAAGTGCGGGCTAGGCTTAAGGCCGGGGCACAAGTGCGGGCTAGGCTTAAGGCCGGGGCACAAGTGCGAGCTAGGCTTAAGGCCTGGGCACAAGTGCGGGCTAGGCTTAAGGCCGGGGCACAAGTAAGGGCTAGGCTTAAGGCCGGGGCACAAGTGAGGGCTAGGCTTAAGGCCTGGGCACAAGTGTGGGCTAGGCTTAAGGCCGGGGCACAAGTGCGGGCTAGGCTTAAGGCCTGGGCACAAGTGCGGGCTAGGCTTAAGGCCTGGGCACAAGTGCGAGCTAGGCTTAAGGCCGGGGCACAAGTGCGGGCTAGGCTTAAGGCCGGGGCACAAGTGCGGGCTAGGCTTAAGGCCGGGGCACAAGTGCGGGCTAGGCTTAAGGCCGGAGCACAAGTGCGGGCTAGGCTTAAGGCTGGGGCACAAGTGCGGGCTAGGCTTAAGGCCTGGGCAAAAGTGCGGGCTAGGCTTAAGTCATGGGCACAAGTGCGGGCTAGGCTTAAGGCCTGGGCACAAGTGCGGGTAGGCTTAAGGCCTGGGCACAAGTGCGGGCTAGGCTTAAGGCCTGGGCACAAGTGCGGGCTAGGCTTAAGGCCTGGGCACAATTGCGGGCTAGGCTTAAGGCCTGGGCACAAGTGCAGTGCGGGCTAGGCTTAAGGCCTGGGCACAAGTGCAGTGCTGACTAGGATCAAGGCAGGGGGCACAAATGCTGGCTAGGCTTAAGGCCTGGGCACAAGTGCAGGCTAGGCTTAAGGCCTGAGCAAAAGTGCAGGCTAGGCTTAAGGCCTTGGCACAAGTGCGGGCTAAGCTTAAGGCATGGGCACAAGTGCAGTGCTGGCTAGGATCAAGGCAGGGGGCACAAGTGCTGGCTAGGCTTAAGGCATGGGCACAAGTGCTGGCTAGGCTTAAGGCATACAGCTAACTCTTTGCACTCTTTGCATAAAGGGTTAGGCACCCATAGGGGTGAAGAGCAAGCTTTCACCCCTCTACTCTGTACTTGGACATTTAGGACTAGATCCTTTGTTGTACAGTGCGGAGCCTCTCCATAACCCCATGCTCCAAGCGACCAGGCACTTCTTGTCTGTCCTCCGTAAATGGGTAATGCCTTCTTCCACAATTACAGTCGTGCATGCGCATTCAGACGGGACAAGAGCAAAGAGCGTAAAGCTGGACCTATGTGCATAACCAACATGAAGCTGAAGACAAAAACAAACAAACAAGCATTCAAGGGGCTCAAAAGTGCGAGCTAGGCCAAAGGCCGGGGCACAAGTGCGGGCTAGGCTTAAGGCCGGGGCACAAGTGCGGGCTAGTCTTAAGGCCTGGGCACAAGTGCGGGCTAGGCTTAAGGCCGGGGCACAAGTGCGGGCTAGGCTTAAGGCCGGGGCACAAGTGCGGGCTAGGCTTAAGGCCGGGGCACAAGTGCGGGCTAGGCTTAAGGCCGGGGCACAAGTGCGGGCTAGGCTTAAGGCCAGGGCACAAGTGCGGGCTAGGCTTAAGGTCGGGGCACAAGTGCGGGCTAGGCTTAACCCTCCGTCACATACAACTGATCTGACAGGCGCTTCTCTTTTACTTTCATTTCTCCTTCCTCACCAGATTGTGAGGAAACCCCCTCCCTCCAGGTAGTCTCCTGTCTCTTGAAGGTCTGTGAAACCTGATATCACAGTTGGATTTCAGAGCTTCAGGGGAGAGGATATAGCTGCACAGATCTCTCAGGCTCATTGTATGTGAATACGTCACATTCAGTAAGGTTGGTATTTTATGTTTTTATTCATCACAATAGTTTATTTAGCTTGTTTTATGGATGTATAACACAAAATGTGAGGATATTTCATAGAAATAAGGGAGATTTTATAAAAGAAAGTGTGCTGCTCAGGCATATACAGTAGTTCCCTAACATATTCCTTCTCTTGCTTCAGATTATCTGCTGAAATGGAGAGGAAAATGTACAATTTATCCAAACAACTTGATGTTGAGGAAGTAACAAACATGCTGTTAGATGATAGAGACCTCACACTGAATGAGGATTTAGGAGAGGAAAGTGAGATTGATTCTCATGATGAGGTGGAAGAATGTGTCCTGGATTCTGAAACAGAGCAAGATGGTGACAGTGGTGAGGATGAAGAAGTTGGATCATATTATATTGGAAAAGATAAAAATACTAAATGGAACAAGAAGCCATTCCAGAAAAAACGTAGGGAACCTTTAAACATTATTACTCACCTTCCTGCAGTAATAGGAACTGCACGTAATGCAAAAATTGCAGTTGAATGCTGGAACAGTATATTTACAGATGACATTCTGGACTCTATTGTCACATATACCAACCAATATATAGACATTATAAAGGACAAGTACATCGGCAACAGAACCATCAAGCCCACAGATGAAATAGAACTGCGTGCTTTTTTTGGATTACTGTACCTTGCAGGAGCTTATAGGGCAAATAGACAAAGTTTGGAGGAACTTTGGGGTAAAGATGGGGATGGAGTTGAAAAATTTAGCCTTGTTATGTCCATAAACAGATTCAAGATTCTAATTCGTTGCCTTTGGTTTGACGACAGAACTACCCGAACCGAACGCAAAACACATGACCGACTTGCTCCAATTCGTGATATATTTCAAAGATTTGTTGTAAACTGTAAACAAAGTTATTACCCTGGAGAGAATCTCACTATTGACGAAATGCTCCCTGGTTTTCGTGGTAGATGTGCCTTTCGTCAATATATTCCATCAAAGCCAAACAAATATGGAATAAAAATTTATGCCCTTGTTGATGCCAGTAAGACCTACACTTACAACCTGGAAGTTTATGCAGGAAAACAACCAGAAGGTCCTTACTGTGTGAGCAACAAACCCATTGATGTTGTAAAAAGACTGGCTGAACCCTTATTTGGATCGGGTCGCAATATTACAGCTGACAATTGGTTTACAAGTTGTGATCTGATTGATTATATGAAAATTCAGAAGCTGTCATATGTGGGAACTGTAAGAAAAAACAAAAGGGAATTGCCGCCACAGTTTGTAAGTGTGAACGAGAGACAACAGTACAGCAGTATGTTTGCATTCCATAATGGAAAGGCTTTAGTTTCCTATGTACCACATGCCAAAAAAATCGTACTTCTTCTATCAACACTTCATGATGATGCTGCCATCGATCCTGGGACTGGGGCAGAAAAAAAACCGGAGATAATTACATTTTACAATGCCACCAAAGGGGGTGTGGATACAGCAGATCAGATGTGCTCCACTTTCAACGTCAGCAGAAACATCAAACGCTGGCCAATGGTCATATTTTTTGCTATGTTGAATTTGGGTGGTATAAATTCACAAGTAATTTATCTTGAAAACAAGCTTGAACCACTCCGTAGACGATTGTATCTGAAAAAATTGGCCCATGAACTAGTACTTGGAGAGCTACGCAGGAGAAGCGTGAAAACAATCGGTATCCCCTCTCGCCTTCAAGTTCAGCTCAAAAGGTTCCGCCCAGAAGATGATGGTGAAAAGTCACCATCTGCACCACCTCACAAAAGAAGGAGATGCACCACCTGCCAAACGGAAAGCAGAACCAGAAGGCTTTCAAATTATGAATGTCTCAAATGTCATAAAGCAATTTGCCTGACACATGCAAAAATGGTGTGTAATTCTTGCTATTTGCTCTGCAAGTGTGACTTTTCTGGGGAAACCTCAGCATCTACTTCTGATTGAATATGTTTTTAATAGTACTTAAGGTACCTTAAAATTAAGTTTGTGTTCAAAAATTTTCTTTGTACGTTTTTTTGAGAGAGTCGAACTGGGGACTATATGGCGGGAGTTTTGAAAAGTTTGTATTTCATAGTTATTAGTTTTGTGTTAAGTAAATGTTTTTTTTTGCAACTGATTATGTGTAGTCTCTTTTAATACATCCCTATGAAGGTCACTGATCACTTTTAGAGCACTGAAATTGCAAACATTAGATATTATAGGTATTTTTCCAGCAGGCGCCTGACAGGCACATTGTATGTGAACTCGTTAGTCCGAATATTGTATGTGACGGAGGGTTAAGGCCGGGGCACAAGTGCGGGCTAGGCTTAAGGCTGGGGCACAAGTGCGGGCTAGGCTTAAGGCCTGGGCAAAAGTGCGGGCTAGGCTTAAGTCATGGGCACAAGTGCGGGCTAGGCTTAAGGCCTGGGCACAAGTGCGGGCTAGGCTTAAGGCCTGGGCACAAGTGCGGGCTAGGCTTAAGGCCTGGGCACAAGTGCGGGCTAGGCTTAAGGCCTGGGCACAAGTGCGGGCTAGGCTTAAGGCCTGGGCACAAGTGCAGTGCGGGCTAGGCTTAAGGCCTGGGCACAAGTGCAGTGCTGACTAGGATCAAGGCAGGGGGCACAAATGCTGGCTAGGCTTAAGGCCTGGGCACAAGTGCAGGCTAGGCTTAAGGCCTGAGCAAAAGTGCAGGCTAGGCTTAAGGCCTTGGCACAAGTGCGGGCTAAGCTTAAGGCATGGGCACAAGTGCAGTGCTGGCTAGGATCAAGGCAGGGGGCACAAGTGCTGGCTAGGCTTAAGGCATGGGCACAAGTGCTGGCTAGGCTTAAGGCATACAGCTAACTCTTTGCACTCTTTGCATAAAGGGTTAGGCACCCATAGGGGTGAAGAGCAAGCTTTCACCCCTCTACTCTGTACTTGGACATTTAGGACTAGATCCTTTGTTGTACAGTGCGGAGCCTCTCCATAACCCCATGCTCCAAGCGACCAGGCACTTCTTGTCTGTCCTCCGTAAATGGGTAATGCCTTCTTCCCCAATTACAGTCGTGCATGCGCATTCAGACGGGACAAGAGCAAAGAGCGTAAAGCTGGCCCTATGTGCATAACCAACATGAAGCTGAAGACAAAAACAAACAAACAAGCATTCAAGGGGCTCAAAAGTGCGAGCTAGGCTAAAGGCCGGGGCACAAGTGCGGGCTAGGCTTAAGGCCGGGGCACAAGTGCGGGCTAGTCTTAAGGCCTGGGAACAAGTGCGGGCTAGGCTTAAGGCCGGGGCACAAGTGCGAGCTAGGCTTAAGGCCGGGGCACAAGTGCGGGCTAGGCTTAAGGCCTGGGCACAAGTGCGGGCTAGGCTTAAGGCCTGGGCACAAGTGCGGGCTAGGCTTAAGGCCTGGGCACAAGTGCGGGCTAGGCTTAAGGCCTGGGCACAAGTGCGGGCTAGGCTTAAGGCCTGGGCACAAGTGCGGGCTAGGCTTAAGGCCTGGGCACAAGTGCAGTGCGGGCTAGGCTTAAGGCCTGGGCACAAGTGCAGTGCTGACTAGGATCAAGGCAGGGGGCACAAATGCTGGCTAGGCTTAAGGCCTGGGCACAAGTGCAGGCTAGGCTTAAGGCCTGAGCAAAAGTGCAGGCTAGGCTTAAGGCCTTGGCACAAGTGCGGGCTAAGCTTAAGGCATGGGCACAAGTGCAGTGCTGGCTAGGATCAAGGCAGGGGGCACAAGTGCTGGCTAGGCTTAAGGCATGGGCACAAGTGCTGGCTAGGCTTAAGGCATACAGCTAACTCTTTGCACTCTTTGCATAAAGGGTTAGGCACCCATAGGGGTGAAGAGCAAGCTTTCACCCCTCTACTCTGTACTTGGACATTTAGGACTAGATCCTTTGTTGTACAGTGCGGAGCCTCTCCATAACCCCATGCTCCAAGCGACCAGGCACTTCTTGTCTGTCCTCCGTAAATGGGTAATGCCTTCTTCCCCAATTACAGTCGTGCATGCGCATTCAGACGGGACAAGAGCAAAGAGCGTAAAGCTGGCCCTATGTGCATAACCAACATGAAGCTGAAGACAAAAACAAACAAACAAGCATTCAAGGGGCTCAAAAGTGCGAGCTAGGCTAAAGGCCGGGGCACAAGTGCGGGCTAGGCTTAAGGCCGGGGCACAAGTGCGGGCTAGTCTTAAGGCCTGGGAACAAGTGCGGGCTAGGCTTAAGGCCGGGGCACAAGTGCGAGCTAGGCTTAAGGCCGGGGCACAAGTGCGGGCTAGGCTTAAGGCCGGGGCACAAGTGCGGGCTAGGCTTAAGGCCGGGGCACAAGTGCGGGCTAGGCTTAAGGCCGGGGCACAAGTGCGGGCTAGGCTTAAGGCTTGGACACAAGTGTTGGCTAGGCTTAAGGCCTGGGCACAAGTGCGGGCTAGGCTTAAGGCCTGGGCACAAGTGCGGGCTAGGCTTAAGTCATGGGCACAAGTGCGGGCTAGGCTTAAGGCCTGGGCACAAGTGCGGGCTAGGCTTAAGGCCAGGGCACAAGTGCGGGCTAGGCTTAAGGCCTGGGCACAAGTGCGGGCTAGGCTTAAGGCCTGGGCACAAGTGCGGGCTAGGCTTAAGGCCTGTGCACAAGTGCGGGCTAGGCTTAAGTCATGGGCACAAGTGCGGGCAAGGCTTAAGGCCTGGGCACAAGTGCGGGCTAGGCTTAAGGCCTGGGCACAAGTGCGGGCTAGGCTTAAGGCCTGGGCACAAGTGACATGGGGGCTAGGCTTAAGGCCTGGGCACAAGTGCAGTGCTGACTAGGATCAAGGCAGGGGGCACAAATGCTGGCTAGGCTTAAGGCATGGGCACAAGTGCCAGCTAGGCTTAAGGCCTGGACACAAGTGGAGGCTAGGCTTAAGGCCTGAGCAAAAGTGCAGGCTTGGCTTAAGGCCTTGGCACAAGTGCGGGCTAAGCTTAAGGCATGGGCACAAGTGCAGTGCTGGCTAGGATCAAGGCAGGGTGCACAAGTGCTGGCTAGGCTTAAGGCATGGGCACAAGTGCTGGCTAGGCTTAAGGCATACAGCTACCTCTTTGCACTCTTTGCATAAAGGGTTAGGCACCCATAGGGGTGAAGAGCTAGCTTTCACCCCTCTACTCTGTACTTGGACATTTAGGACTAGATCCTTTGTTGTACAGTGCGTAGCCTCTCCATAACCCCATGCTCCAAGCGACCAGGCACTTCTTGTCTGTCCTCCGTAAATGGGTAATGCCTTCTTCCCCAATTACAGTCGTGCATGCGCATTCAGACGGGACAAGAGCAAAGAGCGTAAAGCTGGCCCTATGTGCATAACCAACATGAAACTGAAGACAAAAACAAACAAACAAGCATTCAAGGGGCTCAAAAGTGCGGGCTAGGCTTAAGGCCGGGGCACAAGTGCGGGCTAGGCTTAAGGCCTGGGCACAAGTGCGGGCTAGGCTTAAGGCCTAGGCACAAGTGCGAGCTAGGCTTAAGGCCTGGGCACAAGTGCGGGCTAGGCTTAAGGCCTGGGCACAAGTGCGAGCTAGGCTTAAGGCCTGGGCACAAGTGCGAGCTAGGCTTAAAGCCTGGGCACAAGTGCGGGCTAGACTTAAGGGCGGGGCACAGATGCGGGCTAGGCTTAAGGCCGGGGCACAAGTGCGGGCTAGGCTTAAGGCCTGGGCACAAGTGCGGGCTAGGCTTAAGGCTGGGGCACAAGTGCGGGCTAGGCTTAAGACCTGGGCACAAGTGCGGGCTAGGCTTAAGGCCTGAGCAAAAGTGCAGGCTAGGCTTAAGGCCTTGGCACAAGTGCGGGCTAAGCTTAAGGCATGGGCACAAGTGCAGTGCTGGCTAGGATCAAGGCAGGGGGCACAAGTGCTGGCTAGGCTTAAGGCATGGACACAAGTGCTGGCTAGGCTTAAGGCATACAGCTAACTCTTTGCACTCTTTGCATAAAGGGTTAGGCACCCATAGGGGTGAAGAGCAAGCTTTCACCCCTCTACTCTGTACTTGGACATTTAGGACTAGATCCTTTGTTGTACAGTGCGGAGCCTCTCCATAACCCCATGCTCCAAGCGACCAGGCACTTCTTGCCTGTCCTCCGTAAATGGGTAATGCCTTCTTCCCCAATTACAGTCGTGCATGCGCATTCAGACGGGACAAGAGCAAAGAGCGTAAAGCTGGCCCTATGTGCATAACCAACATGAAGCTGAAGACAAAAACAAACAAACAAGCATTCAAGGGGCTCAAAAGTGCGAGCTAGGCTAAAGGCCGGGGCACAAGTGCGAGCTAGGCTAAAGGCCGGGGCACAAGTGCGGGCTAGGCTTAAGGCCGGGGCACAAGTGCGGGCTAGTCTTAAGGCCTGGGCACAAGTGCGGGCTAGGCTTAAGGCCGGGGCACAAGTGCGAGCTAGGCTTAAGGCCGGGGCACAAGTGCGGGCTAGGCTTAAGGCCGGGGCACAAGTGCGGGCTAGGCTTAAGGCCGGGGCACAAGTGCGGGCTAGGCTTAAGGCCGGGGCACAAGTGCGGGCTAGGCTTAAGGCCGGGGCACAAGTGCGGGCTAGGCTTAAGGCCGGGGCACAAGTGCGGGCTAGGCTTAAGGCTGGGGCACAAGTGCGGGCTAGGCTTAAGGCCTGGGCAAAAGTGCGGGCTAGGCTTAAGTCATGGGCACAAGTGCGGGCTAGGCTTAAGGCCTGGGCACAAGTGCGGGCTAGGCTTAAGGCCTGGGCACAAGTGCGGGCTAGGCTTAAGGCCTGGGCACAAGTGCGGGCTAGGCTTAAGGCCTGGGCACAAGTGCGGGCTAGGCTTAAGGCCTGGGCACAAGTGCAGTGCGGGCTAGGCTTAAGGCCTGGGCACAAGTGCAGTGCTGACTAGGATCAAGGCAGGGGGCACAAATGCTGGCTAGGCTTAAGGCCTGGGCACAAGTGCAGGCTAGGCTTAAGGCCTGAGCAAAAGTGCAGGCTAGGCTTAAGGCCTTGGCACAAGTGCGGGCTAAGCTTAAGGCATGGGCACAAGTGCAGTGCTGGCTAGGATCAAGGCAGGGGGCACAAGTGCTGGCTAGGCTTAAGGCATGGGCACAAGTGCTGGCTAGGCTTAAGGCATACAGCTAACTCTTTGCACTCTTTGCATAAAGGGTTAGGCACCCATAGGGGTGAAGAGCAAGCTTTCACCCCTCTACTCTGTACTTGGACATTTAGGACTAGATCCTTTGTTGTACAGTGCGGAGCCTCTCCATAACCCCATGCTCCAAGCGACCAGGCACTTCTTGTCTGTCCTCCGTAAATGGGTAATGCCTTCTTCCCCAATTACAGTCGTGCATGCGCCTTCAGACGGGACAAGAGCAAAGAGCGTAAAGCTGGCCCTATGTGCATAACCAACATGAAGCTGAAGACAAAAACAAACAAACAAGCATTCAAGGGGCTCAAAAGTGCGAGCTAGGCTAAAGGCCGGGGCACAAGTGCGGGCTAGGCTTAAGGCCGGGGCACAAGTGCGGGCTAGTCTTAAGGCCTGGGAACAAGTGCGGGCTAGGCTTAAGGCCGGGGCACAAGTGCGAGCTAGGCTTAAGGCCGGGGCACAAGTGCGGGCTAGACTTAAGGCCGGGGCACAAGTGCGGGCTAGGCTTAAGGCCGGGGCACAAGTGCGGGCTAGGCTTAAGGCCTGGGCACAAGTGCGGGCTAGGCTTAAGGCTTGGACACAAGTGTTGGCTAGGCTTAAGGCCTGGGCACAAGTGCGGGCTAGGCTTAAGGCCTGGGCACAAGTGCGGGCTAGGCTTAAGTCATGGGCACAAGTGCGGGCTAGGCTTAAGGCCTGGGCACAAGTGCGGGCTAGGCTTAAGGCCAGGGCACAAGTGCGGGCTAGGCTTAAGGCCTGGGCACAAGTGCGGGCTAGGCTTAAGGCCTGGGCACAAGTGCGGGCTAGGCTTAAGGCCTGTGCACAAGTGCGGGCTAGGCTTAAGTCATGGGCACAAGTGCGGGCTAGGCTTAAGGCCTGGGCACAAGTGCGGGCTAGGCTTAAGGCCTGGGCACAAGTGCGGGCTAGGCTTAAGGCCTGGGCACAAGTGACATGGGGGCTAGGCTTAAGGCCTGGGCACAAGTGCAGTGCTGACTAGGATCAAGGCAGGGGGCACAAATGCTGGCTAGGCTTAAGGCATGGGCACAAGTGCCAGCTAGGCTTAAGGCCTGGACACAAGTGGAGGCTAGGCTTAAGGCCTGAGCAAAAGTGCAGGCTTGGCTTAAGGCCTTGGCACAAGTGCGGGCTAAGCTTAAGGCATGGGCACAAGTGCAGTGCTGGCTAGGATCAAGGCAGGGTGCACAAGTGCTGGCTAGGCTTAAGGCATGGGCACAAGTGCTGGCTAGGCTTAAGGCATACAGCTACCTCTTTGCACTCTTTGCATAAAGGGTTAGGCACCCATAGGGGTGAAGAGCTAGCTTTCACCCCTCTACTCTGTACTTGGACATTTAGGACTAGATCCTTTGTTGTACAGTGCGTAGCCTCTCCATAACCCCATGCTCCAAGCGACCAGGCACTTCTTGTCTGTCCTCCGTAAATGGGTAATGCCTTCTTCCCCAATTACAGTCGTGCATGCGCATTCAGACGGGACAAGAGCAAAGAGCGTAAAGCTGGCCCTATGTGCATAACCAACATGAAACTGAAGACAAAAACAAACAAACAAGCATTCAAGGGGCTCAAAAGTGCGGGCTAGGCTTAAGGCCGGGGCACAAGTGCGGGCTAGGCTTAAGGCCTGGGCACAAGTGCGGGCTAGGCTTAAGGCCTAGGCACAAGTGCGAGCTAGGCTTAAGGCCTGGGCACAAGTGCGGGCTAGGCTTAAGGCCTGGGCACAAGTGCGAGCTAGGCTTAAGGCCTGGGCACAAGTGCGAGCTAGGCTTAAAGCCTGGGCACAAGTGCGGGCTAGACTTAAGGGCGGGGCACAGATGTGGGCTAGGCTTAAGGCCGGGGCACAAGTGCGGGCTAGGCTTAAGGCCTGGGCACAAGTGCGGGCTAGGCTTAAGGCTGGGGCACAAGTGCGGGCTAGGCTTAAGACCTGGGCACAAGTGCGGGCTAGGCTTAAGGCCTGGGCACAAGTGCGGGCTAGGCTTAAGTCATGGGCACAAGTGCGGGCTAGGCTTAAGGCCTGCGCACAAGTGCGGGCTAGGCTTAAGGCCTGGGCACAAATGCAGTGCGGGCTAGGCTTAAGGCCTGGGCACAAGTGCAATGCTGGCTAGCATCAAGGCAGGGGGCACAAATGCTGGCTACGCTTAAGGCATGGGCACAAGTGCCAGCTAGGCTTAAGGCCTGAGCAAAAGTGCAGGCTAGGCTTAAGGCCTTGGCACAAGTGCGGGCTAGGCTTAAGGCATGGGCACAAGTGCAGTGCTGGCTAGGATCAAGGCAGGGGGCACAAGTGCTGGCTAGGCTTAAGGCCGGGGCACAAGTGCGGGCTAGGCTTAAGGCCGGGGCACAAGTGCGGGCTAGGCTTAAGGCCGGGGCACAAGTGCGAGCTAGGCTTAAGGCCTGGGCACAAGTAAGGGCTAGGCTTAAGGCCGGGGCACAAGTAAGGGCTAGGCTTAAGGCCGGGGCACAAGTGAGGGCTAGGCTTAAGGCCTGGGCACAAGTGCGGGCTAGGCTTAAGGCCGGGGCACAAGTGCGGGCTAGGCTTAAGGCCGGGGCACAAGTGCGGGCTAGGCTTAAGGCCGGGGCACAAGTGCGGGCTAGGCTTAAGGCTGGGGCACAAGTGCGGGCTAGGCTTAAGGCCTGGGCAAAAGTGCGGGCTAGGCTTAAGTCATGGGCACAAGTGCGGGCTAGGCTTGAGGCCTGGGCACAAGTGCGGGATAGGCTTAAGGCCTGGGCACAAGTTCGGGCTAGGCTTAAGGCCTGGGCACAAGTGCGGGCTAGGCTTAAGGCCTGGGCACAAGTGCGGGCTAGGCTTAAGGCCTGGGCACAAGTGCGGGCTAGGCTTAAGGCCTGGGCACAAGTGCAGTGCGGGCTAGGCTTCAGGCCTGGGCACAAGTGCAGTGCTGACTAGGATCAAGGCAGGGGGCACAAATGCTGGCTAGGCTTAAGGCCTGGGCACAAGTGCAGGCTAGGCTTAAGGCCTGAGCAAAAGTGCAGGCTAGGCTTAAGGCCTTGGCACAAGTGCGGGCTAAGCTTAAGGCATGGGCACAAGTGCTGGCTAGGCTTAAGGCATACAGCTAACTCTTTGCACTCTTTGCATAAAGGGTTAGGCACCCATAGGGGTGAAGAGCAAGCTTTCACCCCTCTACTCTGTACTTGGACATTTAGGACTAGATCCTTTGTTGTACAGTGCGGAGCCTCTCCATAACCCCATGCTCCAAGCGACCAGGCACTTCTTGTCTGTCCTCCGTAAATGGGTAATGCCTTCTTCCCCAATTACAGTCGTGCATGCGCATTCAGACGGGACAAGAGCAAAGAGCGTAAAGCTGGCCCTATGTGCATAACCAACATGAAGCTGAAGACAAAAACAAACAAACAAGCATTCAAGGGGCTCAAAAGTGCGAGCTAGGCTTAAGGCCGGGGCACAAGTGCGGGCTAGGCTTAAGGCCTGGGCACAAGTGCGGGCTAGGCTTAAGGCCTGGGCACAAGTGCGGGCTAGGCTTAAGGCCGGGGCACAAGTGCGGGCTAGGCTTAAGGCCGGGGCACAAGTGCGGGCTAGGCTTAAAGCCTGGGCACAAGTGTGAGCTAGGCTTAAGGCCTGGGCACAAGTGCGGGCTAGGCTTAAGGCCGGGGCACAAGTGCGGGCTAGGCTTAAGGCCGGGGCACAAGTGCGGGCTAGGCTTAAGGCTGGGGCACAAGTGCGGGCTAGGCTTAAGACCTGGGCACAAGTGCGGGCTAGGCTTAAGGCCTGGGCACAAGTGCGGGCTAGGCTTAAGGCCTGGGCACAAGTGCGGGCTAGGCTTAAGTCATGGGCACAAGTGCGGGCTAGGCTTAAGGCCTGGGCACAAGTGCGGGCTAGGCTTAAGGCCTGGGCACAAATGCAGTGCGGGCTAGGCTTCAGGCCTGGGCACAAGTGCAGTGCTGGCTAGAATCAAGGCAGGGGGCACAAATGCTGGCTAGTCTTAAGGCATGGGCACAAGTGCCAGCTAGGCTTAAGGCCTGAGCAAAAGTGCAGGCTAGGCTTAAGGCCTTGGCACAAGTGCTGGCTAGGCTTAAGGCCTGGGCACAAGTGCGGGCTAGGCTTAAGGCCGGGGCACAAGTGCGAGCTAGGCTTAAGGCCTGGGCACAAGTGAGGGCTAGGCTTAAGGCCTGGGCACAAGTGCAGTGCGGGCTAGGCTTAAGGCCTGGGCACAAGTGCAGTGCTGACTAGGATCAAGGCAGGGGGCACAAATGCTGGCTAGGCTTAAGGCCTGGGCACAAGTGCAGGCTAGGCTTAAGGCCTGAGCAAAAGTGCAGGCTAGGCTTAAGGCCTTGGCACAAGTGCGGGCTAAGCTTAAGGCATGGGCACAAGTGCAGTGCTGGCTAGGATCAAGGCAGGGGGCACAAGTGCTGGCTAGGCTTAAGGCATGGGCACAAGTGCTGGCTAGGCTTAAGGCATACAGCTAACTCTTTGCACTCTTTGCATAAAGGGTTAGGCACCCATAGGGGTGAAGAGCTAGATTTCACCCCTCTACTCTGTTTTTGGACATTTAGGACAAGATCTTTTGTTGTACAGTGCGGAGCCTCTCCATAACCCCATGCTCCAAGCGACCAGGCACTTCTTGTCTGTCCTCCGTAAATGGGTAATGCCTTCTTCCCCAATTACATTCGTGCATGCGCATTCAGACGGGATAAGAGCGAAGAGCGTAAAGCTGGCCCTATGTGCATAACCAACATGAAGCTGAAGACAAAAACAAACAAACAAGCATTCAATGGGCTCAAAAGTGCGGGCTAGGCTTAAGGCCTGGGCACAAGTGCGGGCTAGGCTTAAGGCCGGGGCACAAGTGCGGGCTAGGCTTAAGGCCGGGGCAAAAGTGCGGGCTAGGCTTAAGGTCTGGGCACAAGTGCGGGCTAGGCTTAAGGCCTGGGCACAAATGCAGTGCGGGCTAGGCTTAAGGCCTGGGCACAAATGCAGTGCGGGCTAGGCTTAAGGCCTGGGCACAAGTGCAGTGCTGGCTAGAATCAAGGCAGGGGGCACAAATGCTGGCTAGTCTTAAGGCATGGGCACAAGTGCCAGCTAGGCTTAAGGCCTGAGCAAAAGTGCAGGCTAGGCTTAAGGCCTTGGCACAAGTGCTGGCTAGGCTTAAGGCCTGGGCACAAGTGCGGGCTAGGCTTAAGGCCGGGGCACAAGTGCGAGCTAGGCTTAAGGCCTGGGCACAAGTGAGGGCTAGGCTTAAGGCCTGGGCACAAGTGCAGTGCGGGCTAGGCTTAAGGCCTGGGCACAAGTGCAGTGCTGACTAGGATCAAGGCAGGGGGCACAAATGCTGGCTAGGCTTAAGGCCTGGGCACAAGTGCAGGCTAGGCTTAAGGCCTGAGCAAAAGTGCAGGCTAGGCTTAAGGCCTTGGCACAAGTGCGGGCTAAGCTTAAGGCATGGGCACAAGTGCAGTGCTGGCTAGGATCAAGGCAGGGGGCACAAGTGCTGGCTAGGCTTAAGGCATGGGCACACGTGCTGGCTAGGCTTAAGGCATACAGCTAACTCTTTGCCCTCTTTGCATAAAGGGTTAGGCACCCATAGGGGTGAAGAGCTAGATTTCACCCCTCTACTCTGTACTTGGACATTTAGGACAAGATCTTTTGTTGTACAGTGTGGAGCCTCTCCATAACCCCATGCTCCAAGCGACCAGGCACTTCTTGTCTGTCCTCCGTAAATGGGTAATGCCTTCTTCCCCAATTACATTCGTGCATGCGCATTCAGACAGGACAAGAGCGAAGAGCGTAAAGCTGGCCCTATGTGCATAACCAACATGAAGCTGAAGACAAAAACAAACAAACAAGCATTCAATGGGCTCAAAAGTGCGGGCTAGGCTTAAGGCCTGGGCACAAGTGCGGGCTAGGCTTAAGGCCGGGGCACAAGTGCGGGCTAGGCTTAAGGCCGGGGCAAAAGTGCGGGATAGGCTTAAGGCCTGGGCACAAGTGCGGGCTAGGCTTAAGGCCGGGGCACAAGTGCGGGCTAGGCTTAAGGCCGGGGCACAAGTGCGGGCTAGGCTTAAGGCCTGGGCACAAGTGCGGGCTAGGCTTAAGGCCGGGGCACAAGTGCGGGCTAGGCTTAAGGCCGGGGCACAAGTGCGGGCTAGGCTTAAGGCCGGGGCACAAGTGCGGGCTAGGCTTAAGGCCGGGGCACAAGTGCGGGCTAGGCTTAAGGCCGGGGCACAAGTGCGAGCTAGGCTTAAGGCCTGGGCACAAGTGCGGGCTAGGCTTAAGGCCGGGGCACAAGTAAGGGCTAGGCTTAAGGCCGGGGCACAAGTGAGGGCTAGGCTTAAGGCCTGGGCACAAGTGTGGGCTAGGCTTAAGGCCGGGGCACAAGTGCGGGCTAGGCTTAAGGCCTGGGCACAAGTGCGGGCTAGGCTTAAGGCCTGGGCACAAGTGCGGGCTAGGCTTAAGGCCGGGGCACAAGTGCGGGCTAGGCTTAAGGCCGGGGCACAAGTGCGGGCTAGGCTTAAGGCCTGGGCACAAGTGTGAGCTAGGCTTAAGGCCTGGGCACAAGTGCGGGCTAGGCTTAAGGCCGGGGCACAAGTGCGAGCTAGGCTTAAGGCCGGGGCACAAGTGCGGGCTAGGCTTAAGGCCGGGGCACAAGTGCGGGCTAGGCTTAAGGCCGGGGCACAAGTGCGGGCTAGGCTTAAGGCCGGAGCACAAGTGCGGGCTAGGCTTAAGGCTGGGGCACAAGTGCGGGCTAGGCTTAAGGCCTGGGCAAAAGTGCGGGCTAGGCTTAAGTCATGGGCACTAGTGCGGGCTAGGCTTAAGGCCTGGGCACAAGTGCTGGCTAGGCTTAAGGCCTGGGCACAAGTGCGGGCTAGGCTTAAGGCCTGGGCACAAGTGCGGGCTAGGCTTAAGGCCTGGGCACAAGTGCGGGCTAGGCTTAAGGCCTGGGCACAAGTGCAGTGCGGGCTAGGCTTAAGGCCTGGGCACAAGTGCAGTGCTGACTAGGATCAAGGCAGGGGGCACAAATGCTGGCTAGGCTTAAGGCCTGGGCACAAGTGCAGGCTAGGCTTAAGGCCTGAGCAAAAGTGCAGGCTAGGCTTAAGGCCTTGGCACAAGTGCGGGCTAAGCTTAAGGCATGGGCACAAGTGCAGTGCTGGCTAGGATCAAGGCAGGGGGCACAAGTGCTGGCTAGGCTTAAGGCATGGGCACAAGTGCTGGCTAGGCTTAAGGCATACAGCTAACTCTTTGCACTCTTTGCATAAAGGGTTAGGCACCCATAGGGGTGAAGAGCAAGCTTTCACCCCTCTACTCTGTACTTGGACATTTAGGACTAGATCCTTTGTTGTACAGTGCGGAGCCTCTCCATAACCCCATGCTCCAAGCGACCAGGCACTTCTTGCCTGTCCTCCGTAAATGGGTAATGCCTTCTTCCCCAATTACAGTCGTGCATGCGCATTCAGACGGGACAAGAGCAAAGAGCGTAAAGCTGGCCCTATGTGCATAACCAACATGAAGCTGAAGACAAAAACAAACAAACAAGCATTCAAGGGGCTCAAAAGTGCGAGCTAGGCTTAAGGCCGGGGCACAAGTGCGGGCTAGGCTTAAGGCCTGGGCACAAGTGCGGGCTAGGCTTAAGGCCTGGGCACAAGTGCGGGCTAGGCTTAAGGCCGGGGCACAAGTGCGGGCTAGGCTTAAGGCCGGGGCACAAGTGCGGGCTAGGCTTAAGGCCTGGGCACAAGTGTGAGCTAGGCTTAAGGCCTGGGCACAAGTGCGGGCTAGGCTTAAGGCCTGGGCACAAGTGCGGGCTAGGCTTAAGGCCGGGGCACAAGTGCGGGCTGGGCTTAAGGCCGGGGCACAAGTGCGGGCTAGGCTTAAGGCTGTGGCACAAGTGCGGGCTAGGCTTAAGACCTGGGCACAAGTGCGGGCTAGGCTTAAGGCCTGGGCACAAGTGCGGGCTAAGCTTAAGGCCTGGGCACAAGTGCGGGCTAGGCTTAAGTCATGGGCACAAGTGCGGGCTAGGCTTAAGGCCTGGGCACAAGTGCGGGCTAGGCTTAAGGCCTGGGCACAAATGCAGTGCGGGCTAGGCTTAAGGCCTGGGCACAAGTGCAGTGCTGGCTAGAATCAAGGCAGGGGGCACAAATGCTGGCTTGTCTTAAGGCATGGGCACAAGTGCCAGCTAGGCTTAAGGCCTGAGCAAAAGTGCAGGCTAGGCTTAAGGCCTTGGCACAAGTGCTGGCTAGGCTTAAGGCCTGGGCACAAGTGAGGGCTAGGCTTAAGGCCGGAGCACAATTGCGGGCTAGGCTTAAGGCCGGGGCACAAGTGCGGGCTAGGCTTAAGGCCGGGGCACAAGTGCGGGCTAGGCTTAAGGCCGGGCACAAGTGCGGGCTAAGCTTAAGGCCGGGGCACAAGTGCGAGCTAGGCTTAAGGCCTGGGCACAAGTGAGGGCTAGGCTTAAGGCCTGGGCACAAGTGCGGGCTAGGCTTAAGGCCGGGGCACAAGTGCGGGCTAGGATTAAGGCCGGGGCACAAGTGCGGGCTAGGCTTAAGGCCGGGGCACAAGTGCGGGCTAGGCTTAAGGCCGGGGCACAAGTGCGGGCTAGGCTTAAGGCCTGGGCACAAGTGAGGGCTAGGCTTAAGGTCGGGGCACAAGTGCGGGCTAGGCTTAAGGCCGGGGCACAAGTGAGGGCTAGGCTTAAGGTCGGGGCACAAGTGCGGGCTAGGCTTAAGGCCGGGGCACAAGTGCGGGCTAGGCTTAAGGCCGGGGCACAAGTGCGGGCTAGGCTTAAGGCCGGGGCACAAGTGCGGGCTAGGCTTAAGGCCGGGGCACAAGTGCGGGCTAGGCTTAAGGCCGGGGCACAAGTGCGAGCTAGGCTTAAGGCCTGGGCACAAGTGAGGGCTAGGCTTAAGGCCGGGGTGCAAGTGCGGGCTAGGCTTAAGGCCGGGGCACAAGTGCGGGCTAGTCTTAAGGCCTGGGCACAAGTGCGGGCTAGGCTTAAGGCCGGGGCACAAGTGCGAGCTAGGCTTAAGGCCGGGGCACAAGTGCGGGCTAGGCTTAAGGCCGGGGCACAAGTGCGGGCTAGGCTTAAGGCCGGGGCACAAGTGCAGGCTAGGCTTAAGGCCTGGGCACAAGTGCGGGCTAGGCTTAAGGCTTGGACACAAGTGTTGGCTAGGCTTAAGGCCTGGGCACAAGTGCGGGCTAGGCTTAAGGCCTGGGCAAAAGTGCGGGCTAGGCTTAAGTCATGGGTACAAGTGCGGGCTAGGCTTAAGGCCTGGGCACAAGTGCGGGCTAGTCTTAAGGCCAGGGCTCAAGTGCGGGCTAGGCTTAAGGCCTGGGCACAAGTGCGGGCTAGGCTTAAGGCCTGGGCACAAGTGTGGGCTAGGCTTAAGGCCTGTGCACAAGTGCGGGCTAGGCTTAAGTCATGGGCACAAGTGCGGGCTAGGCTTAAGGCCTGGGCACAAGTGCGGGCTAGGCTTAAGGCCTGGGCACAAGTGCGGGCTAGGCTTAAGGCCTGGGCACAAGTGACATGCGGGCTAGGCTTAAGGCCTGGGCACAAGTGCAGTGCTGACTAGGATCAAGGCAGGGGGCACAAATGCTGGCTAGGCTTAAGGCCTGGGCACAAGTGCAGGCTAGGCTTAAGGCCTGAGCAAAAGTGCAGGCTAGGCTTAAGGCCTTGGCACAAGTGCGGGCTAAGCTTAAGGCATGGGCACAAGTGCAGTGCTGGCTAGGATCAAGGCAGGGGGCACAAGTGCTGGCTAGGCTTAAGGCATGGGCACAAGTGCTGGCTAGGCTTAAGGCATACAGCTAACTCTTTGCACTCTTTGCATAAAGGGTTAGGCACCCATAGGGGTGAAGAGCAAGCTTTCACCCCTCTACTCTGTACTTGGACATTTAGGACTAGATCCTTTGTTGTACAGTGCGGAGCCTCTCCATAACCCCATGCTCCAAGCGACCAGGCACTTCTTGTCTGTCCTCCGTAAATGGGTAATGCCTTCTTCCCCAATTACAGTCGTGCATGCGCATTCAGACGGGACAAGAGCAAAGAGCGTAAAGCTGGCCCTATGTTCATAACCAACATGAAGCTGAAGACGAAAACAAACAAACAAGCATTCAAGGGGCTCAAAAGTGCGAGCTAGGCTTAAGGCCGGGGCACAAGTGCGGGCTAGGCTTAAGGCCTGGGCACAAGTGCGGGCTAGGCTTAAGGCCTGGGCACAAGTGCGGGCTAGGCTTAAGGCCGGGGCACAAGTGCGGGCTAGGCTTAAGGCCGGGGCACAAGTGCGGGCTAGGCTTAAGGCCTGGGCACAAGTGTGAGCTAGGCTTAAGGCCTGGGCACAAGTGCGGGCTAGGCTTAAGGCCGGGGCACAAGTGCAGGCTAGGCTTAAGGCCGGGGCACAAGTGCGGGCTAGGCTTAAGGCCTGGGCACAAGTGCGGGCTAGGCTTAAGGCTGGGGCACAAGTGCGGGCTAGGCTTAAGACCTGGGCACAAGTGCGGGCTAGGCTTAAGGCCTGGGCACAAGTGCGGGCTAGGCTTAAGGCCTGGGCACAAGTGCGGGCTAGGCTTAAGTCATGGGCACAAGTGCGGGCTAGGCTTAAGGCCTGGGCACAAGTGCGGGCTAGGCTTAAGGCCTGGGCACAAATGCAGTGCGGGCTAGGCTTAAGGCCTGGGCACAAGTGCAGTGCTGGCTAGAATCAAGGCAGGGGGCACAAATGCTGGCTAGTCTTAAGGCATGGGCACAAGTGCCAGCTAGGCTTAAGGCCTGAGCAAAAGTGCAGGCTAGGCTTAAGGCCTTGGCACAAGTGCTGGCTAGGCTTAAGGCCTGGGCACAAGTGAGGGCTAGGCTTAAGGCCGGGGCACAAGTGCGGGCTAGGCTTAAGGCCGGGGCACAAGTGCGGGCTAGGCTTAAGGCCGGGGCACAAGTGCGGGCTAGGCTTAAGGCCGGGGCACAAGTGCGGGCTAGGCTTAAGGCCGGGGCACAAGTGCGGGCTAGGCTTAAGGCCGGGGCACAAGTGCGAGCTAGGCTTAAGGCCTGGGCACAAGTGAGGGCTAGGCTTAAGGCCGGGGTACAAGTGCGGGCTAGGCTTAAGGCCGGGGCACAAGTGCGGGCTAGTCTTAAGGCCTGGGCACAAGTGCGGGCTAGGCTTAAGGCCGGGGCACAAGTGCGAGCTAGGCTTAAGGCCGGGGCACATGTGCGGGCTAGGCTTAAGGCCGGGGCACAAGTGCGGGCTAGGCTTAAGGCCGGGGCACAAGTGCGGGCTAGGCTTAAGGCCTGGGCACAAGTGCGGGCTAGGCTTAAGGCTTGGACACAAGTGTTGGCTAGGCTTAAGGCCTGGGCACAAGTGCGGGCTAGGCTTAAGGCCTGGGCACAAGTGCGGGCTAGGCTTAAGTCATGGGCACAAGTGCGGGCTAGGCTTAAGGCCTGGGCACAAGTGCGGGCTAGGCTTAAGGCCAGGGCACAAGTGCGGGCTAGGCTTAAGGCCTGGGCACAAGTGCGGGCTAGGCTTAAGGCCTGGGCACAAGTGCGGGCTAGGCTTAAGGCCTGTGCACAAGTGCAGGCTAGGCTTAAGTCATGGGCACAAGTGTGGGCTAGGCTTAAGGCCTGGGCACAAGTGCGGGCTAGGCTTAAGGCCTGGGCACAAGTGCGGGCTAGGCTTAAGGCCTGGGCACAAGTGACATGGGGGCTAGGCTTAAGGCCTGGGCACAAGTGCAGTGCTGACTAGGATCAAGGCAGGGGGCACAAATGCTGGCTAGGCTTAAGGCATGGGCACAAGTGCCAGCTAGGCTTAAGGCCTGGACACAAGTGGAGGCTAGGCTTAAGGCCTGAGCAAAAGTGCAGGCTTGGCTTAAGGCCTTGGCACAAGTGCGGGCTAAGCTTAAGGCATGGGCACAAGTGCAGTGCTGGCTAGGATCAAGGCAGGGTGCACAAGTGCTGGCTAGGCTTAAGGCATGGGCACAAGTGCTGGCTAGGCTTAAGGCATACAGCTACCTCTTTGCAATCTTTGCATAAAGGGTTAGGCACCCATAGGGGTGAAGAGCTAGCTTTCACCCCTCTACTCTGTACTTGGACATTTAGGACTAGATCCTTTGTTGTACAGTGCGTAGCCTCTCCATAACCCCATGCTCCAAGCGACCAGGCACTTCTTGTCTGTCCTCCGTAAATGGGTAATGCCTTCTTCCCCAATTACAGTCGTGCATGCGCATTCAGACGGGACAAGAGCAAAGAGCATAAAGCTGGCCCTATGTGCATAACCAACATGAAACTGAAGACAAAAGCAAACAAACAAGCATTCAAGGGGCTCAAAAGTGCGGGCTAGGCTTAAGGCCGGGGTACAAGTGCGGGCTAGGCTTAAGGCCTGGGCACAAGTGCGGGCTAGGCTTAAGGCCTAGGCACAAGTGCGAGCTAGGCTTAAGGCCTGGGCACAAGTGCGGGCTAGGCTTAAGGCCTGGGCACAAGTGCGAGCTAGGCTTAAGGCCTGGGCACAAGTGCGAGCTAGGCTTAAAGCCTGGGCACAAGTGCGGGCTAGACTTAAGGGCGGGGCACAAGTGCGGGCTAGGCTTAAGGCCGGGGCACAAGTGCGGGCTAGGCTTAAGGCCTGGGCACAAGTGCGGGCTAGGCTTAAGGCTGGGGCACAAGTGCGGGCTAGGCTTAAGACCTGGGCACAAGTGCGGGCTAGGCTTAAGGCCTGGGCACAAGTGCGGGCTAGGCTTAAGTCATGGGCACAAGTGCGGGCTAGGCTTAAGGCCTGGGCACAAGTGCGGGCTAGGCTTAAGGCCTGGGCACAAATGCAGTGCGGGCTAGGCTTAAGGCCTGGGCACAAGTGCAATGCTGGCTAGCATCAAGGCAGGAAGCACAAATGCTGGCTACGCTTAAGGCATGGGCACAAGTGCCAGCTAGGCTTAAGGCCTGAGCAAAAGTGCAGGCTAGGCTTAAGGCCTTGGCACAAGTGCGGGCTAGGCTTAAGGCATGGGCACAAGTGCAGTGCTGGCTAGGATCAAGGCAGGGGGCACAAGTGCTGGCTAGGCTTAAGGCCGGGGCACAAGTGCGGGCTAGGCTTAAGGCCGGGGCACAAGTGCGGGCTAGGCTTAAGGCCGGGGCACAAGTGCGAGCTAGGCTTAAGGCCTGGGCACAAGTAAGGGCTAGGCTTAAGGCCGGGGCACAAGTGAGGGCTAGGCTTAAGGCCGGGGCACAAGTGAGGGCTAGGCTTAAGGCCTGGGCACAAGTGCGGGCTAGGCTTAAGGCCGGGGCACAAGTGCGGGCTAGGCTTAAGGCCTGGGCACAAGTGCGGGCTAGGCTTAAGGCCGGGGCACAAGTGCGGGCTAGGCTTAAGGCCGGGGCACAAGTGCGGGCTAGGCTTAAGGCCGGGGCACAAGTGCGGGCTAGGCTTAAGGCTGGGGCACAAGTGCGGGCTAGGCTTAAGGCCTGGGCAAAAGTGCGGGCTAGGCTTAAGTCATGGGCACAAGTGCGGGCTAGGCTTAAGGCCTGGGCACAAGTGCGGGCTAGGCTTAAGGCCTGGGCACAAGTGCGGGCTAGGCTTAAGGCCTGGGCACAAGTGCGGGCTAGGCTTAAGGCCTGGGCACAAGTGCGGGCTAGGCTTAAGGCCTGGGCACAAGTGCGGGCTAGGCTTAAGGCCTGGGCACAACTGCAGTGCGGGCTAGGCTTAAGGCCTGGGCACAAGTGCAGTGCTGACTAGGATCAAGGCAGGGGGCACAAATGCTGGCTAGGCTTAAGGCCTGGGCACAAGTGCAGGCTAGGCTTAAGGCCTGAGCAAAAGTGCAGGCTAGGCTTAAGGCCTTGGCACAAGTGCGGGCTAAGCTTAAGGCATGGGCACAAGTGCAGTGCTGGCTAGGATCAAGGCAGGGGGCACAAGTGCTGGCTAGGCTTAAGGCATGGGCACAAGTGCTGGCTAGGCTTAAGGCATACAGCTAACTCTTTGCACTCTTTGCATAAAGGGTTAGGCACCCATAGGGGTGAAGAGCAAGCTTTCACCCCTCTACTCTGTACTTGGACATTTAGGACTAGATCCTTTGTTGTACAGTGCGGAGCCTCTCCATAACCCCATGCTCCAAGCGACCAGGCACTTCTTGTCTGTCCTCCGTAAATGGGTAATGCCTTCTTCCCCAATTACAGTCGTGCATGCGCATTCAGACGGGACAAGAGCAAAGAGCGTAAAGCTGGCCCTATGTGCATAACCAACATGAAGCTGAAGACAAAAACAAACAAACAAGCATTCAAGGGGCTCAAAAGTGCGAGCTAGGCTAAAGGCCGGGGCACAAGTGCGGGCTAGGCTTAAGGCCGGGGCACAAGTGCGGGCTAGTCTTAAGGCCTGGGAACAAGTGCGGGCTAGGCTTAAGGCCGGGGCACAAGTGCGAGCTAGGCTTAAGGCCGGGGCACAAGTGCGGGCTAGGCTTAAGGCCTGGGCACAAGTGCGGGCTAGGCTTAAGGCCTGGGCACAAG
The DNA here is from genome assembly GCF_032444005.1 of Ranitomeya imitator. NCBI lineage: Eukaryota > Metazoa > Chordata > Amphibia > Anura > Dendrobatidae > Ranitomeya > Ranitomeya imitator. Next base: position 659,678,117 of record NC_091283.1, read on the forward strand.
TGCGGGCTAGGCTTAAGGCCTGGGCACAAGTGCGGGCTAGGCTTAAGGCCTGGGCACAAGTGCGGGCTAGGCTTAAGGCCTGGGCACAAGTGCAGTGCGGGCTAGGCTTAAGGCCTGGGCACAAGTGCAGTGCGGGCTAGGCTTAAGGCCTGGGCACAAGTGCAGTGCTGACTAGGATCAAGGCAGGGGGCACAAATGCTGGCTAGGCTTAAGGCCTGGGCACAAGTGCAGGCTAGGCTTAAGGCCTGAGCAAAAGTGCAGGCTAGGCTTAAGGCCTTGGCACAAGTGCGGGCTAAGCTTAAGGCATGGGCACAAGTGCAGTGCTGGCTAGGATCAAGGCAGGGGGCACAAGTGCTGGCTAGGCTTAAGGCATGGGCACAAGTGCTGGCTAGGCTTAAGGCATACAGCTAACTCTTTGCACTCTTTGCATAAAGGGTTAGGCACCCATAGGGGTGAAGAGCAAGCTTTCACCCCTCTACTCTGTACTTGGACATTTAGGACTAGATCCTTTGTTGTACAGTGCGGAGCCTCTCCATAACCCCATGCTCCAAGCGACCAGGCACTTCTTGTCTGTCCTCCGTAAATGGGTAATGCCTTCTTCCCCAATTACAGTCGTGCATGCGCATTCAGACGGGACAAGAGCAAAGAGCGTAAAGCTGGCCCTATGTGCATAACCAACATGAAGCTGAAGACAAAAACAAACAAACAAGCATTCAAGGGGCTCAAAAGTGCGAGCTAGGCTAAAGGCCGGGGCACAAGTGCGGGCTAGGCTTAAGGCCGGGGCACAAGTGCGGGCTAGTCTTAAGGCCTGGGAACAAGTGCGGGCTAGGCTTAAGGCCGGGGCACAAGTGCGAGCTAGGCTTAAGGCCGGGGCACAAGTGCGGGCTAGGCTTAAGGCCGGGGCACAAGTGCGGGCTAGGCTTAAGGCCGGGGCACAAGTGCGGGCTAGGCTTAAGGCCGGGGCACAAGTGCGGGCTAGGCTTAAGGCTTGGACACAAGTGTTGGCTAGGCTTAAGGCCTGGGCACAAGTGCGGGCTAGGCTTAAGGCCTGGGCACAAGTGCGGGCTAGGCTTAAGTCATGGGCACAAGTGCGGGCTAGGCTTAAGGCCTGGGCACAAGTGCGGGCTAGGCTTAAGGCCAGGGCACAAGTGCGGGCTAGGCTTAAGGCCTGGGCACAAGTGCGGGCTAGGCTTAAGGCCTGGGCACAAGTGCGGGCTAGGCTTAAGGCCTGTGCACAAGTGCGGGCTAGGCTTAAGTCATGGGCACAAGTGCGGGCAAGGCTTAAGGCCTGGGCACAAGTGCGGGCTAGGCTTAAGGCCTGGGCACAAGTGCGGGCTAGGCTTAAGGCCTGGGCACAAGTGACATGGGGGCTAGGCTTAAGGCCTGGGCACAAGTGCAGTGCTGACTAGGATCAAGGCAGGGGGCACAAATGCTGGCTAGGCTTAAGGCATGGGCACAAGTGCCAGCTAGGCTTAAGGCCTGGACACAAGTGGAGGCTAGGCTTAAGGCCTGAGCAAAAGTGCAGGCTTGGCTTAAGGCCTTGGCACAAGTGCGGGCTAAGCTTAAGGCATGGGCACAAGTGCAGTGCTGGCTAGGATCAAGGCAGGGTGCACAAGTGCTGGCTAGGCTTAAGGCATGGGCACAAGTGCTGGCTAGGCTTAAGGCATACAGCTACCTCTTTGCACTCTTTGCATAAAGGGTTAGGCACCCATAGGGGTGAAGAGCTAGCTTTCACCCCTCTACTCTGTACTTGGACATTTAGGACTAGATCCTTTGTTGTACAGTGCGTAGCCTCTCCATAACCCCATGCTCCAAGCGACCAGGCACTTCTTGTCTGTCCTCCGTAAATGGGTAATGCCTTCTTCCCCAATTACAGTCGTGCATGCGCATTCAGACGGGACAAGAGCAAAGAGCGTAAAGCTGGCCCTATGTGCATAACCAACATGAAACTGAAGACAAAAACAAACAAACAAGCATTCAAGGGGCTCAAAAGTGCGGGCTAGGCTTAAGGCCGGGGCACAAGTGCGGGCTAGGCTTAAGGCCTGGGCACAAGTGCGGGCTAGGCTTAAGGCCTAGGCACAAGTGCGAGCTAGGCTTAAGGCCTGGGCACAAGTGCGGGCTAGGCTTAAGGCCTGGGCACAAGTGCGAGCTAGGCTTAAGGCCTGGGCACAAGTGCGAGCTAGGCTTAAAGCCTGGGCACAAGTGCGGGCTAGACTTAAGGGCGGGGCACAGATGCGGGCTAGGCTTAAGGCCGGGGCACAAGTGCGGGCTAGGCTTAAGGCCTGGGCACAAGTGCGGGCTAGGCTTAAGGCTGGGGCACAAGTGCGGGCTAGGCTTAAGACCTGGGCACAAGTGCGGGCTAGGCTTAAGGCCTGAGCAAAAGTGCAGGCTAGGCTTAAGGCCTTGGCACAAGTGCGGGCTAAGCTTAAGGCATGGGCACAAGTGCAGTGCTGGCTAGGATCAAGGCAGGGGGCACAAGTGCTGGCTAGGCTTAAGGCATGGGCACAAGTGCTGGCTAGGCTTAAGGCATACAGCTAACTCTTTGCACTCTTTGCATAAAGGGTTAGGCACCCATAGGGGTGAAGAGCAAGCTTTCACCCCTCTACTCTGTACTTGGACATTTAGGACTAGATCCTTTGTTGTACAGTGCGGAGCCTCTCCATAACCCCATGCTCCAAGCGACCAGGCACTTCTTGCCTGTCCTCCGTAAATGGGTAATGCCTTCTTCCCCAATTACAGTCGTGCATGCGCATTCAGACGGGACAAGAGCAAAGAGCGTAAAGCTGGCCCTATGTGCATAACCAACATGAAGCTGAAGACAAAAACAAACAAACAAGCATTCAAGGGGCTCAAAAGTGCGAGCTAGGCTAAAGGCCAGGGCACAAGTGCGGGCTAGGCTTAAGGCCGGGGCACAAGTGCGGGCTAGTCTTAAGGCCTGGGCACAAGTGCGGGCTAGGCTTAAGGCCGGGGCACAAGTGCGAGCTAGGCTTAAGGCCGGGGCACAAGTGCGGGCTAGGCTTAAGGCCGGGGCACAAGTGCGGGCTAGGCTTAAGGCCGGGGCACAAGTGCGGGCTAGGCTTAAGGCCGGGGCACAAGTGCGGGCTAGGCTTAAGGCCGGGGCACAAGTGCGGGCTAGGCTTAAGGCCGGGGCACAAGTGCGGGCTAGGCTTAAGGCTGGGGCACAAGTGCGGGCTAGGCTTAAGGCCTGGGCAAAAGTGCGGGCTAGGCTTAAGTCATGGGCACAAGTGCGGGCTAGGCTTAAGGCCTGGGCACAAGTGCGGGCTAGGCTTAAGGCCTGGGCACAAGTGCGGGCTAGGCTTAAGGCCTGGGCACAAGTGCGGGCTAGGCTTAAGGCCTGGGCACAAGTGCGGGCTAGGCTTAAGGCCTGGGCACAAGTGCAGTGCGGGCTAGGCTTAAGGCCTGGGCACAAGTGCAGTGCTGACTAGGATCAAGGCAGGGGGCACAAATGCTGGCTAGGCTTAAGGCCTGGGCACAAGTGCAGGCTAGGCTTAAGGCCTGAGCAAAAGTGCAGGCTAGGCTTAAGGCCTTGGCACAAGTGCGGGCTAAGCTTAAGGCATGGGCACAAGTGCAGTGCTGGCTAGGATCAAGGCAGGGGGCACAAGTGCTGGCTAGGCTTAAGGCATGGGCACAAGTGCTGGCTAGGCTTAAGGCATACAGCTAACTCTTTGCACTCTTTGCATAAAGGGTTAGGCACCCATAGGGGTGAAGAGCAAGCTTTCACCCCTCTACTCTGTACTTGGACATTTAGGACTAGATCCTTTGTTGTACAGTGCGGAGCCTCTCCATAACCCCATGCTCCAAGCGACCAGGCACTTCTTGTCTGTCCTCCGTAAATGGGTAATGCCTTCTTCCCCAATTACAGTCGTGCATGCGCCTTCAGACGGGACAAGAGCAAAGAGCGTAAAGCTGGCCCTATGTGCATAACCAACATGAAGCTGAAGACAAAAACAAACAAACAAGCATTCAAGGGGCTCAAAAGTGCGAGCTAGGCTAAAGGCCGGGGCACAAGTGCGGGCTAGGCTTAAGGCCGGGGCACAAGTGCGGGCTAGTCTTAAGGCCTGGGAACAAGTGCGGGCTAGGCTTAAGGCCGGGGCACAAGTGCGAGCTAGGCTTAAGGCCGGGGCACAAGTGCGGGCTAGACTTAAGGCCGGGGCACAAGTGCGGGCTAGGCTTAAGGCCGGGGCACAAGTGCGGGCTAGGCTTAAGGCCTGGGCACAAGTGCGGGCTAGGCTTAAGGCTTGGACACAAGTGTTGGCTAGGCTTAAGGCCTGGGCACAAGTGCGGGCTAGGCTTAAGGCCTGGGCACAAGTGCGGGCTAGGCTTAAGTCATGGGCACAAGTGCGGGCTAGGCTTAAGGCCTGGGCACAAGTGCGGGCTAGGCTTAAGGCCAGGGCACAAGTGCGGGCTAGGCTTAAGGCCTGGGCACAAGTGCGGGCTAGGCTTAAGGCCTGGGCACAAGTGCGGGCTAGGCTTAAGGCCTGTGCACAAGTGCGGGCTAGGCTTAAGTCATGGGCACAAGTGCGGGCTAGGCTTAAGGCCTGGGCACAAGTGCGGGCTAGGCTTAAGGCCTGGGCACAAGTGCGGGCTAGGCTTAAGGCCTGGGCACAAGTGACATGGGGGCTAGGCTTAAGGCCTGGGCACAAGTGCAGTGCTGACTAGGATCAAGGCAGGGGGCACAAATGCTGGCTAGGCTTAAGGCATGGGCACAAGTGCCAGCTAGGCTTAAGGCCTGGACACAAGTGGAGGCTAGGCTTAAGGCCTGAGCAAAAGTGCAGGCTTGGCTTAAGGCCTTGGCACAAGTGCGGGCTAAGCTTAAGGCATGGGCACAAGTGCAGTGCTGGCTAGGATCAAGGCAGGGTGCACAAGTGCTGGCTAGGCTTAAGGCATGGGCACAAGTGCTGGCTAGGCTTAAGGCATACAGCTACCTCTTTGCACTCTTTGCATAAAGGGTTAGGCACCCATAGGGGTGAAGAGCTAGCTTTCACCCCTCTACTCTGTACTTGGACATTTAGGACTAGATCCTTTGTTGTACAGTGCGTAGCCTCTCCATAACCCCATGCTCCAAGCGACCAGGCACTTCTTGTCTGTCCTCCGTAAATGGGTAATGCCTTCTTCCCCAATTACAGTCGTGCATGCGCATTCAGACGGGACAAGAGCAAAGAGCGTAAAGCTGGCCCTATGTGCATAACCAACATGAAACTGAAGACAAAAACAAACAAACAAGCATTCAAGGGGCTCAAAAGTGCGGGCTAGGCTTAAGGCCGGGGCACAAGTGCGGGCTAGGCTTAAGGCCTGGGCACAAGTGCGGGCTAGGCTTAAGGCCTAGGCACAAGTGCGAGCTAGGCTTAAGGCCTGGGCACAAGTGCGGGCTAGGCTTAAGGCCTGGGCACAAGTGCGAGCTAGGCTTAAGGCCTGGGCACAAGTGCGAGCTAGGCTTAAAGCCTGGGCACAAGTGCGGGCTAGACTTAAGGGCGGGGCACAGATGCGGGCTAGGCTTAAGGCCGGGGCACAAGTGCGGGCTAGGCTTAAGGCCTGGGCACAAGTGCGGGCTAGGCTTAAGGCTGGGGCACAAGTGCGGGCTAGGCTTAAGACCTGGGCACAAGTGCGGGCTAGGCTTAAGGCCTGGGCACAAGTGCGGGCTAGGCTTAAGTCATGGGCACAAGTGCGGGCTAGGCTTAAGGCCTGCGCACAAGTGCGGGCTAGGCTTAAGGCCTGGGCACAAATGCAGTGCGGGCTAGGCTTAAGGCCTGGGCACAAGTGCAATGCTGGCTAGCATCAAGGCAGGGGGCACAAATGCTGGCTACGCTTAAGGCATGGGCACAAGTGCCAGCTAGGCTTAAGGCCTGAGCAAAAGTGCAGGCTAGGCTTAAGGCCTTGGCACAAGTGCGGGCTAGGCTTAAGGCATGGGCACAAGTGCAGTGCTGGCTAGGATCAAGGCAGGGGGCACAAGTGCTGGCTAGGCTTAAGGCCGGGGCACAAGTGCGGGCTAGGCTTAAGGCCGGGGCACAAGTGCGGGCTAGGCTTAAGGCCGGGGCACAAGTGCGAGCTAGGCTTAAGGCCTGGGCACAAGTAAGGGCTAGGCTTAAGGCCGGGGCACAAGTAAGGGCTAGGCTTAAGGCCGGGGCACAAGTGAGGGCTAGGCTTAAGGCCTGGGCACAAGTGCGGGCTAGGCTTAAGGCCGGGGCACAAGTGCGGGCTAGGCTTAAGGCCTGGGCACAAGTGCGGGCTAGGCTTAAGGCCTGGGCACAAGTGCGAGCTAGGCTTAAGGCCGGGGCACAAGTGCAGGCTAGGCTTAAGGCCGGGGCACAAGTGCGGGCTAGGCTTAAGGCCGGGGCATAAGTGCGGGCTAGGCTTAAGGCCGGGGCACAAGTGCGGGCTAGGCTTAAGGCTGGGGCACAAGTGCGGGCTAGGCTTAAGGCCTGGGCAAAAGTGCGGGCTAGGCTTAAGTCATGGGCACAAGTGCGGGCTAGGCTTGAGGCCTGGGCACAAGTGCGGGATAGGCTTAAGGCCTGGGCACAAGTTCGGGCTAGGCTTAAGGCCTGGGCACAAGTGCGGGCTAGGCTTAAGGCCTGGGCACAAGTGCGGGCTAGGCTTAAGGCCTGGGCACAAGTGCAGTGCGGGCTAGGCTTCAGGCCTGGGCACAAGTGCAGTGCTGACTAGGATCAAGGCAGGGGGCACAAATGCTGGCTAGGCTTAAGGCCTGGGCACAAGTGCAGGCTAGGCTTAAGGCCTGAGCAAAAGTGCAGGCTAGGCTTAAGGCCTTGGCACAAGTGCGGGCTAAGCTTAAGGCATGGGCACAAGTGCTGGCTAGGCTTAAGGCATACAGCTAACTCTTTGCACTCTTTGCATAAAGGGTTAGGCACCCATAGGGGTGAAGAGCAAGCTTTCACCCCTCTACTCTGTACTTGGACATTTAGGACTAGATCCTTTGTTGTACAGTGCGGAGCCTCTCCATAACCCCATGCTCCAAGCGACCAGGCACTTCTTGTCTGTCCTCCGTAAATGGGTAATGCCTTCTTCCCCAATTACAGTCGTGCATGCGCATTCAGACGGGACAAGAGCAAAGAGCATAAAGCTGGCCCTATGTGCATAACCAACATGAAACTGAAGACAAAAGCAAACAAACAAGCATTCAAGGGGCTCAAAAGTGCGGGCTAGGCTTAAGGCCGGGGTACAAGTGCGGGCTAGGCTTAAGGCCTGGGCACAAGTGCGGGCTAGGCTTAAGGCCTAGGCACAAGTGCGAGCTAGGCTTAAGGCCTGGGCACAAGTGCGGGCTAGGCTTAAGGCCTGGGCACAAGTGCGAGCTAGGCTTAAGGCCTGGGCACAAGTGCGAGCTAGGCTTAAAGCCTGGGCACAAGTGCGGGCTAGACTTAAGGGCGGGGCACAAGTGCGGGCTAGGCTTAAGGCCGGGGCACAAGTGCGGGCTAGGCTTAAGGCCTGGGCACAAGTGCGGGCTAGGCTTAAGGCTGGGGCACAAGTGCGGGCTAGGCTTAAGACCTGGGCACAAGTGCGGGCTAGGCTTAAGGCCTGGGCACAAGTGCGGGCTAGGCTTAAGTCATGGGCACAAGTGCGGGCTAGGCTTAAGGCCTGGGCACAAGTGCGGGCTAGGCTTAAGGCCTGGGCACAAATGCAGTGCGGGCTAGGCTTAAGGCCTGGGCACAAGTGCAATGCTGGCTAGCATCAAGGCAGGAAGCACAAATGCTGGCTACGCTTAAGGCATGGGCACAAGTGCCAGCTAGGCTTAAGGCCTGAGCAAAAGTGCAGGCTAGGCTTAAGGCCTTGGCACAAGTGCGGGCTAGGCTTAAGGCATGGGCACAAGTGCAGTGCTGGCTAGGATCAAGGCAGGGGGCACAAGTGCTGGCTAGGCTTAAGGCCGGGGCACAAGTGCGGGCTAGGCTTAAGGCCGGGGCACAAGTGCGGGCTAGGCTTAAGGCCGGGGCACAAGTGCGAGCTAGGCTTAAGGCCTGGGCACAAGTAAGGGCTAGGCTTAAGGCCGGGGCACAAGTGAGGGCTAGGCTTAAGGCCGGGGCACAAGTGAGGGCTAGGCTTAAGGCCTGGGCACAAGTGCGGGCTAGGCTTAAGGCCGGGGCACAAGTGCGGGCTAGGCTTAAGGCCTGGGCACAAGTGCGGGCTAGGCTTAAGGCCGGGGCACAAGTGCGGGCTAGGCTTAAGGCCGGGGCACAAGTGCGGGCTAGGCTTAAGGCCGGGGCACAAGTGCGGGCTAGGCTTAAGGCTGGGGCACAAGTGCGGGCTAGGCTTAAGGCCTGGGCAAAAGTGCGGGCTAGGCTTAAGTCATGGGCACAAGTGCGGGCTAGGCTTAAGGCCTGGGCACAAGTGCGGGCTAGGCTTAAGGCCTGGGCACAAGTGCGGGCTAGGCTTAAGGCCTGGGCACAAGTGCGGGCTAGGCTTAAGGCCTGGGCACAAGTGCGGGCTAGGCTTAAGGCCTGGGCACAAGTGCGGGCTAGGCTTAAGGCCTGGGCACAACTGCAGTGCGGGCTAGGCTTAAGGCCTGGGCACAAGTGCAGTGCTGACTAGGATCAAGGCAGGGGGCACAAATGCTGGCTAGGCTTAAGGCCTGGGCACAAGTGCAGGCTAGGCTTAAGGCCTGAGCAAAAGTGCAGGCTAGGCTTAAGGCCTTGGCACAAGTGCGGGCTAAGCTTAAGGCATGGGCACAAGTGCAGTGCTGGCTAGGATCAAGGCAGGGGGCACAAGTGCTGGCTAGGCTTAAGGCATGGGCACAAGTGCTGGCTAGGCTTAAGGCATACAGCTAACTCTTTGCACTCTTTGCATAAAGGGTTAGGCACCCATAGGGGTGAAGAGCAAGCTTTCACCCCTCTACTCTGTACTTGGACATTTAGGACTAGATCCTTTGTTGTACAGTGCGGAGCCTCTCCATAACCCCATGCTCCAAGCGACCAGGCACTTCTTGTCTGTCCTCCGTAAATGGGTAATGCCTTCTTCCCCAATTACAGTCGTGCATGCGCATTCAGACGGGACAAGAGCAAAGAGCGTAAAGCTGGCCCTATGTGCATAACCAACATGAAGCTGAAGACAAAAACAAACAAACAAGCATTCAAGGGGCTCAAAAGTGCGAGCTAGGCTAAAGGCCGGGGCACAAGTGCGGGCTAGGCTTAAGGCCGGGGCACAAGTGCGGGCTAGTCTTAAGGCCTGGGAACAAGTGCGGGCTAGGCTTAAGGCCGGGGCACAAGTGCGAGCTAGGCTTAAGGCCGGGGCACAAGTGCGGGCTAGGCTTAAGGCCTGGGCACAAGTGCGGGCTAGGCTTAAGGCCTGGGCACAAGTGCGGGCTAGGCTTAAGGCCTGGGCACAAGTGCGGGCTAGGCTTAAGGCCTGGGCACAAGTGCGGGCTAGGCTTAAGGCCTGGGCACAAGTGCAGTGCGGGCTAGGCTTAAGGCCTGGGCACAAGTGCAGTGCGGGCTAGGCTTAAGGCCTGGGCACAAGTGCAGTGCTGACTAGGATCAAGGCAGGGGGCACAAATGCTGGCTAGGCTTAAGGCCTGGGCACAAGTGCAGGCTAGGCTTAAGGCCTGAGCAAAAGTGCAGGCTAGGCTTAAGGCCTTGGCACAAGTGCGGGCTAAGCTTAAGGCATGGGCACAAGTGCAGTGCTGGCTAGGATCAAGGCAGGGGGCACAAGTGCTGGCTAGGCTTAAGGCATGGGCACAAGTGCTGGCTAGGCTTAAGGCATACAGCTAACTCTTTGCACTCTTTGCATAAAGGGTTAGGCACCCATAGGGGTGAAGAGCAAGCTTTCACCCCTCTACTCTGTACTTGGACATTTAGGACTAGATCCTTTGTTGTACAGTGCGGAGCCTCTCCATAACCCCATGCTCCAAGCGACCAGGCACTTCTTGTCTGTCCTCCGTAAATGGGTAATGCCTTCTTCCCCAATTACAGTCGTGCATGCGCATTCAGACGGGACAAGAGCAAAGAGCGTAAAGCTGGCCCTATGTGCATAACCAACATGAAGCTGAAGACAAAAACAAACAAACAAGCATTCAAGGGGCTCAAAAGTGCGAGCTAGGCTAAAGGCCGGGGCACAAGTGCGGGCTAGGCTTAAGGCCGGGGCACAAGTGCGGGCTAGTCTTAAGGCCTGGGAACAAGTGCGGGCTAGGCTTAAGGCCGGGGCACAAGTGCGAGCTAGGCTTAAGGCCGGGGCACAAGTGCGGGCTAGGCTTAAGGCCGGGGCACAAGTGCGGGCTAGGCTTAAGGCCGGGGCACAAGTGCGGGCTAGGCTTAAGGCCGGGGCACAAGTGCGGGCTAGGCTTAAGGCTTGGACACAAGTGTTGGCTAGGCTTAAGGCCTGGGCACAAGTGCGGGCTAGGCTTAAGGCCTGGGCACAAGTGCGGGCTAGGCTTAAGTCATGGGCACAAGTGCGGGCTAGGCTTAAGGCCTGGGCACAAGTGCGGGCTAGGCTTAAGGCCAGGGCACAAGTGCGGGCTAGGCTTAAGGCCTGGGCACAAGTGCGGGCTAGGCTTAAGGCCTGGGCACAAGTGCGGGCTAGGCTTAAGGCCTGTGCACAAGTGCGGGCTAGGCTTAAGTCATGGGCACAAGTGCGGGCAAGGCTTAAGGCCTGGGCACAAGTGCGGGCTAGGCTTAAGGCCTGGGCACAAGTGCGGGCTAGGCTTAAGGCCTGGGCACAAGTGACATGGGGGCTAGGCTTAAGGCCTGGGCACAAGTGCAGTGCTGACTAGGATCAAGGCAGGGGGCACAAATGCTGGCTAGGCTTAAGGCATGGGCACAAGTGCCAGCTAGGCTTAAGGCCTGGACACAAGTGGAGGCTAGGCTTAAGGCCTGAGCAAAAGTGCAGGCTTGGCTTAAGGCCTTGGCACAAGTGCGGGCTAAGCTTAAGGCATGGGCACAAGTGCAGTGCTGGCTAGGATCAAGGCAGGGTGCACAAGTGCTGGCTAGGCTTAAGGCATGGGCACAAGTGCTGGCTAGGCTTAAGGCATACAGCTACCTCTTTGCACTCTTTGCATAAAGGGTTAGGCACCCATAGGGGTGAAGAGCTAGCTTTCACCCCTCTACTCTGTACTTGGACATTTAGGACTAGATCCTTTGTTGTACAGTGCGTAGCCTCTCCATAACCCCATGCTCCAAGCGACCAGGCACTTCTTGTCTGTCCTCCGTAAATGGGTAATGCCTTCTTCCCCAATTACAGTCGTGCATGCGCATTCAGACGGGACAAGAGCAAAGAGCGTAAAGCTGGCCCTATGTGCATAACCAACATGAAACTGAAGACAAAAACAAACAAACAAGCATTCAAGGGGCTCAAAAGTGCGGGCTAGGCTTAAGGCCGGGGCACAAGTGCGGGCTAGGCTTAAGGCCTGGGCACAAGTGCGGGCTAGGCTTAAGGCCTAGGCACAAGTGCGAGCTAGGCTTAAGGCCTGGGCACAAGTGCGGGCTAGGCTTAAGGCCTGGGCACAAGTGCGAGCTAGGCTTAAGGCCTGGGCACAAGTGCGAGCTAGGCTTAAAGCCTGGGCACAAGTGCGGGCTAGACTTAAGGGCGGGGCACAGATGCGGGCTAGGCTTAAGGCCGGGGCACAAGTGCGGGCTAGGCTTAAGGCCTGGGCACAAGTGCGGGCTAGGCTTAAGGCTGGGGCACAAGTGCGGGCTAGGCTTAAGACCTGGGCACAAGTGCGGGCTAGGCTTAAGGCCTGAGCAAAAGTGCAGGCTAGGCTTAAGGCCTTGGCACAAGTGCGGGCTAAGCTTAAGGCATGGGCACAAGTGCAGTGCTGGCTAGGATCAAGGCAGGGGGCACAAGTGCTGGCTAGGCTTAAGGCATTGGCACAAGTGCTGGCTAGGCTTAAGGCATACAGCTAACTCTTTGCACTCTTTGCATAAAGGGTTAGGCACCCATAGGGGTGAAGAGCAAGCTTTCACCCCTCTACTCTGTACTTGGACATTTAGGACTAGATCCTTTGTTGTACAGTGCGGAGCCTCTCCATAACCCCATGCTCCAAGCGACCAGGCACTTCTTGCCTGTCCTCCGTAAATGGGTAATGCCTTCTTCCCCAATTACAGTCGTGCATGCGCATTCAGACGGGACAAGAGCAAAGAGCGTAAAGCTGGCCCTATGTGCATAACCAACATGAAGCTGAAGACAAAAACAAACAAACAAGCATTCAAGGGGCTCAAAAGTGCGAGCTAGGCTAAAGGCCAGGGCACAAGTGCGGGCTAGGCTTAAGGCCGGGGCACAAGTGCGGGCTAGTCTTAAGGCCTGGGCACAAGTGCGGGCTAGGCTTAAGGCCGGGGCACAAGTGCGAGCTAGGCTTAAGGCCGGGGCACAAGTGCGGGCTAGGCTTAAGGCCGGGGCACAAGTGCGGGCTAGGCTTAAGGCCGGGGCACAAGTGCGGGCTAGGCTTAAGGCCGGGGCACAAGTGCGGGCTAGGCTTAAGGCCGGGGCACAAGTGCGGGCTAGGCTTAAGGCCGGGGCACAAGTGCGGGCTAGGCTTAAGGCTGGGGCACAAGTGCGGGCTAGGCTTAAGGCCTGGGCAAAAGTGCGGGCTAGGCTTAAGTCATGGGCACAAGTGCGGGCTAGGCTTAAGGCCTGGGCACAAGTGCGGGCTAGGCTTAAGGCCTGGGCACAAGTGCGGGCTAGGCTTAAGGCCTGGGCACAAGTGCGGGCTAGGCTTAAGGCCTGGGCACAAGTGCGGGCTAGGCTTAAGGCCTGGGCACAAGTGCAGTGCGGGCTAGGCTTAAGGCCTGGGCACAAGTGCAGTGCTGACTAGGATCAAGGCAGGGGGCACAAATGCTGGCTAGGCTTAAGGCCTGGGCACAAGTGCAGGCTAGGCTTAAGGCCTGAGCAAAAGTGCAGGCTAGGCTTAAGGCCTTGGCACAAGTGCGGGCTAAGCTTAAGGCATGGGCACAAGTGCAGTGCTGGCTAGGATCAAGGCAGGGGGCACAAGTGCTGGCTAGGCTTAAGGCATGGGCACAAGTGCTGGCTAGGCTTAAGGCATACAGCTAACTCTTTGCACTCTTTGCATAAAGGGTTAGGCACCCATAGGGGTGAAGAGCAAGCTTTCACCCCTCTACTCTGTACTTGGACATTTAGGACTAGATCCTTTGTTGTACAGTGCGGAGCCTCTCCATAACCCCATGCTCCAAGCGACCAGGCACTTCTTGTCTGTCCTCCGTAAATGGGTAATGCCTTCTTCCCCAATTACAGTCGTGCATGCGCCTTCAGACGGGACAAGAGCAAAGAGCGTAAAGCTGGCCCTATGTGCATAACCAACATGAAGCTGAAGACAAAAACAAACAAACAAGCATTCAAGGGGCTCAAAAGTGCGAGCTAGGCTAAAGGCCGGGGCACAAGTGCGGGCTAGGCTTAAGGCCGGGGCACAAGTGCGGGCTAGTCTTAAGGCCTGGGAACAAGTGCGGGCTAGGCTTAAGGCCGGGGCACAAGTGCGAGCTAGGCTTAAGGCCGGGGCACAAGTGCGGGCTAGACTTAAGGCCGGGGCACAAGTGCGGGCTAGGCTTAAGGCCGGGGCACAAGTGCGGGCTAGGCTTAAGGCCTGGGCACAAGTGCGGGCTAGGCTTAAGGCTTGGACACAAGTGTTGGCTAGGCTTAAGGCCTGGGCACAAGTGCGGGCTAGGCTTAAGGCCTGGGCACAAGTGCGGGCTAGGCTTAAGTCATGGGCACAAGTGCGGGCTAGGCTTAAGGCCTGGGCACAAGTGCGGGCTAGGCTTAAGGCCAGGGCACAAGTGCGGGCTAGGCTTAAGGCCTGGGCACAAGTGCGGGCTAGGCTTAAGGCCTGGGCACAAGTGCGGGCTAGGCTTAAGGCCTGTGCACAAGTGCGGGCTAGGCTTAAGTCATGGGCACAAGTGCGGGCTAGGCTTAAGGCCTGGGCACAAGTGCGGGCTAGGCTTAAGGCCTGGGCACAAGTGCGGGCTAGGCTTAAGGCCTGGGCACAAGTGACATGGGGGCTAGGCTTAAGGCCTGGGCACAAGTGCAGTGCTGACTAGGATCAAGGCAGGGGGCACAAATGCTGGCTAGGCTTAAGGCATGGGCACAAGTGCCAGCTAGGCTTAAGGCCTGGACACAAGTGGAGGCTAGGCTTAAGGCCTGAGCAAAAGTGCAGGCTTGGCTTAAGGCCTTGGCACAAGTGCGGGCTAAGCTTAAGGCATGGGCACAAGTGCAGTGCTGGCTAGGATCAAGGCAGGGTGCACAAGTGCTGGCTAGGCTTAAGGCATGGGCACAAGTGCTGGCTAGGCTTAAGGCATACAGCTACCTCTTTGCACTCTTTGCATAAAGGGTTAGGCACCCATAGGGGTGAAGAGCTAGCTTTCACCCCTCTACTCTGTACTTGGACATTTAGGACTAGATCCTTTGTTGTACAGTGCGTAGCCTCTCCATAACCCCATGCTCCAAGCGACCAGGCACTTCTTGTCTGTCCTCCGTAAATGGGTAATGCCTTCTTCCCCAATTACAGTCGTGCATGCGCATTCAGACGGGACAAGAGCAAAGAGCGTAAAGCTGGCCCTATGTGCATAACCAACATGAAACTGAAGACAAAAACAAACAAACAAGCATTCAAGGGGCTCAAAAGTGCGGGCTAGGCTTAAGGCCGGGGCACAAGTGCGGGCTAGGCTTAAGGCCTGGGCACAAGTGCGGGCTAGGCTTAAGGCCTAGGCACAAGTGCGAGCTAGGCTTAAGGCCTGGGCACAAGTGCGGGCTAGGCTTAAGGCCTGGGCACAAGTGCGAGCTAGGCTTAAGGCCTGGGCACAAGTGCGAGCTAGGCTTAAAGCCTGGGCACAAGTGCGGGCTAGACTTAAGGGCGGGGCACAGATGCGGGCTAGGCTTAAGGCCGGGGCACAAGTGCGGGCTAGGCTTAAGGCCTGGGCACAAGTGCGGGCTAGGCTTAAGGCTGGGGCACAAGTGCGGGCTAGGCTTAAGACCTGGGCACAAGTGCGGGCTAGGCTTAAGGCCTGGGCACAAGTGCGGGCTAGGCTTAAGTCATGGGCACAAGTGCGGGCTAGGCTTAAGGCCTGCGCACAAGTGCGGGCTAGGCTTAAGGCCTGGGCACAAATGCAGTGCGGGCTAGGCTTAAGGCCTGGGCACAAGTGCAATGCTGGCTAGCATCAAGGCAGGGGGCACAAATGCTGGCTACGCTTAAGGCATGGGCACAAGTGCCAGCTAGGCTTAAGGCCTGAGCAAAAGTGCAGGCTAGGCTTAAGGCCTTGGCACAAGTGCGGGCTAGGCTTAAGGCATGGGCACAAGTGCAGTGCTGGCTAGGATCAAGGCAGGGGGCACAAGTGCTGGCTAGGCTTAAGGCCGGGGCACAAGTGCGGGCTAGGCTTAAGGCCGGGGCACAAGTGCGGGCTAGGCTTAAGGCCGGGGCACAAGTGCGAGCTAGGCTTAAGGCCTGGGCACAAGTAAGGGCTAGGCTTAAGGCCGGGGCACAAGTAAGGGCTAGGCTTAAGGCCGGGGCACAAGTGAGGGCTAGGCTTAAGGCCTGGGCACAAGTGCGGGCTAGGCTTAAGGCCGGGGCACAAGTGCGGGCTAGGCTTAAGGCCTGGGCACAAGTGCGGGCTAGGCTTAAGGCCTGGGCACAAGTGCGAGCTAGGCTTAAGGCCGGGGCACAAGTGCAGGCTAGGCTTAAGGCCGGGGCACAAGTGCGGGCTAGGCTTAAGGCCGGGGCATAAGTGCGGGCTAGGCTTAAGGCCGGGGCACAAGTGCGGGCTAGGCTTAAGGCTGGGGCACAAGTGCGGGCTAGGCTTAAGGCCTGGGCAAAAGTGCGGGCTAGGCTTAAGTCATGGGCACAAGTGCGGGCTAGGCTTGAGGCCTGGGCACAAGTGCGGGATAGGCTTAAGGCCTGGGCACAAGTTCGGGCTAGGCTTAAGGCCTGGGCACAAGTGCGGGCTAGGCTTAAGGCCTGGGCACAAGTGCGGGCTAGGCTTAAGGCCTGGGCACAAGTGCAGTGCGGGCTAGGCTTCAGGCCTGGGCACAAGTGCAGTGCTGACTAGGATCAAGGCAGGGGGCACAAATGCTGGCTAGGCTTAAGGCCTGGGCACAAGTGCAGGCTAGGCTTAAGGCCTGAGCAAAAGTGCAGGCTAGGCTTAAGGCCTTGGCACAAGTGCGGGCTAAGCTTAAGGCATGGGCACAAGTGCTGGCTAGGCTTAAGGCATACAGCTAACTCTTTGCACTCTTTGCATAAAGGGTTAGGCACCCATAGGGGTGAAGAGCAAGCTTTCACCCCTCTACTCTGTACTTGGACATTTAGGACTAGATCCTTTGTTGTACAGTGCGGAGCCTCTCCATAACCCCATGCTCCAAGCGACCAGGCACTTCTTGTCTGTCCTCCGTAAATGGGTAATGCCTTCTTCCCCAATTACAGTCGTGCATGCGCATTCAGACGGGACAAGAGCAAAGAGCGTAAAGCTGGCCCTATGTGCATAACCAACATGAAGCTGAAGACAAAAACAAACAAACAAGCATTCAAGGGGCTCAAAAGTGCGAGCTAGGCTTAAGGCCGGGGCACAAGTGCGGGCTAGGCTTAAGGCCTGGGCACAAGTGCGGGCTAGGCTTAAGGCCTGGGCACAAGTGCGGGCTAGGCTTAAGGCCGGGGCACAAGTGCGGGCTAGGCTTAAGGCCGGGGCACAAGTGCGGGCTAGGCTTAAAGCCTGGGCACAAGTGTGAGCTAGGCTTAAGGCCTGGGCACAAGTGCGGGCTAGGCTTAAGGCCGGGGCACAAGTGCGGGCTAGGCTTAAGGCCGGGGCACAAGTGCGGGCTAGGCTTAAGGCTGGGGCACAAGTGCGGGCTAGGCTTAAGACCTGGGCACAAGTGCGGGCTAGGCTTAAGGCCTGGGCACAAGTGCGGGCTAGGCTTAAGGCCTGGGCACAAGTGCGGGCTAGGCTTAAGTCATGGGCACAAGTGCGGGCTAGGCTTAAGGCCTGGGCACAAGTGCGGGCTAGGCTTAAGGCCTGGGCACAAATGCAGTGCGGGCTAGGCTTCAGGCCTGGGCACAAGTGCAGTGCTGGCTAGAATCAAGGCAGGGGGCACAAATGCTGGCTAGTCTTAAGGCATGGGCACAAGTGCCAGCTAGGCTTAAGGCCTGAGCAAAAGTGCAGGCTAGGCTTAAGGCCTTGGCACAAGTGCTGGCTAGGCTTAAGGCCTGGGCACAAGTGCGAGCTAGGCTTAAAGCCTGGGCACAAGTGCGGGCTAGACTTAAGGGCGGGGCACAGATGCGGGCTAGGCTTAAGGCCGGGGCACAAGTGCGGGCTAGGCTTAAGGCCTGGGCACAAGTGCGGGCTAGGCTTAAGGCTGGGGCACAAGTGCGGGCTAGGCTTAAGACCTGGGCACAAGTGCGGGCTAGGCTTAAGGCCTGAGCAAAAGTGCAGGCTAGGCTTAAGGCCTTGGCACAAGTGCGGGCTAAGCTTAAGGCATGGGCACAAGTGCAGTGCTGGCTAGGATCAAGGCAGGGGGCACAAGTGCTGGCTAGGCTTAAGGCATGGGCACAAGTGCTGGCTAGGCTTAAGGCATACAGCTAACTCTTTGCACTCTTTGCATAAAGGGTTAGGCACCCATAGGGGTGAAGAGCAAGCTTTCACCCCTCTACTCTGTACTTGGACATTTAGGACTAGATCCTTTGTTGTACAGTGCGGAGCCTCTCCATAACCCCATGCTCCAAGCGACCAGGCACTTCTTGCCTGTCCTCCGTAAATGGGTAATGCCTTCTTCCCCAATTACAGTCGTGCATGCGCATTCAGACGGGACAAGAGCAAAGAGCGTAAAGCTGGCCCTATGTGCATAACCAACATGAAGCTGAAGACAAAAACAAACAAACAAGCATTCAAGGGGCTCAAAAGTGCGAGCTAGGCTAAAGGCCGGGGCACAAGTGCGGGCTAGGCTTAAGGCCGGGGCACAAGTGCGGGCTAGTCTTAAGGCCTGGGCACAAGTGCGGGCTAGGCTTAAGGCCGGGGCACAAGTGCGAGCTAGGCTTAAGGCCGGGGCACAAGTGCGGGCTAGGCTTAAGGCCGGGGCACAAGTGCGGGCTAGGCTTAAGGCCGGGGCACAAGTGCGGGCTAGGCTTAAGGCCGGGGCACAAGTGCGGGCTAGGCTTAAGGCCGGGGCACAAGTGCGGGCTAGGCTTAAGGCCGGGGCACAAGTGCGGGCTAGGCTTAAGGCTGGGGCACAAGTGCGGGCTAGGCTTAAGGCCTGGGCAAAAGTGCGGGCTAGGCTTAAGTCATGGGCACAAGTGCGGGCTAGGCTTAAGGCCTGGGCACAAGTGCGGGCTAGGCTTAAGGCCTGGGCACAAGTGCGGGCTAGGCTTAAGGCCTGGGCACAAGTGCGGGCTAGGCTTAAGGCCTGGGCACAAGTGCGGGCTAGGCTTAAGGCCTGGGCACAAGTGCAGTGCGGGCTAGGCTTAAGGCCTGGGCACAAGTGCAGTGCTGACTAGGATCAAGGCAGGGGGCACAAATGCTGGCTAGGCTTAAGGCCTGGGCACAAGTGCAGGCTAGGCTTAAGGCCTGAGCAAAAGTGCAGGCTAGGCTTAAGGCCTTGGCACAAGTGCGGGCTAAGCTTAAGGCATGGGCACAAGTGCAGTGCTGGCTAGGATCAAGGCAGGGGGCACAAGTGCTGGCTAGGCTTAAGGCATGGGCACAAGTGCTGGCTAGGCTTAAGGCATACAGCTAACTCTTTGCACTCTTTGCATAAAGGGTTAGGCACCCATAGGGGTGAAGAGCAAGCTTTCACCCCTCTACTCTGTACTTGGACATTTAGGACTAGATCCTTTGTTGTACAGTGCGGAGCCTCTCCATAACCCCATGCTCCAAGCGACCAGGCACTTCTTGTCTGTCCTCCGTAAATGGGTAATGCCTTCTTCCCCAATTACAGTCGTGCATGCGCCTTCAGACGGGACAAGAGCAAAGAGCGTAAAGCTGGCCCTATGTGCATAACCAACATGAAGCTGAAGACAAAAACAAACAAACAAGCATTCAAGGGGCTCAAAAGTGCGAGCTAGGCTAAAGGCCGGGGCACAAGTGCGGGCTAGGCTTAAGGCCGGGGCACAAGTGCGGGCTAGTCTTAAGGCCTGGGAACAAGTGCGGGCTAGGCTTAAGGCCGGGGCACAAGTGCGAGCTAGGCTTAAGGCCGGGGCACAAGTGCGGGCTAGACTTAAGGCCGGGGCACAAGTGCGGGCTAGGCTTAAGGCCGGGGCACAAGTGCGGGCTAGGCTTAAGGCCTGGGCACAAGTGCGGGCTAGGCTTAAGGCTTGGACACAAGTGTTGGCTAGGCTTAAGGCCTGGGCACAAGTGCGGGCTAGGCTTAAGGCCTGGGCACAAGTGCGGGCTAGGCTTAAGTCATGGGCACAAGTGCGGGCTAGGCTTAAGGCCTGGGCACAAGTGCGGGCTAGGCTTAAGGCCAGGGCACAAGTGCGGGCTAGGCTTAAGGCCTGGGCACAAGTGCGGGCTAGGCTTAAGGCCTGGGCACAAGTGCGGGCTAGGCTTAAGGCCTGTGCACAAGTGCGGGCTAGGCTTAAGTCATGGGCACAAGTGCGGGCTAGGCTTAAGGCCTGGGCACAAGTGCGGGCTAGGCTTAAGGCCTGGGCACAAGTGCGGGCTAGGCTTAAGGCCTGGGCACAAGTGACATGGGGGCTAGGCTTAAGGCCTGGGCACAAGTGCAGTGCTGACTAGGATCAAGGCAGGGGGCACAAATGCTGGCTAGGCTTAAGGCATGGGCACAAGTGCCAGCTAGGCTTAAGGCCTGGACACAAGTGGAGGCTAGGCTTAAGGCCTGAGCAAAAGTGCAGGCTTGGCTTAAGGCCTTGGCACAAGTGCGGGCTAAGCTTAAGGCATGGGCACAAGTGCAGTGCTGGCTAGGATCAAGGCAGGGTGCACAAGTGCTGGCTAGGCTTAAGGCATGGGCACAAGTGCTGGCTAGGCTTAAGGCATACAGCTACCTCTTTGCACTCTTTGCATAAAGGGTTAGGCACCCATAGGGGTGAAGAGCTAGCTTTCACCCCTCTACTCTGTACTTGGACATTTAGGACTAGATCCTTTGTTGTACAGTGCGTAGCCTCTCCATAACCCCATGCTCCAAGCGACCAGGCACTTCTTGTCTGTCCTCCGTAAATGGGTAATGCCTTCTTCCCCAATTACAGTCGTGCATGCGCATTCAGACGGGACAAGAGCAAAGAGCGTAAAGCTGGCCCTATGTGCATAACCAACATGAAACTGAAGACAAAAACAAACAAACAAGCATTCAAGGGGCTCAAAAGTGCGGGCTAGGCTTAAGGCCGGGGCACAAGTGCGGGCTAGGCTTAAGGCCTGGGCACAAGTGCGGGCTAGGCTTAAGGCCTGGGCACAAGTGCGGGCTAGGCTTAAGGCCTGGGCACAAGTGCGAGCTAGGCTTAAGGCCTGGGCACAAGTGCGAGCTAGGCTTAAGGCCTGGGCACAAGTGCGAGCTAGGCTTAAAGCCTGGGCACAAGTGCGGGCTAGACTTAAGGGCGGGGCACAGATGCGGGCTAGGCTTAAGGCCGGGGCACAAGTGCGGGCTAGGCTTAAGGCCTGGGCACAAGTGCGGGCTAGGCTTAAGGCTGGGGCACAAGTGCGGGCTAGGCTTAAGACCTGGGCACAAGTGCGGGCTAGGCTTAAGGCCTGGGCACAAGTGCGGGCTAGGCTTAAGTCATGGGCACAAGTGCGGGCTAGGCTTAAGGCCTGCGCACAAGTGCGGGCTAGGCTTAAGGCCTGGGCACAAATGCAGTGCGGGCTAGGCTTAAGGCCTGGGCACAAGTGCAATGCTGGCTAGCATCAAGGCAGGGGGCACAAATGCTGGCTACGCTTAAGGCATGGGCACAAGTGCCAGCTAGGCTTAAGGCCTGAGCAAAAGTGCAGGCTAGGCTTAAGGCCTTGGCACAAGTGCGGGCTAGGCTTAAGGCATGGGCACAAGTGCAGTGCTGGCTAGGATCAAGGCAGGGGGCACAAGTGCTGGCTAGGCTTAAGGCCGGGGCACAAGTGCGGGCTAGGCTTAAGGCCGGGGCACAAGTGCGGGCTAGGCTTAAGGCCGGGGCACAAGTGCGAGCTAGGCTTAAGGCCTGGGCACAAGTAAGGGCTAGGCTTAAGGCCGGGGCACAAGTAAGGGCTAGGCTTAAGGCCGGGGCACAAGTGAGGGATAGGCTTAAGGCCTGGGCACAAGTGCGGGCTAGGCTTAAGGCCGGGGCACAAGTGCGGGCTAGGCTTAAGGCCTGGGCACAAGTGCGGGCTAGGCTTAAGGCCTGGGCACAAGTGCGAGCTAGGCTTAAGGCCGGGGCACAAGTGCAG
Organism: Ranitomeya imitator; assembly: GCF_032444005.1. Lineage (NCBI taxonomy): Eukaryota > Metazoa > Chordata > Amphibia > Anura > Dendrobatidae > Ranitomeya > Ranitomeya imitator. The sequence goes on from NC_091283.1 coordinate 659,699,410, forward strand.
GCTAGGCTTAAGGCCGGGGCACAAGTGCGGGCTAGGCTTAAGGCCGGGGCACAAGTGCGGGCTAGGCTTAAGGCCGGGGCACAAGTGCGGGCTAGGCTTAAGGCTGGGGCACAAGTGCGGGCTAGGCTTAAGGCCTGGGCAAAAGTGCGGGCTAGGCTTAAGTCATGGGCACAAGTGCGGGCTAGGCTTGAGGCCTGGGCACAAGTGCGGGATAGGCTTAAGGCCTGGGCACAAGTTCGGGCTAGGCTTAAGGCCTGGGCACAAGTGCGGGCTAGGCTTAAGGCCTGGGCACAAGTGCGGGCTAGGCTTAAGGCCTGGGCACAAGTGCGGGCTAGGCTTAAGGCCTGGGCACAAGTGCAGTGCGGGCTAGGCTTCAGGCCTGGGCACAAGTGCAGTGCTGACTAGGATCAAGGCAGGGGGCACAAATGCTGGCTAGGCTTAAGGCCTGGGCACAAGTGCAGGCTAGGCTTAAGGCCTGAGCAAAAGTGCAGGCTAGGCTTAAGGCCTTGGCACAAGTGCGGGCTAAGCTTAAGGCATGGGCACAAGTGCTGGCTAGGCTTAAGGCATACAGCTAACTCTTTGCACTCTTTGCATAAAGGGTTAGGCACCCATAGGGGTGAAGAGCAAGCTTTCACCCCTCTACTCTGTACTTGGACATTTAGGACTAGATCCTTTGTTGTACAGTGCGGAGCCTCTCCATAACCCCATGCTCCAAGCGACCAGGCACTTCTTGTCTGTCCTCCGTAAATGGGTAATGCCTTCTTCCCCAATTACAGTCGTGCATGCGCATTCAGACGGGACAAGAGCAAAGAGCGTAAAGCTGGCCCTATGTGCATAACCAACATGAAGCTGAAGACAAAGACAAACAAACAAGCATTCAAGGGGCTCAAAAGTGCGAGCTAGGCTTAAGGCCGGGGCACAAGTGCGGGCTAGGCTTAAGGCCTGGGCACAAGTGCGGGCTAGGCTTAAGGCCTGGGCACAAGTGCGGGCTAGGCTTAAGGCCGGGGCACAAGTGCGGGCTAGGCTTAAGGCCGGGGCACAAGTGCGGGCTAGGCTTAAAGCCTGGGCACAAGTGTGAGCTAGGCTTAAGGCCTGGGCACAAGTGCGGGCTAGGCTTAAGGCCGGGGCACAAGTGCGGGCTAGGCTTAAGGCCGGGGCACAAGTGCGGGCTAGGCTTAAGGCTGGGGCACAAGTGCGGGCTAGGCTTAAGACCTGGGCACAAGTGCGGGCTAGGCTTAAGGCCTGGGCACAAGTGCGGGCTAGGCTTAAGGCCTGGGCACAAGTGCGGGCTAGGCTTAAGTCATGGGCACAAGTGCGGGCTAGGCTTAAGGCCTGGGCACAAGTGCGGGCTAGGCTTAAGGCCTGGGCACAAATGCAGTGCGGGCTAGGCTTCAGGCCTGGGCACAAGTGCAGTGCTGGCTAGAATCAAGGCAGGGGGCACAAATGCTGGCTAGTCTTAAGGCATGGGCACAAGTGCCAGCTAGGCTTAAGGCCTGAGCAAAAGTGCAGGCTAGGCTTAAGGCCTTGGCACAAGTGCTGGCTAGGCTTAAGGCCTGGGCACAAGTGCGGGCTAGGCTTAAGGCCGGGGCACAAGTGCGAGCTAGGCTTAAGGCCTGGGCACAAGTGAGGGCTAGGCTTAAGGCCTGGGCACAAGTGCAGTGCGGGCTAGGCTTAAGGCCTGGGCACAAGTGCAGTGCTGACTAGGATCAAGGCAGGGGGCACAAATGCTGGCTAGGCTTAAGGCCTGGGCACAAGTGCAGGCTAGGCTTAAGGCCTGAGCAAAAGTGCAGGCTAGGCTTAAGGCCTTGGCACAAGTGCGGGCTAAGCTTAAGGCATGGGCACAAGTGCAGTGCTGGCTAGGATCAAGGCAGGGGGCACAAGTGCTGGCTAGGCTTAAGGCATGGGCACAAGTGCTGGCTAGGCTTAAGGCATACAGCTAACTCTTTGCACTCTTTGCATAAAGGGTTAGGCACCCATAGGGGTGAAGAGCTAGATTTCACCCCTCTACTCTGTTTTTGGACATTTAGGACAAGATCTTTTGTTGTACAGTGCGGAGCCTCTCCATAACCCCATGCTCCAAGCGACCAGGCACTTCTTGTCTGTCCTCCGTAAATGGGTAATGCCTTCTTCCCCAATTACATTCGTGCATGCGCATTCAGACGGGATAAGAGCGAAGAGCGTAAAGCTGGCCCTATGTGCATAACCAACATGAAGCTGAAGACAAAAACAAACAAACAAGCATTCAATGGGCTCAAAAGTGCGGGCTAGGCTTAAGGCCTGGGCACAAGTGCGGGCTAGGCTTAAGGCCGGGGCACAAGTGCGGGCTAGGCTTAAGGCCGGGGCAAAAGTGCGGGCTAGGCTTAAGGTCTGGGCACAAGTGCGGGCTAGGCTTAAGGCCTGGGCACAAATGCAGTGCGGGCTAGGCTTAAGGCCTGGGCACAAATGCAGTGCGGGCTAGGCTTAAGGCCTGGGCACAAGTGCAGTGCTGGCTAGAATCAAGGCAGGGGGCACAAATGCTGGCTAGTCTTAAGGCATGGGCACAAGTGCCAGCTAGGCTTAAGGCCTGAGCAAAAGTGCAGGCTAGGCTTAAGGCCTTGGCACAAGTGCTGGCTAGGCTTAAGGCCTGGGCACAAGTGCGGGCTAGGCTTAAGGCCGGGGCACAAGTGCGAGCTAGGCTTAAGGCCTGGGCACAAGTGAGGGCTAGGCTTAAGGCCTGGGCACAAGTGCAGTGCGGGCTAGGCTTAAGGCCTGGGCACAAGTGCAGTGCTGACTAGGATCAAGGCAGGGGGCACAAATGCTGGCTAGGCTTAAGGCCTGGGCACAAGTGCAGGCTAGGCTTAAGGCCTGAGCAAAAGTGCAGGCTAGGCTTAAGGCCTTGGCACAAGTGCGGGCTAAGCTTAAGGCATGGGCACAAGTGCAGTGCTGGCTAGGATCAAGGCAGGGGGCACAAGTGCTGGCTAGGCTTAAGGCATGGGCACACGTGCTGGCTAGGCTTAAGGCATACAGCTAACTCTTTGCCCTCTTTGCATAAAGGGTTAGGCACCCATAGGGGTGAAGAGCTAGATTTCACCCCTCTACTCTGTACTTGGACATTTAGGACAAGATCTTTTGTTGTACAGTGTGGAGCCTCTCCATAACCCCATGCTCCAAGCGACCAGGCACTTCTTGTCTGTCCTCCGTAAATGGGTAATGCCTTCTTCCCCAATTACATTCGTGCATGCGCATTCAGACAGGACAAGAGCGAAGAGCGTAAAGCTGGCCCTATGTGCATAACCAACATGAAGCTGAAGACAAAAACAAACAAACAAGCATTCAATGGGCTCAAAAGTGCGGGCTAGGCTTAAGGCCTGGGCACAAGTGCGGGCTAGGCTTAAGGCCGGGGCACAAGTGCGGGCTAGGCTTAAGGCCGGGGCAAAAGTGCGGGATAGGCTTAAGGCCTGGGCACAAGTGCGGGCTAGGCTTAAGGCCGGGGCACAAGTGCGGGCTAGGCTTAAGGCCGGGGCACAAGTGCGGGCTAGGCTTAAGGCCTGGGCACAAGTGCGGGCTAGGCTTAAGGCCGGGGCACAAGTGCGGGCTAGGCTTAAGGCCGGGGCACAAGTGCGGGCTAGGCTTAAGGCCGGGGCACAAGTGCGGGCTAGGCTTAAGGCCGGGGCACAAGTGCGGGCTAGGCTTAAGGCCGGGGCACAAGTGCGAGCTAGGCTTAAGGCCTGGGCACAAGTGCGGGCTAGGCTTAAGGCCGGGGCACAAGTAAGGGCTAGGCTTAAGGCCGGGGCACAAGTGAGGGCTAGGCTTAAGGCCTGGGCACAAGTGTGGGCTAGGCTTAAGGCCGGGGCACAAGTGCGGGCTAGGCTTAAGGCCTGGGCACAAGTGCGGGCTAGGCTTAAGGCCTGGGCACAAGTGCGGGCTAGGCTTAAGGCCGGGGCACAAGTGCGGGCTAGGCTTAAGGCCGGGGCACAAGTGCGGGCTAGGCTTAAGGCCTGGGCACAAGTGTGAGCTAGGCTTAAGGCCTGGGCACAAGTGCGGGCTAGGCTTAAGGCCGGGGCACAAGTGCGAGCTAGGCTTAAGGCCGGGGCACAAGTGCGGGCTAGGCTTAAGGCCGGGGCACAAGTGCGGGCTAGGCTTAAGGCCGGGGCACAAGTGCGGGCTAGGCTTAAGGCCGGAGCACAAGTGCGGGCTAGGCTTAAGGCTGGGGCACAAGTGCGGGCTAGGCTTAAGGCCTGGGCAAAAGTGCGGGCTAGGCTTAAGTCATGGGCACTAGTGCGGGCTAGGCTTAAGGCCTGGGCACAAGTGCTGGCTAGGCTTAAGGCCTGGGCACAAGTGCGGGCTAGGCTTAAGGCCTGGGCACAAGTGCGGGCTAGGCTTAAGGCCTGGGCACAAGTGCGGGCTAGGCTTAAGGCCTGGGCACAAGTGCAGTGCGGGCTAGGCTTAAGGCCTGGGCACAAGTGCAGTGCTGACTAGGATCAAGGCAGGGGGCACAAATGCTGGCTAGGCTTAAGGCCTGGGCACAAGTGCAGGCTAGGCTTAAGGCCTGAGCAAAAGTGCAGGCTAGGCTTAAGGCCTTGGCACAAGTGCGGGCTAAGCTTAAGGCATGGGCACAAGTGCAGTGCTGGCTAGGATCAAGGCAGGGGGCACAAGTGCTGGCTAGGCTTAAGGCATGGGCACAAGTGCTGGCTAGGCTTAAGGCATACAGCTAACTCTTTGCACTCTTTGCATAAAGGGTTAGGCACCCATAGGGGTGAAGAGCAAGCTTTCACCCCTCTACTCTGTACTTGGACATTTAGGACTAGATCCTTTGTTGTACAGTGCGGAGCCTCTCCATAACCCCATGCTCCAAGCGACCAGGCACTTCTTGCCTGTCCTCCGTAAATGGGTAATGCCTTCTTCCCCAATTACAGTCGTGCATGCGCATTCAGACGGGACAAGAGCAAAGAGCGTAAAGCTGGCCCTATGTGCATAACCAACATGAAGCTGAAGACAAAAACAAACAAACAAGCATTCAAGGGGCTCAAAAGTGCGAGCTAGGCTTAAGGCCGGGGCACAAGTGCGGGCTAGGCTTAAGGCCTGGGCACAAGTGCGGGCTAGGCTTAAGGCCTGGGCACAAGTGCGGGCTAGGCTTAAGGCCGGGGCACAAGTGCGGGCTAGGCTTAAGGCCGGGGCACAAGTGCGGGCTAGGCTTAAGGCCTGGGCACAAGTGTGAGCTAGGCTTAAGGCCTGGGCACAAGTGCGGGCTAGGCTTAAGGCCGGGGCACAAGTGCGGGCTAGGCTTAAGGCCGGGGCACAAGTGCGGGCTAGGCTTAAGGCTGTGGCACAAGTGCGGGCTAGGCTTAAGACCTGGGCACAAGTGCGGGCTAGGCTTAAGGCCTGGGCACAAGTGCGGGCTAAGCTTAAGGCCTGGGCACAAGTGCGGGCTAGGCTTAAGTCATGGGCACAAGTGCGGGCTAGGCTTAAGGCCTGGGCACAAGTGCGGGCTAGGCTTAAGGCCTGGGCACAAATGCAGTGCGGGCTAGGCTTAAGGCCTGGGCACAAGTGCAGTGCTGGCTAGAATCAAGGCAGGGGGCACAAATGCTGGCTTGTCTTAAGGCATGGGCACAAGTGCCAGCTAGGCTTAAGGCCTGAGCAAAAGTGCAGGCTAGGCTTAAGGCCTTGGCACAAGTGCTGGCTAGGCTTAAGGCCTGGGCACAAGTGAGGGCTAGGCTTAAGGCCGGAGCACAATTGCGGGCTAGGCTTAAGGCCGGGGCACAAGTGCGGGCTAGGCTTAAGGCCGGGGCACAAGTGCGGGCTAGGCTTAAGGCCGGGCACAAGTGCGGGCTAAGCTTAAGGCCGGGGCACAAGTGCGAGCTAGGCTTAAGGCCTGGGCACAAGTGAGGGCTAGGCTTAAGGCCTGGGCACAAGTGCGGGCTAGGCTTAAGGCCGGGGCACAAGTGCGGGCTAGGATTAAGGCCGGGGCACAAGTGCGGGCTAGGCTTAAGGCCGGGGCACAAGTGCGGGCTAGGCTTAAGGCCGGGGCACAAGTGCGGGCTAGGCTTAAGGCCTGGGCACAAGTGAGGGCTAGGCTTAAGGTCGGGGCACAAGTGCGGGCTAGGCTTAAGGCCGGGGCACAAGTGAGGGCTAGGCTTAAGGTCGGGGCACAAGTGCGGGCTAGGCTTAAGGCCGGGGCACAAGTGCGGGCTAGGCTTAAGGCCGGGGCACAAGTGCGGGCTAGGCTTAAGGCCGGGGCACAAGTGCGGGCTAGGCTTAAGGCCGGGGCACAAGTGCGGGCTAGGCTTAAGGCCGGGGCACAAGTGCGAGCTAGGCTTAAGGCCTGGGCACAAGTGAGGGCTAGGCTTAAGGCCGGGGTGCAAGTGCGGGCTAGGCTTAAGGCCGGGGCACAAGTGCGGGCTAGTCTTAAGGCCTGGGCACAAGTGCGGGCTAGGCTTAAGGCCGGGGCACAAGTGCGAGCTAGGCTTAAGGCCGGGGCACAAGTGCGGGCTAGGCTTAAGGCCGGGGCACAAGTGCGGGCTAGGCTTAAGGCCGGGGCACAAGTGCAGGCTAGGCTTAAGGCCTGGGCACAAGTGCGGGCTAGGCTTAAGGCTTGGACACAAGTGTTGGCTAGGCTTAAGGCCTGGGCACAAGTGCGGGCTAGGCTTAAGGCCTGGGCACAAGTGCGGGCTAGGCTTAAGTCATGGGTACAAGTGCGGGCTAGGCTTAAGGCCTGGGCACAAGTGCGGGCTAGTCTTAAGGCCAGGGCTCAAGTGCGGGCTAGGCTTAAGGCCTGGGCACAAGTGCGGGCTAGGCTTAAGGCCTGGGCACAAGTGTGGGCTAGGCTTAAGGCCTGTGCACAAGTGCGGGCTAGGCTTAAGTCATGGGCACAAGTGCGGGCTAGGCTTAAGGCCTGGGCACAAGTGCGGGCTAGGCTTAAGGCCTGGGCACAAGTGCGGGCTAGGCTTAAGGCCTGGGCACAAGTGACATGCGGGCTAGGCTTAAGGCCTGGGCACAAGTGCAGTGCTGACTAGGATCAAGGCAGGGGGCACAAATGCTGGCTAGGCTTAAGGCCTGGGCACAAGTGCAGGCTAGGCTTAAGGCCTGAGCAAAAGTGCAGGCTAGGCTTAAGGCCTTGGCACAAGTGCGGGCTAAGCTTAAGGCATGGGCACAAGTGCAGTGCTGGCTAGGATCAAGGCAGGGGGCACAAGTGCTGGCTAGGCTTAAGGCATGGGCACAAGTGCTGGCTAGGCTTAAGGCATACAGCTAACTCTTTGCACTCTTTGCATAAAGGGTTAGGCACCCATAGGGGTGAAGAGCAAGCTTTCACCCCTCTACTCTGTACTTGGACATTTAGGACTAGATCCTTTGTTGTACAGTGCGGAGCCTCTCCATAACCCCATGCTCCAAGCGACCAGGCACTTCTTGTCTGTCCTCCGTAAATGGGTAATGCCTTCTTCCCCAATTACAGTCGTGCATGCGCATTCAGACGGGACAAGAGCAAAGAGCGTAAAGCTGGCCCTATGTTCATAACCAACATGAAGCTGAAGACGAAAACAAACAAACAAGCATTCAAGGGGCTCAAAAGTGCGAGCTAGGCTTAAGGCCGGGGCACAAGTGCGGGCTAGGCTTAAGGCCTGGGCACAAGTGCGGGCTAGGCTTAAGGCCTGGGCACAAGTGCGGGCTAGGCTTAAGGCCGGGGCACAAGTGCGGGCTAGGCTTAAGGCCTGGGCACAAGTGTGAGCTAGGCTTAAGGCCTGGGCACAAGTGCGGGCTAGGCTTAAGGCCGGGGCACAAGTGCAGGCTAGGCTTAAGGCCGGGGCACAAGTGCGGGCTAGGCTTAAGGCCTGGGCACAAGTGCGGGCTAGGCTTAAGGCTGGGGCACAAGTGCGGGCTAGGCTTAAGACCTGGGCACAAGTGCGGGCTAGGCTTAAGGCCTGGGCACAAGTGCGGGCTAGGCTTAAGGCCTGGGCACAAGTGCGGGCTAGGCTTAAGTCATGGGCACAAGTGCGGGCTAGGCTTAAGGCCTGGGCACAAGTGCGGGCTAGGCTTAAGGCCTGGGCACAAATGCAGTGCGGGCTAGGCTTAAGGCCTGGGCACAAGTGCAGTGCTGGCTAGAATCAAGGCAGGGGGCACAAATGCTGGCTAGTCTTAAGGCATGGGCACAAGTGCCAGCTAGGCTTAAGGCCTGAGCAAAAGTGCAGGCTAGGCTTAAGGCCTTGGCACAAGTGCTGGCTAGGCTTAAGGCCTGGGCACAAGTGAGGGCTAGGCTTAAGGCCGGGGCACAAGTGCGGGCTAGGCTTAAGGCCGGGGCACAAGTGCGGGCTAGGCTTAAGGCCGGGGCACAAGTGCGGGCTAGGCTTAAGGCCGGGGCACAAGTGCGGGCTAGGCTTAAGGCCGGGGCACAAGTGCGGGCTAGGCTTAAGGCCGGGGCACAAGTGCGAGCTAGGCTTAAGGCCTGGGCACAAGTGAGGGCTAGGCTTAAGGCCGGGGTACAAGTGCGGGCTAGGCTTAAGGCCGGGGCACAAGTGCGGGCTAGTCTTAAGGCCTGGGCACAAGTGCGGGCTAGGCTTAAGGCCGGGGCACAAGTGCGAGCTAGGCTTAAGGCCGGGGCACATGTGCGGGCTAGGCTTAAGGCCGGGGCACAAGTGCGGGCTAGGCTTAAGGCCGGGGCACAAGTGCGGGCTAGGCTTAAGGCCTGGGCACAAGTGCGGGCTAGGCTTAAGGCTTGGACACAAGTGTTGGCTAGGCTTAAGGCCTGGGCACAAGTGCGGGCTAGGCTTAAGGCCTGGGCACAAGTGCGGGCTAGGCTTAAGTCATGGGCACAAGTGCGGGCTAGGCTTAAGGCCTGGGCACAAGTGCGGGCTAGGCTTAAGGCCAGGGCACAAGTGCGGGCTAGGCTTAAGGCCTGGGCACAAGTGCGGGCTAGGCTTAAGGCCTGGGCACAAGTGCGGGCTAGGCTTAAGGCCTGTGCACAAGTGCAGGCTAGGCTTAAGTCATGGGCACAAGTGTGGGCTAGGCTTAAGGCCTGGGCACAAGTGCGGGCTAGGCTTAAGGCCTGGGCACAAGTGCGGGCTAGGCTTAAGGCCTGGGCACAAGTGACATGGGGGCTAGGCTTAAGGCCTGGGCACAAGTGCAGTGCTGACTAGGATCAAGGCAGGGGGCACAAATGCTGGCTAGGCTTAAGGCATGGGCACAAGTGCCAGCTAGGCTTAAGGCCTGGACACAAGTGGAGGCTAGGCTTAAGGCCTGAGCAAAAGTGCAGGCTTGGCTTAAGGCCTTGGCACAAGTGCGGGCTAAGCTTAAGGCATGGGCACAAGTGCAGTGCTGGCTAGGATCAAGGCAGGGTGCACAAGTGCTGGCTAGGCTTAAGGCATGGGCACAAGTGCTGGCTAGGCTTAAGGCATACAGCTACCTCTTTGCAATCTTTGCATAAAGGGTTAGGCACCCATAGGGGTGAAGAGCTAGCTTTCACCCCTCTACTCTGTACTTGGACATTTAGGACTAGATCCTTTGTTGTACAGTGCGTAGCCTCTCCATAACCCCATGCTCCAAGCGACCAGGCACTTCTTGTCTGTCCTCCGTAAATGGGTAATGCCTTCTTCCCCAATTACAGTCGTGCATGCGCATTCAGACGGGACAAGAGCAAAGAGCATAAAGCTGGCCCTATGTGCATAACCAACATGAAACTGAAGACAAAAACAAACAAACAAGCATTCAAGGGGCTCAAAAGTGCGGGCTAGGCTTAAGGCCGGGGCACAAGTGCGGGCTAGGCTTAAGGCCTGGGCACAAGTGCGGGCTAGGCTTAAGGCCTAGGCACAAGTGCGAGCTAGGCTTAAGGCCTGGGCACAAGTGCGGGCTAGGCTTAAGGCCTGGGCACAAGTGCGAGCTAGGCTTAAGGCCTGGGCACAAGTGCGAGCTAGGCTTAAAGCCTGGGCACAAGTGCGGGCTAGACTTAAGGGCGGGGCACAAGTGCGGGCTAGGCTTAAGGCCGGGGCACAAGTGCGGGCTAGGCTTAAGGCCTGGGCACAAGTGCGGGCTAGGCTTAAGGCTGGGGCACAAGTGCGGGCTAGGCTTAAGACCTGGGCACAAGTGCGGGCTAGGCTTAAGGCCTGGGCACAAGTGCGGGCTAGGCTTAAGTCATGGGCACAAGTGCGGGCTAGGCTTAAGGCCTGGGCACAAGTGCGGGCTAGGCTTAAGGCCTGGGCACAAATGCAGTGCGGGCTAGGCTTAAGGCCTGGGCACAAGTGCAATGCTGGCTAGCATCAAGGCAGGAAGCACAAATGCTGGCTACGCTTAAGGCATGGGCACAAGTGCCAGCTAGGCTTAAGGCCTGAGCAAAAGTGCAGGCTAGGCTTAAGGCCTTGGCACAAGTGCGGGCTAGGCTTAAGGCATGGGCACAAGTGCAGTGCTGGCTAGGATCAAGGCAGGGGGCACAAGTGCTGGCTAGGCTTAAGGCCGGGGCACAAGTGCGGGCTAGGCTTAAGGCCGGGGCACAAGTGCGGGCTAGGCTTAAGGCCGGGGCACAAGTGCGAGCTAGGCTTAAGGCCTGGGCACAAGTAAGGGCTAGGCTTAAGGCCGGGGCACAAGTGAGGGCTAGGCTTAAGGCCGGGGCACAAGTGAGGGCTAGGCTTAAGGCCTGGGCACAAGTGCGGGCTAGGCTTAAGGCCGGGGCACAAGTGCGGGCTAGGCTTAAGGCCTGGGCACAAGTGCGGGCTAGGCTTAAGGCCGGGGCACAAGTGCGGGCTAGGCTTAAGGCCGGGGCACAAGTGCGGGCTAGGCTTAAGGCCGGGGCACAAGTGCGGGCTAGGCTTAAGGCTGGGGCACAAGTGCGGGCTAGGCTTAAGGCCTGGGCAAAAGTGCGGGCTAGGCTTAAGTCATGGGCACAAGTGCGGGCTAGGCTTAAGGCCTGGGCACAAGTGCGGGCTAGGCTTAAGGCCTGGGCACAAGTGCGGGCTAGGCTTAAGGCCTGGGCACAAGTGCGGGCTAGGCTTAAGGCCTGGGCACAAGTGCGGGCTAGGCTTAAGGCCTGGGCACAAGTGCGGGCTAGGCTTAAGGCCTGGGCACAACTGCAGTGCGGGCTAGGCTTAAGGCCTGGGCACAAGTGCAGTGCTGACTAGGATCAAGGCAGGGGGCACAAATGCTGGCTAGGCTTAAGGCCTGGGCACAAGTGCAGGCTAGGCTTAAGGCCTGAGCAAAAGTGCAGGCTAGGCTTAAGGCCTTGGCACAAGTGCGGGCTAAGCTTAAGGCATGGGCACAAGTGCAGTGCTGGCTAGGATCAAGGCAGGGGGCACAAGTGCTGGCTAGGCTTAAGGCATGGGCACAAGTGCTGGCTAGGCTTAAGGCATACAGCTAACTCTTTGCACTCTTTGCATAAAGGGCTAGGCACCCATAGGGGTGAAGAGCAAGCTTTCACCCCTCTACTCTGTACTTGGACATTTAGGACTAGATCCTTTGTTGTACAGTGCGGAGCCTCTCCATAACCCCATGCTCCAAGCGACCAGGCACTTCTTGTCTGTCCTCCGTAAATGGGTAATGCCTTCTTCCCCAATTACAGTCGTGCATGCGCATTCAGACGGGACAAGAGCAAAGAGCGTAAAGCTGGCCCTATGTGCATAACCAACATGAAGCTGAAGACAAAAACAAACAAACAAGCATTCAAGGGGCTCAAAAGTGCGAGCTAGGCTAAAGGCCGGGGCACAAGTGCGGGCTAGGCTTAAGGCCTGGGCACAAGTGCGGGCTAGGCTTAAGGCCTGGGCACAAGTGCGGGCTAGGCTTAAGGCCGGGGCACAAGTGCGGGCTAGGCTTAAGGCCGGGGCACAAGTGCGGGCTAGTCTTAAGGCCTGGGCACAAGTGCGGGCTAGGCTTAAGGCCGGGGCACAAGTGCGAGCTAGGCTTAAGGCCGGGGCACAAGTGCGGGCTAGGCTTAAGGCCGGGGCACAAGTGCGGGCTAGGCTTAAGGCCGGGGCACAAGTGCGGGCTAGGCTTAAGGCCTGGGCACAAGTGCGGGCTAGGCTTAAGGCTTGGACACAAGTGTTGGCTAGGCTTAAGGCCTGGGCACAAGTGCGGACTAGGCTTAAGGCCTGGGCACAAGTGCGGGCTAGGCTTAAGTCATGGGCACAAGTGCGGGCTAGGCTTAAGGCCTGAGCACAAGTGCGGGCTAGGCTTAAGGCCAGGGCACAAGTGCGGGCTAGGCTTAAGGCCTGGGCACAAGTGCGGGCTAGGCTTAAGGCCTGGGCACAAGTGCGGGCTAGGCTTAAGGCCTGTGCACAAGTGCGGGCTAGGCTTAAGTCATGGGCACAAGTGCGGGCTAGGCTTAAGGCCTGGGCACAAGTGCGGGCTAGGCTTAAGGCCTGGGCACAAGTGCGGGCTAGGCTTAAGGCCTGGGCACAAGTGACATGGGGGCTAGGCTTAAGGCCTGGGCACAAGTGCAGTGCTGACTAGGATCAAGGCAGGGGGCACAAATGCTGGCTAGGCTTAAGGCATGGGCACAAGTGCCAGCTAGGCTTAAGGCCTGGACACAAGTGGAGGCTAGGCTTAAGGCCTGAGCAAAAGTGCAGGCTTGGCTTAAGGCCTTGGCACAAGTGCGGGCTAAGCTTAAGGCATGGGCACAAGTGCAGTGCTGGCTAGGATCAAGGCAGGGTGCACAAGTGCTGGCTAGGCTTAAGGCCTGGGCACAAGTGCGGGCTAGGCTTAAGGCCTGGGCACAAGTGACATGCGGGCTAGGCTTAAGGCCTGGGCACAAGTGCAGTGCTGACTAGGATCAAGGCAGGGGGCACAAATGCTGGCTAGGCTTAAGGCCTGGGCACAAGTGCAGGCTAGGCTTAAGGCCTGAGCAAAAGTGCAGGCTAGGCTTAAGGCCTTGGCACAAGTGCGGGCTAAGCTTAAGGCATGGGCACAAGTGCAGTGCTGGCTAGGATCAAGGCAGGGGGCACAAGTGCTGGCTAGGCTTAAGGCATGGGCACAAGTGCTGGCTAGGCTTAAGGCATACAGCTAACTCTTTGCACTCTTTGCATAAAGGGTTAGGCACCCATAGGGGTGAAGAGCAAGCTTTCACCCCTCTACTCTGTACTTGGACATTTAGGACTAGATCCTTTGTTGTACAGTGCGGAGCCTCTCCATAACCCCATGCTCCAAGCGACCAGGCACTTCTTGTCTGTCCTCCGTAAATGGGTAATGCCTTCTTCCCCAATTACAGTCGTGCATGCGCATTCAGACGGGACAAGAGCAAAGAGCGTAAAGCTGGCCCTATGTTCATAACCAACATGAAGCTGAAGACGAAAACAAACAAACAAGCATTCAAGGGGCTCAAAAGTGCGAGCTAGGCTTAAGGCCGGGGCACAAGTGCGGGCTAGGCTTAAGGCCTGGGCACAAGTGCGGGCTAGGCTTAAGGCCTGGGCACAAGTGCGGGCTAGGCTTAAGGCCGGGGCACAAGTGCGGGCTAGGCTTAAGGCCGGGGCACAAGTGCGGGCTAGGCTTAAGGCCGGGGCACAAGTGCGGGCTAGGCTTAAGGCCGGGGCACATGTGCGGGCTAGGCTTAAGGCCGGGGCACAAGTGCGAGCTAGGCTTAAGGCCTGGGCACAAGTGCGGGCTAGGCTTAAGGCCGGGGCACAAGTAAGGGCTAGGCTTAAGGCCGGGGCACAAGTGAGGGCTAGGCTTAAGGCCTGGGCACAAGTGTGGGCTAGGCTTAAGGCCGGGGCACAAGTGCGGGCTAGGCTTAAGGCCTGGGCACAAGTGCGGGCTAGGCTTAAGGCCTGGGCACAAGTGCGGGCTAGGCTTAAGGCCGGGGCACAAGTGCGGGCTAGGCTTAAGGCCGGGGCACAAGTGCGGGCTAGGCTTAAGGCCTGGGCACAAGTGTGAGCTAGGCTTAAGGCCTGGGCACAAGTGCGGGCTAGGCTTAAGGCCGGGGCACAAGTGCGAGCTAGGCTTAAGGCCGGGGCACAAGTGCGGGCTAGGCTTAAGGCCGGGGCACAAGTGCGGGCTAGGCTTAAGGCCGGGGCACAAGTGCGGGCTAGGCTTAAGGCCGGAGCACAAGTGCGGGCTAGGCTTAAGGCTGGGGCACAAGTGCGGGCTAGGCTTAAGGCCTGGGCAAAAGTGCGGGCTAGGCTTAAGTCATGGGCACTAGTGCGGGCTAGGCTTAAGGCCTGGGCACAAGTGCTGGCTAGGCTTAAGGCCTGGGCACAAGTGCGGGCTAGGCTTAAGGCCTGGGCACAAGTGCGGGCTAGGCTTAAGGCCTGGGCACAAGTGCGGGCTAGGCTTAAGGCCTGGGCACAAGTGCAGTGCGGGCTAGGCTTAAGGCCTGGGCACAAGTGCAGTGCTGACTAGGATCAAGGCAGGGGGCACAAATGCTGGCTAGGCTTAAGGCCTGGGCACAAGTGCAGGCTAGGCTTAAGGCCTGAGCAAAAGTGCAGGCTAGGCTTAAGGCCTTGGCACAAGTGCGGGCTAAGCTTAAGGCATGGGCACAAGTGCAGTGCTGGCTAGGATCAAGGCAGGGGGCACAAGTGCTGGCTAGGCTTAAGGCATGGGCACAAGTGCTGGCTAGGCTTAAGGCATACAGCTAACTCTTTGCACTCTTTGCATAAAGGGTTAGGCACCCATAGGGGTGAAGAGCAAGCTTTCACCCCTCTACTCTGTACTTGGACATTTAGGACTAGATCCTTTGTTGTACAGTGCGGAGCCTCTCCATAACCCCATGCTCCAAGCGACCAGGCACTTCTTGCCTGTCCTCCGTAAATGGGTAATGCCTTCTTCCCCAATTACAGTCGTGCATGCGCATTCAGACGGGACAAGAGCAAAGAGCGTAAAGCTGGCCCTATGTGCATAACCAACATGAAGCTGAAGACAAAAACAAACAAACAAGCATTCAAGGGGCTCAAAAGTGCGAGCTAGGCTTAAGGCCGGGGCACAAGTGCGGGCTAGGCTTAAGGCCTGGGCACAAGTGCGGGCTAGGCTTAAGGCCTGGGCACAAGTGCGGGCTAGGCTTAAGGCCGGGGCACAAGTGCGGGCTAGGCTTAAGGCCGGGGCACAAGTGCGGGCTAGGCTTAAGGCCTGGGCACAAGTGTGAGCTAGGCTTAAGGCCTGGGCACAAGTGCGGGCTAGGCTTAAGGCCGGGGCACAAGTGTGGGCTAGGCTTAAGGCCGGGGCACAAGTGCGGGCTAGGCTTAAGGCTGTGGCACAAGTGCGGGCTAGGCTTAAGACCTGGGCACAAGTGCGGGCTAGGCTTAAGGCCTGGGCACAAGTGCGGGCTAGGCTTAAGGCCTGGGCACAAGTGCGGGCTAGGCTTAAGTCATGGGCACAAGTGCGGGCTAGGCTTAAGGCCTGGGCACAAGTGCGGGCTAGGCTTAAGGCCTGGGCACAAATGCAGTGCGGGCTAGGCTTAAGGCCTGGGCACAAGTGCAGTGCTGGCTAGAATCAAGGCAGGGGGCACAAATGCTGGCTTGTCTTAAGGCATGGGCACAAGTGCCAGCTAGGCTTAAGGCCTGAGCAAAAGTGCAGGCTAGGCTTAAGGCCTTGGCACAAGTGCTGGCTAGGCTTAAGGCCTGGGCACAAGTGAGGGCTAGGCTTAAGGCCGGAGCACAATTGCGGGCTAGGCTTAAGGCCGGGGCACAAGTGCGGGCTAGGCTTAAGGCCTGGGCACAAGTGCGGGCTAGGCTTAAGGCCTGGGCACAAGTGCGGGCTAGGCTTAAGGCCGGGGCACAAGTGCGGGCTAGGCTTAAGGCCTGGGCACAAGTGTGAGCTAGGCTTAAGGCCTGGGCACAAGTGCGGGCTAGGCTTAAGGCCGGGGCACAAGTGCAGGCTAGGCTTAAGGCCGGGGCACAAGTGCGGGCTAGGCTTAAGGCCTGGGCACAAGTGCGGGCTAGGCTTAAGGCTGGGGCACAAGTGCGGGCTAGGCTTAAGACCTGGGCACAAGTGCGGGCTAGGCTTAAGGCCTGGGCACAAGTGCGGGCTAGGCTTAAGGCCTGGGCACAAGTGCGGGCTAGGCTTAAGTCATGGGCACAAGTGCGGGCTAGGCTTAAGGCCTGGGCACAAGTGCGGGCTAGGCTTAAGGCCTGGGCACAAATGCAGTGCGGGCTAGGCTTAAGGCCTGGGCACAAGTGCAGTGCTGGCTAGAATCAAGGCAGGGGGCACAAATGCTGGCTAGTCTTAAGGCATGGGCACAAGTGCCAGCTAGGCTTAAGGCCTGAGCAAAAGTGCAGGCTAGGCTTAAGGCCTTGGCACAAGTGCTGGCTAGGCTTAAGGCCTGGGCACAAGTGAGGGCTAGGCTTAAGGCCGGGGCACAAGTGCGGGCTAGGCTTAAGGCCGGGGCACAAGTGCGGGCTAGGCTTAAGGCCGGGGCACAAGTGCGGGCTAGGCTTAAGGCCGGGGCACAAGTGCGGGCTAGGCTTAAGGCCGGGGCACAAGTGCGGGCTAGGCTTAAGGCCGGGGCACAAGTGCGAGCTAGGCTTAAGGCCTGGGCACAAGTGAGGGCTAGGCTTAAGGCCGGGGTACAAGTGCGGGCTAGGCTTAAGGCCGGGGCACAAGTGCGGGCTAGTCTTAAGGCCTGGGCACAAGTGCGGGCTAGGCTTAAGGCCGGGGCACAAGTGCGAGCTAGGCTTAAGGCCGGGGCACATGTGCGGGCTAGGCTTAAGGCCGGGGCACAAGTGCGGGCTAGGCTTAAGGCCGGGGCACAAGTGCGGGCTAGGCTTAAGGCCTGGGCACAAGTGCGGGCTAGGCTTAAGGCTTGGACACAAGTGTTGGCTAGGCTTAAGGCCTGGGCACAAGTGCGGGCTAGGCTTAAGGCCTGGGCACAAGTGCGGGCTAGGCTTAAGTCATGGGCACAAGTGCGGGCTAGGCTTAAGGCCTGGGCACAAGTGCGGGCTAGGCTTAAGGCCAGGGCACAAGTGCGGGCTAGGCTTAAGGCCTGGGCACAAGTGCGGGCTAGGCTTAAGGCCTGGGCACAAGTGCGGGCTAGGCTTAAGGCCTGTGCACAAGTGCAGGCTAGGCTTAAGTCATGGGCACAAGTGTGGGCTAGGCTTAAGGCCTGGGCACAAGTGCGGGCTAGGCTTAAGGCCTGGGCACAAGTGCGGGCTAGGCTTAAGGCCTGGGCACAAGTGACATGGGGGCTAGGCTTAAGGCCTGGGCACAAGTGCAGTGCTGACTAGGATCAAGGCAGGGGGCACAAATGCTGGCTAGGCTTAAGGCATGGGCACAAGTGCCAGCTAGGCTTAAGGCCTGGACACAAGTGGAGGCTAGGCTTAAGGCCTGAGCAAAAGTGCAGGCTTGGCTTAAGGCCTTGGCACAAGTGCGGGCTAAGCTTAAGGCATGGGCACAAGTGCAGTGCTGGCTAGGATCAAGGCAGGGTGCACAAGTGCTGGCTAGGCTTAAGGCATGGGCACAAGTGCTGGCTAGGCTTAAGGCATACAGCTACCTCTTTGCAATCTTTGCATAAAGGGTTAGGCACCCATAGGGGTGAAGAGCTAGCTTTCACCCCTCTACTCTGTACTTGGACATTTAGGACTAGATCCTTTGTTGTACAGTGCGTAGCCTCTCCATAACCCCATGCTCCAAGCGACCAGGCACTTCTTGTCTGTCCTCCGTAAATGGGTAATGCCTTCTTCCCCAATTACAGTCGTGCATGCGCATTCAGACGGGACAAGAGCAAAGAGCATAAAGCTGGCCCTATGTGCATAACCAACATGAAACTGAAGACAAAAACAAACAAACAAGCATTCAAGGGGCTCAAAAGTGCGGGCTAGGCTTAAGGCCGGGGCACAAGTGCGGGCTAGGCTTAAGGCCTGGGCACAAGTGCGGGCTAGGCTTAAGGCCTAGGCACAAGTGCGAGCTAGGCTTAAGGCCTGGGCACAAGTGCGGGCTAGGCTTAAGGCCTGGGCACAAGTGCGAGCTAGGCTTAAGGCCTGGGCACAAGTGCGAGCTAGGCTTAAAGCCTGGGCACAAGTGCGGGCTAGACTTAAGGGCGGGGCACAAGTGCGGGCTAGGCTTAAGGCCGGGGCACAAGTGCGGGCTAGGCTTAAGGCCTGGGCACAAGTGCGGGCTAGGCTTAAGGCTGGGGCACAAGTGCGGGCTAGGCTTAAGACCTGGGCACAAGTGCGGGCTAGGCTTAAGGCCTGGGCACAAGTGCGGGCTAGGCTTAAGTCATGGGCACAAGTGCGGGCTAGGCTTAAGGCCTGGGCACAAGTGCGGGCTAGGCTTAAGGCCTGGGCACAAATGCAGTGCGGGCTAGGCTTAAGGCCTGGGCACAAGTGCAATGCTGGCTAGCATCAAGGCAGGAAGCACAAATGCTGGCTACGCTTAAGGCATGGGCACAAGTGCCAGCTAGGCTTAAGGCCTGAGCAAAAGTGCAGGCTAGGCTTAAGGCCTTGGCACAAGTGCGGGCTAGGCTTAAGGCATGGGCACAAGTGCAGTGCTGGCTAGGATCAAGGCAGGGGGCACAAGTGCTGGCTAGGCTTAAGGCCGGGGCACAAGTGCGGGCTAGGCTTAAGGCCGGGGCACAAGTGCGGGCTAGGCTTAAGGCCGGGGCACAAGTGCGAGCTAGGCTTAAGGCCTGGGCACAAGTAAGGGCTAGGCTTAAGGCCGGGGCACAAGTGAGGGCTAGGCTTAAGGCCGGGGCACAAGTGAGGGCTAGGCTTAAGGCCTGGGCACAAGTGCGGGCTAGGCTTAAGGCCGGGGCACAAGTGCGGGCTAGGCTTAAGGCCTGGGCACAAGTGCGGGCTAGGCTTAAGGCCGGGGCACAAGTGCGGGCTAGGCTTAAGGCCGGGGCACAAGTGCGGGCTAGGCTTAAGGCCGGGGCACAAGTGCGGGCTAGGCTTAAGGCTGGGGCACAAGTGCGGGCTAGGCTTAAGGCCTGGGCAAAAGTGCGGGCTAGGCTTAAGTCATGGGCACAAGTGCGGGCTAGGCTTAAGGCCTGGGCACAAGTGCGGGCTAGGCTTAAGGCCTGGGCACAAGTGCGGGCTAGGCTTAAGGCCTGGGCACAAGTGCGGGCTAGGCTTAAGGCCTGGGCACAAGTGCGGGCTAGGCTTAAGGCCTGGGCACAAGTGCGGGCTAGGCTTAAGGCCTGGGCACAACTGCAGTGCGGGCTAGGCTTAAGGCCTGGGCACAAGTGCAGTGCTGACTAGGATCAAGGCAGGGGGCACAAATGCTGGCTAGGCTTAAGGCCTGGGCACAAGTGCAGGCTAGGCTTAAGGCCTGAGCAAAAGTGCAGGCTAGGCTTAAGGCCTTGGCACAAGTGCGGGCTAAGCTTAAGGCATGGGCACAAGTGCAGTGCTGGCTAGGATCAAGGCAGGGGGCACAAGTGCTGGCTAGGCTTAAGGCATGGGCACAAGTGCTGGCTAGGCTTAAGGCATACAGCTAACTCTTTGCACTCTTTGCATAAAGGGCTAGGCACCCATAGGGGTGAAGAGCAAGCTTTCACCCCTCTACTCTGTACTTGGACATTTAGGACTAGATCCTTTGTTGTACAGTGCGGAGCCTCTCCATAACCCCATGCTCCAAGCGACCAGGCACTTCTTGTCTGTCCTCCGTAAATGGGTAATGCCTTCTTCCCCAATTACAGTCGTGCATGCGCATTCAGACGGGACAAGAGCAAAGAGCGTAAAGCTGGCCCTATGTGCATAACCAACATGAAGCTGAAGACAAAAACAAACAAACAAGCATTCAAGGGGCTCAAAAGTGCGAGCTAGGCTAAAGGCCGGGGCACAAGTGCGGGCTAGGCTTAAGGCCTGGGCACAAGTGCGGGCTAGGCTTAAGGCCTGGGCACAAGTGCGGGCTAGGCTTAAGGCCGGGGCACAAGTGCGGGCTAGGCTTAAGGCCGGGGCACAAGTGCGGGCTAGTCTTAAGGCCTGGGCACAAGTGCGGGCTAGGCTTAAGGCCGGGGCACAAGTGCGAGCTAGGCTTAAGGCCGGGGCACAAGTGCGGGCTAGGCTTAAGGCCGGGGCACAAGTGCGGGCTAGGCTTAAGGCCGGGGCACAAGTGCGGGCTAGGCTTAAGGCCTGGGCACAAGTGCGGGCTAGGCTTAAGGCTTGGACACAAGTGTTGGCTAGGCTTAAGGCCTGGGCACAAGTGCGGACTAGGCTTAAGGCCTGGGCACAAGTGCGGGCTAGGCTTAAGTCATGGGCACAAGTGCGGGCTAGGCTTAAGGCCTGAGCACAAGTGCGGGCTAGGCTTAAGGCCAGGGCACAAGTGCGGGCTAGGCTTAAGGCCTGGGCACAAGTGCGGGCTAGGCTTAAGGCCTGGGCACAAGTGCGGGCTAGGCTTAAGGCCTGTGCACAAGTGCGGGCTAGGCTTAAGTCATGGGCACAAGTGCGGGCTAGGCTTAAGGCCTGGGCACAAGTGCGGGCTAGGCTTAAGGCCTGGGCACAAGTGCGGGCTAGGCTTAAGGCCTGGGCACAAGTGACATGGGGGCTAGGCTTAAGGCCTGGGCACAAGTGCAGTGCTGACTAGGATCAAGGCAGGGGGCACAAATGCTGGCTAGGCTTAAGGCATGGGCACAAGTGCCAGCTAGGCTTAAGGCCTGGACACAAGTGGAGGCTAGGCTTAAGGCCTGAGCAAAAGTGCAGGCTTGGCTTAAGGCCTTGGCACAAGTGCGGGCTAAGCTTAAGGCATGGGCACAAGTGCAGTGCTGGCTAGGATCAAGGCAGGGTGCACAAGTGCTGGCTAGGCTTAAGGCCTGGGCACAAGTGCGGGCTAGGCTTAAGGCCTGGGCACAAGTGACATGCGGGCTAGGCTTAAGGCCTGGGCACAAGTGCAGTGCTGACTAGGATCAAGGCAGGGGGCACAAATGCTGGCTAGGCTTAAGGCCTGGGCACAAGTGCAGGCTAGGCTTAAGGCCTGAGCAAAAGTGCAGGCTAGGCTTAAGGCCTTGGCACAAGTGCGGGCTAAGCTTAAGGCATGGGCACAAGTGCAGTGCTGGCTAGGATCAAGGCAGGGGGCACAAGTGCTGGCTAGGCTTAAGGCATGGGCACAAGTGCTGGCTAGGCTTAAGGCATACAGCTAACTCTTTGCACTCTTTGCATAAAGGGTTAGGCACCCATAGGGGTGAAGAGCAAGCTTTCACCCCTCTACTCTGTACTTGGACATTTAGGACTAGATCCTTTGTTGTACAGTGCGGAGCCTCTCCATAACCCCATGCTCCAAGCGACCAGGCACTTCTTGTCTGTCCTCCGTAAATGGGTAATGCCTTCTTCCCCAATTACAGTCGTGCATGCGCATTCAGACGGGACAAGAGCAAAGAGGGTAAAGCTGGCCCTATGTTCATAACCAACATGAAGCTGAAGACGAAAACAAACAAACAAGCATTCAAGGGGCTCAAAAGTGCGAGCTAGGCTTAAGGCCGGGGCACAAGTGCGGGCTAGGCTTAAGGCCTGGGCACAAGTGCGGGCTAGGCTTAAGGCCTGGGCACAAGTGCGGGCTAGGCTTAAGGCCGGGGCACAAGTGCGGGCTAGGCTTAAGGCCGGGGCACAAGTGCGGGCTAGGCTTAAGGCCGGGGCACAAGTGCGGGCTAGGCTTAAGGCCGGGGCACAAGTGCGGGCTAGGCTTAAGGCCGGGGCACAAGTGCGAGCTAGGCTTAAGGCCTGGGCACAAGTGCGGGCTAGGCTTAAGGCCGGGGCACAAGTAAGGGCTAGGCTTAAGGCCGGGGCACAAGTGAGGGCTAGGCTTAAGGCCTGGGCACAAGTGTGGGCTAGGCTTAAGGCCGGGGCACAAGTGCGGGCTAGGCTTAAGGCCTGGGCACAAGTGCGGGCTAGGCTTAAGGCCTGGGCACAAGTGCGGGCTAGGCTTAAGGCCGGGGCACAAGTGCGGGCTAGGCTTAAGGCCGGGGCACAAGTGCGGGCTAGGCTTAAGGCCTGGGCACAAGTGTGAGCTAGGCTTAAGGCCTGGGCACAAGTGCGGGCTAGGCTTAAGGCCGGGGCACAAGTGCGAGCTAGGCTTAAGGCCGGGGCACAAGTGCGGGCTAGGCTTAAGGCCGGGGCACAAGTGCGGGCTAGGCTTAAGGCCGGGGCACAAGTGCGGGCTAGGCTTAAGGCCGGAGCACAAGTGCGGGCTAGGCTTAAGGCTGGGGCACAAGTGCGGGCTAGGCTTAAGGCCTGGGCAAAAGTGCGGGCTAGGCTTAAGTCATGGGCACTAGTGCGGGCTAGGCTTAAGGCCTGGGCACAAGTGCTGGCTAGGCTTAAGGCCTGGGCACAAGTGCGGGCTAGGCTTAAGGCCTGGGCACAAGTGCGGGCTAGGCTTAAGGCCTGGGCACAAGTGCGGGCTAGGCTTAAGGCCTGGGCACAAGTGCAGTGCGGGCTAGGCTTAAGGCCTGGGCACAAGTGCAGTGCTGACTAGGATCAAGGCAGGGGGCACAAATGCTGGCTAGGCTTAAGGCCTGGGCACAAGTGCAGGCTAGGCTTAAGGCCTGAGCAAAAGTGCAGGCTAGGCTTAAGGCCTTGGCACAAGTGCGGGCTAAGCTTAAGGCATGGGCACAAGTGCAGTGCTGGCTAGGATCAAGGCAGGGGGCACAAGTGCTGGCTAGGCTTAAGGCATGGGCACAAGTGCTGGCTAGGCTTAAGGCATACAGCTAACTCTTTGCACTCTTTGCATAAAGGGTTAGGCACCCATAGGGGTGAAGAGCAAGCTTTCACCCCTCTACTCTGTACTTGGACATTTAGGACTAGATCCTTTGTTGTACAGTGCGGAGCCTCTCCATAACCCCATGCTCCAAGCGACCAGGCACTTCTTGCCTGTCCTCCGTAAATGGGTAATGCCTTCTTCCCCAATTACAGTCGTGCATGCGCATTCAGACGGGACAAGAGCAAAGAGCGTAAAGCTGGCCCTATGTGCATAACCAACATGAAGCTGAAGACAAAAACAAACAAACAAGCATTCAAGGGGCTCAAAAGTGCGAGCTAGGCTTAAGGCCGGGGCACAAGTGCGGGCTAGGCTTAAGGCCTGGGCACAAGTGCGGGCTAGGCTTAAGGCCTGGGCACAAGTGCGGGCTAGGCTTAAGGCCGGGGCACAAGTGCGGGCTAGGCTTAAGGCCGGGGCACAAGTGCGGGCTAGGCTTAAGGCCTGGGCACAAGTGTGAGCTAGGCTTAAGGCCTGGGCACAAGTGCGGGCTAGGCTTAAGGCCGGGGCACAAGTGTGGGCTAGGCTTAAGGCCGGGGCACAAGTGCGGGCTAGGCTTAAGGCTGTGGCACAAGTGCGGGCTAGGCTTAAGACCTGGGCACAAGTGCGGGCTAGGCTTAAGGCCTGGGCACAAGTGCGGGCTAGGCTTAAGGCCTGGGCACAAGTGCGGGCTAGGCTTAAGTCATGGGCACAAGTGCGGGCTAGGCTTAAGGCCTGGGCACAAGTGCGGGCTAGGCTTAAGGCCTGGGCACAAATGCAGTGCGGGCTAGGCTTAAGGCCTGGGCACAAGTGCAGTGCTGGCTAGAATCAAGGCAGGGGGCACAAATGCTGGCTTGTCTTAAGGCATGGGCACAAGTGCCAGCTAGGCTTAAGGCCTGAGCAAAAGTGCAGGCTAGGCTTAAGGCCTTGGCACAAGTGCTGGCTAGGCTTAAGGCCTGGGCACAAGTGAGGGCTAGGCTTAAGGCCGGAGCACAATTGCGGGCTAGGCTTAAGGCCGGGGCACAAGTGCGGGCTAGGCTTAAGGCCGGGGCACAAGTGCGGGCTAGGCTTAAGGCCGGGCACAAGTGCGGGCTAAGCTTAAGGCCGGGGCACAAGTGCGAGCTAGGCTTAAGGCCTGGGCACAAGTGAGGGCTAGGCTTAAGGCCTGGGCACAAGTGCGGGCTAGGCTTAAGGTCGGGGCACAAGTGCGGGCTAGGCTTAAGGCCGGGGCACAAGTGCGGGCTAGGCTTAAGGCCGGGGCACAAGTGCGGGCTAGGCTTAAGGCCGGGGCACAAGTGCGGGCTAGGCTTAAGGCCGGGGCACAAGTGCGGGCTAGGCTTAAGGCCGGGGCACAAGTGCGAGCTAGGCTTAAGGCCTGGGCACAAGTGAGGGCTAGGCTTAAGGCCGGGGTGCAAGTGCGGGCTAGGCTTAAGGCCGGGGCACAAGTGCGGGCTAGTCTTAAGGCCTGGGCACAAGTGCGGGCTAGGCTTAAGGCCGGGGCACAAGTGCGAGCTAGGCTTAATGCCGGGGCACAAGTGCGGGCTAGGCTTAAGGCCGGGGCACAAGTGCGGGCTAGGCTTAAGGCCGGGGCACAAGTGCGGGCTAGGCTTAAGGCCTGGGCACAAGTGCGGGCTAGGCTTAAGGCTTGGACACAAGTGTTGGCTAGGCTTAAGGCCTGGGCACAAGTGCGGGCTAGTCTTAAGGCCAGGGCTCAAGTGCGGGCTAGGCTTAAGGCCTGGGCACAAGTGCGGGCTAGGCTTAAGGCCTGGGCACAAGTGTGGGCTAGGCTTAAGGCCTGTGCACAAGTGCGGGCTAGGCTTAAGTCATGGGCACAAGTGCGGGCTAGGCTTAAGGCCTGGGCACAAGTGCGGGCTAGGCTTAAGGCCTGGGCACAAGTGCGGGCTAGGCTTAAGGCCTGGGCACAAGTGACATGCGGGCTAGGCTTAAGGCCTGGGCACAAGTGCAGTGCTGACTAGGATCAAGGCAGGGGGCACAAATGCTGGCTAGGCTTAAGGCCTGGGCACAAGTGCAGGCTAGGCTTAAGGCCTGAGCAAAAGTGCAGGCTAGGCTTAAGGCCTTGGCACAAGTGCGGGCTAAGCTTAAGGCATGGGCACAAGTGCAGTGCTGGCTAGGATCAAGGCAGGGGGCACAAGTGCTGGCTAGGCTTAAGGCATGGGCACAAGTGCTGGCTAGGCTTAAGGCATACAGCTAACTCTTTGCACTCTTTGCATAAAGGGTTAGGCACCCATAGGGGTGAAGAGCAAGCTTTCACCCCTCTACTCTGTACTTGGACATTTAGGACTAGATCCTTTGTTGTACAGTGCGGAGCCTCTCCATAACCCCATGCTCCAAGCGACCAGGCACTTCTTGTCTGTCCTCCGTAAATGGGTAATGCCTTCTTCCCCAATTACAGTCGTGCATGCGCATTCAGACGGGACAAGAGCAAAGAGCGTAAAGCTGGCCCTATGTTCATAACCAACATGAAGCTGAAGACGAAAACAAACAAACAAGCATTCAAGGGGCTCAAAAGTGCGAGCTAGGCTTAAGGCCGGGGCACAAGTGCGGGCTAGGCTTAAGGCCTGGGCACAAGTGCGGGCTAGGCTTAAGGCCTGGGCACAAGTGCGGGCTAGGCTTAAGGCCGGGGCACAAGTGCGGGCTAGGCTTAAGGCCGGGGCACAAGTGCGGGCTAGGCTTAAGGCCTGGGCACAAGTGTGAGCTAGGCTTAAGGCCTGGGCACAAGTGCGGGCTAGGCTTAAGGCCGGGGCACAAGTGCAGGCTAGGCTTAAGGCCGGGGCACAAGTGCGGGCTAGGCTTAAGGCCTGGGCACAAGTGCGGGCTAGGCTTAAGGCTGGGGCACAAGTGCGGGCTAGGCTTAAGACCTGGGCACAAGTGCGGGCTAGGCTTAAGGCCTGGGCACAAGTGCGGGCTAGGCTTAAGGCCTGGGCACAAGTGCGGGCTAGGCTTAAGTCATGGGCACAAGTGCGGGCTAGGCTTAAGGCCTGGGCACAAGTGCGGGCTAGGCTTAAGGCCTGGGCACAAATGCAGTGCGGGCTAGGCTTAAGGCCTGGGCACAAGTGCAGTGCTGGCTAGAATCAAGGCAGGGGGCACAAATGCTGGCTAGTCTTAAGGCATGGGCACAAGTGCCAGCTAGGCTTAAGGCCTGAGCAAAAGTGCAGGCTAGGCTTAAGGCCTTGGCACAAGTGCTGGCTAGGCTTAAGGCCTGGGCACAAGTGAGGGCTAGGCTTAAGGCCGGGGCACAAGTGCGGGCTAGGCTTAAGGCCGGGGCACAAGTGCGGGCTAGGCTTAAGGCCGGGGCACAAGTGCGGGCTAGGCTTAAGGCCGGGGCACAAGTGCGGGCTAGGCTTAAGGCCGGGGCACAAGTGCGAGCTAGGCTTAAGGCCTGGGCACAAGTGAGGGCTAGGCTTAAGGCCGGGGTACAAGTGCGGGCTAGGCTTAAGGCCGGGGCACAAGTGCGGGCTAGTCTTAAGGCCTGGGCACAAGTGCGGGCTAGGCTTAAGGCCGGGGCACAAGTGCGAGCTAGGCTTAAGGCCGGGGCACATGTGCGGGCTAGGCTTAAGGCCGGGGCACAAGTGCGGGCTAGGCTTAAGGCCGGGGCACAAGTGCGGGCTAGGCTTAAGGCCTGGGCACAAGTGCGGGCTAGGCTTAAGGCTTGGACACAAGTGTTGGCTAGGCTTAAGGCCTGGGCACAAGTGCGGGCTAGGCTTAA
Organism: Ranitomeya imitator; assembly: GCF_032444005.1. Lineage (NCBI taxonomy): Eukaryota > Metazoa > Chordata > Amphibia > Anura > Dendrobatidae > Ranitomeya > Ranitomeya imitator. The sequence goes on from NC_091283.1 coordinate 659,725,670, forward strand.
GGCCTGGGCACAAGTGCGGGCTAGGCTTAAGTCATGGGCACAAGTGCGGGCTAGGCTTAAGGCCTGGGCACAAGTGCGGGCTAGGCTTAAGGCCTGGGCACAAGTGCGGGCTAGGCTTAAGGCCTGTGCACAAGTGCGGGCTAGGCTTAAGTCATGGGCACAAGTGTGGGCTAGGCTTAAGGCCTGGGCACAAGTGCGGGCTAGGCTTAAGGCCTGGGCACAAGTGCGGGCTAGGCTTAAGGCCTGGGCACAAGTGACATGGGGGCTAGGCTTAAGGCCTGGGCACAAGTGCAGTGCTGACTAGGATCAAGGCAGGGGGCACAAATGCTGGCTAGGCTTAAGGCATGGGCACAAGTGCCAGCTAGGCTTAAGGCCTGGACACAAGTGGAGGCTAGGCTTAAGGCCTGAGCAAAAGTGCAGGCTTGGCTTAAGGCCTTGGCACAAGTGCGGGCTAAGCTTAAGGCATGGGCACAAGTGCAGTGCTGGCTAGGATCAAGGCAGGGTGCACAAGTGCTGGCTAGGCTTAAGGCATGGGCACAAGTGCTGGCTAGGCTTAAGGCATACAGCTACCTCTTTGCAATCTTTGCATAAAGGGTTAGGCACCCATAGGGGTGAAGAGCTAGCTTTCACCCCTCTACTCTGTACTTGGACATTTAGGACTAGATCCTTTGTTGTACAGTGCGTAGCCTCTCCATAACCCCATGCTCCAAGCGACCAGGCACTTCTTGTCTGTCCTCCGTAAATGGGTAATGCCTTCTTCCCCAATTACAGTCGTGCATGCGCATTCAGACGGGACAAGAGCAAAGAGCATAAAGCTGGCCCTATGTGCATAACCAACATGAAACTGAAGACAAAAACAAACAAACAAGCATTCAAGGGGCTCAAAAGTGCGGGCTAGGCTTAAGGCCGGGGCACAAGTGCGGGCTAGGCTTAAGGCCTGGGCACAAGTGCGGGCTAGGCTTAAGGCCTAGGCACAAGTGCGAGCTAGGCTTAAGGCCTGGGCACAAGTGCGGGCTAGGCTTAAGGCCTGGGCACAAGTGCGAGCTAGGCTTAAGGCCTGGGCACAAGTGCGAGCTAGGCTTAAAGCCTGGGCACAAGTGCGGGCTAGGCTTAAGGGCGGGGCACAAGTGCGGGCTAGGCTTAAGGCCGGGGCACAAGTGCGGGCTAGGCTTAAGGCCTGGGCACAAGTGCGGGCTAGGCTTAAGGCTGGGGCACAAGTGCGGGCTAGGCTTAAGACCTGGGCACAAGTGCGGGCTAGGCTTAAGGCCTGGGCACAAGTGCGGGCTAGGCTTAAGTCATGGGCACAAGTGCGGGCTAGGCTTAAGGCCTGGGCACAAGTGCGGGCTAGGCTTAAGGCCTGGGCACAAATGCAGTGCGGGCTAGGCTTAAGGCCTGGGCACAAGTGCAATGCTGGCTAGCATCAAGGCAGGGGGCACAAATGCTGGCTACGCTTAAGGCATGGGCACAAGTGCCAGCTAGGCTTAAGGCCTGAGCAAAAGTGCAGGCTAGGCTTAAGGCCTTGGCACAAGTGCGGGCTAGGCTTAAGGCATGGGCACAAGTGCAGTGCTGGCTAGGATCAAGGCAGGGGGCACAAGTGCTGGCTAGGCTTAAGGCCGGGGCACAAGTGCGGGCTAGGCTTAAGGCCGGGGCACAAGTGCGGGCTAGGCTTAAGGCCGGGGCACAAGTGCGAGCTAGGCTTAAGGCCTGGGCACAAGTAAGGGCTAGGCTTAAGGCCGGGGCACAAGTAAGGGCTAGGCTTAAGGCCGGGGCACAAGTGAGGGCTAGGCTTAAGGCCTGGGCACAAGTGCGGGCTAGGCTTAAGGCCGGGGCACAAGTGCGGGCTAGGCTTAAGGCCTGGGCACAAGTGCGGGCTAGGCTTAAGGCCTGGGCACAAGTGCGAGCTAGGCTTAAGGCCGGGGCACAAGTGCGGGCTAGGCTTAAGGCCGGGGCACAAGTGCGGGCTAGGCTTAAGGCCGGGGCACAAGTGCGGGCTAGGCTTAAGGCCGGGGCACAAGTGCGGGCTAGGCTTAAGGCTGGGGCACAAGTGCGGGCTAGGCTTAAGGCCTGGGCAAAAGTGCGGGCTAGGCTTAAGTCATGGGCACAAGTGCGGGCTAGGCTTAAGGCCTGGGCACAAGTGCGGGCTAGGCTTAAGGCCTGGGCACAAGTGCGGGCTAGGCTTAAGGCCTGGGCACAAGTGCGGGCTAGGCTTAAGGCCTGGGCACAAGTGCGGGCTAGGCTTAAGGCCTGGGCACAAGTGCGGGCTAGGCTTAAGGCCTGGGCACAACTGCAGTGCGGGCTAGGCTTAAGGCCTGGGCACAAGTGCAGTGCTGACTAGGATCAAGGCAGGGGGCACAAATGCTGGCTAGGCTTAAGGCCTGGGCACAAGTGCAGGCTAGGCTTAAGGCCTGAGCAAAAGTGCAGGCTAGGCTTAAGGCCTTGGCACAAGTGCGGGCTAAGCTTAAGGCATGGGCACAAGTGCAGTGCTGGCTAGGATCAAGGCAGGGGGCACAAGTGCTGGCTAGGCTTAAGGCATGGGCACAAGTGCTGGCTAGGCTTAAGGCATACAGCTAACTCTTTGCACTCTTTGCATAAAGGGTTAGGCACCCATAGGGGTGAAGAGCAAGCTTTCACCCCTCTACTCTGTACTTGGACATTTAGGACTAGATCCTTTGTTGTACAGTGCGGAGCCTCTCCATAACCCCATGCTCCAAGCGACCAGGCACTTCTTGTCTGTCCTCCGTAAATGGGTAATGCCTTCTTCCCCAATTACAGTCGTGCATGCGCATTCAGACGGGACAAGAGCAAAGAGCGTAAAGCTGGCCCTATGTGCATAACCAACATGAAGCTGAAGACAAAAACAAACAAACAAGCATTCAAGGGGCTCAAAAGTGCGAGCTAGGCTAAAGGCCGGGGCACAAGTGCGGGCTAGGCTTAAGGCCTGGGCACAAGTGCGGGCTAGGCTTAAGGCCTGGGCACAAGTGCGGGCTAGGCTTAAGGCCGGGGCACAAGTGCGGGCTAGGCTTAAGGCCGGGGCACAAGTGCGGGCTAGTCTTAAGGCCTGGGCACAAGTGCGGGCTAGGCTTAAGGCCGGGGCACAAGTGCGAGCTAGGCTTAAGGCCGGGGCACAAGTGCGGGCTAGGCTTAAGGCCGGGGCACAAGTGCGGGCTAGGCTTAAGGCCGGGGCACAAGTGCGGGCTAGGCTTAAGGCCTGGGCACAAGTGCGGGCTAGGCTTAAGGCTTGGACACAAGTGTTGGCTAGGCTTAAGGCCTGGGCACAAGTGCGGACTAGGCTTAAGGCCTGGGCACAAGTGCGGGCTAGGCTTAAGTCATGGGCACAAGTGCGGGCTAGGCTTAAGGCCTGAGCACAAGTGCGGGCTAGGCTTAAGGCCAGGTCACAAGTGCGGGCTAGGCTTAAGGCCTGGGCACAAGTGCGGGCTAGGCTTAAGGCCTGGGCACAAGTGCGGGCTAGGCTTAAGGCCTGTGCACAAGTGCGGGCTAGGCTTAAGTCATGGGCACAAGTGCGGGCTAGGCTTAAGGCCTGGGCACAAGTGCGGGCTAGGCTTAAGGCCTGGGCACAAGTGCGGGCTAGGCTTAAGGCCTGGGCACAAGTGACATGGGGGCTAGGCTTAAGGCCTGGGCACAAGTGCAGTGCTGACTAGGATCAAGGCAGGGGGCACAAATGCTGGCTAGGCTTAAGGCATGGGCACAAGTGCCAGCTAGGCTTAAGGCCTGGACACAAGTGGAGGCTAGGCTTAAGGCCTGAGCAAAAGTGCAGGCTTGGCTTAAGGCCTTGGCACAAGTGTGGGCTAAGCTTAAGGCATGGGCACAAGTGCAGTGCTGGCTAGGATCAAGGCAGGGTGCACAAGTGCTGGCTAGGCTTAAGGCCTGGGCACAAGTGCGGGCTAGGCTTAAGGCCTGGGCACAAGTGACATGCGGGCTAGGCTTAAGGCCTGGGCACAAGTGCAGTGCTGACTAGGATCAAGGCAGGGGGCACAAATGCTGGCTAGGCTTAAGGCCTGGGCACAAGTGCAGGCTAGGCTTAAGGCCTGAGCAAAAGTGCAGGCTAGGCTTAAGGCCTTGGCACAAGTGCGGGCTAAGCTTAAGGCATGGGCACAAGTGCAGTGCTGGCTAGGATCAAGGCAGGGGGCACAAGTGCTGGCTAGGCTTAAGGCATGGGCACAAGTGCTGGCTAGGCTTAAGGCATACAGCTAACTCTTTGCACTCTTTGCATAAAGGGTTAGGCACCCATAGGGGTGAAGAGCAAGCTTTCACCCCTCTACTCTGTACTTGGACATTTAGGACTAGATCCTTTGTTGTACAGTGCGGAGCCTCTCCATAACCCCATGCTCCAAGCGACCAGGCACTTCTTGTCTGTCCTCCGTAAATGGGTAATGCCTTCTTCCCCAATTACAGTCGTGCATGCGCATTCAGACGGGACAAGAGCAAAGAGCGTAAAGCTGGCCCTATGTTCATAACCAACATGAAGCTGAAGACGAAAACAAACAAACAAGCATTCAAGGGGCTCAAAAGTGCGAGCTAGGCTTAAGGCCGGGGCACAAGTGCGGGCTAGGCTTAAGGCCTGGGCACAAGTGCGGGCTAGGCTTAAGGCCTGGGCACAAGTGCGGGCTAGGCTTAAGGCCGGGGCACAAGTGCGGGCTAGGCTTAAGGCCGGGGCACAAGTGCGGGCTAGGCTTAAGGCCTGGGCACAAGTGTGAGCTAGGCTTAAGGCCTGGGCACAAGTGCGGGCTAGGCTTAAGGCCGGGGCACAAGTGCAGGCTAGGCTTAAGGCCGGGGCACAAGTGCGGGCTAGGCTTAAGGCCTGGGCACAAGTGCGGGCTAGGCTTAAGGCTGGGGCACAAGTGCGGGCTAGGCTTAAGACCTGGGCACAAGTGCGGGCTAGGCTTAAGGCCTGGGCACAAGTGCGGGCTAGGCTTAAGGCCTGGGCACAAGTGCGGGCTAGGCTTAAGTCATGGGCACAAGTGCGGGCTAGGCTTAAGGCCTGGGCACAAGTGCGGGCTAGGCTTAAGGCCTGGGCACAAATGCAGTGCGGGCTAGGCTTAAGGCCTGGGCACAAGTGCAGTGCTGGCTAGAATCAAGGCAGGGGGCACAAATGCTGGCTAGTCTTAAGGCATGGGCACAAGTGCCAGCTAGGCTTAAGGCCTGAGCAAAAGTGCAGGCTAGGCTTAAGGCCTTGGCACAAGTGCTGGCTAGGCTTAAGGCCTGGGCACAAGTGAGGGCTAGGCTTAAGGCCGGAGCACAATTGCGGGCTAGGCTTAAGGCCGGGGCACAAGTGCGGGCTAGGCTTAAGGCCGGGGCACAAGTGCGGGCTAGGATTAAGGCCGGGGCACAAGTGCGGGCTAGGCTTAAGGCCGGGGCACAAGTGCGGGCTAGGCTTAAGGCCGGGGCACAAGTGCGGGCTAGGCTTAAGGCCTGGGCACAAGTGAGGGCTAGGCTTAAGGTCGGGGCACAAGTGCGGGCTAGGCTTAAGGCCGGGGCACAAGTGTGGGCTAGGCTTAAGGCCGGGGCACAAGTGCGGGCTAGGCTTAAGGCCGGGGCACAAGTGCGGGCTAGGCTTAAGGCCGGGGCACAAGTGCGGGCTAGGCTTAAGGCCGGGGCACAAGTGCGAGCTAGGCTTAAGGCCTGGGCACAAGTGAGGGCTAGGCTTAAGGCCGGGGTACAAGTGCGGGCTAGGCTTAAGGCCGGGGCACAAGTGCGGGGTAGTCTTAAGGCCTGGGCACAAGTGCGGGCTAGGCTTAAGGCCGGGGCACAAGTGCGAGCTAGGCTTAAGGCCGGGGCACATGTGCGGGCTAGGCTTAAGGCCGGGGCACAAGTGCGGGCTAGGCTTAAGGCCGGGGCACAAGTGCGGGCTAGGCTTAAGGCCTGGGCACAAGTGCGGGCTAGGCTTAAGGCTTGGACACAAGTGTTGGCTAGGCCTAAGGCCTGGGCACAAGTGCGGGCTAGGCTTAAGGCCTGGGCACAAGTGCGGGCTAGGCTTAAGTCATGGGCACAAGTGCGGGCTAGGCTTAAGGCCTGGGCACAAGTGCGGGCTAGGCTTAAGGCCAGGGCAAAAGTGCGGGCTAGGCTTAAGGCCTGGGCACAAGTGCGGGCTAGGCTTAAGGCCTGGGCACAAGTGCGGGCTAGGCTTAAGGCCTGTGCACAAGTGCGGGCTAGGCTTAAGTCATGGGCACAAGTGTGGGCTAGGCTTAAGGCCTGGGCACAAGTGCGGGCTAGGCTTAAGGCCTGGGCACAAGTGCGGGCTAGGCTTAAGGCCTGGGCACAAGTGACATGGGGGCTAGGCTTAAGGCCTGGGCACAAGTGCAGTGCTGACTAGGATCAAGGCAGGGGGCACAAATGCTGGCTAGGCTTAAGGCATGGGCACAAGTGCCAGCTAGGCTTAAGGCCTGGACACAAGTGGAGGCTAGGCTTAAGGCCTGAGCAAAAGTGCAGGCTTGGCTTAAGGCCTTGGCACAAGTGCGGGCTAAGCTTAAGGCATGGGCACAAGTGCAGTGCTGGCTAGGATCAAGGCAGGGTGCACAAGTGCTGGCTAGGCTTAAGGCATGGGCACAAGTGCTGGCTAGGCTTAAGGCATACAGCTACCTCTTTGCACTCTTTGCATAAAGGGTTAGGCACCCATAGGGGTGAAGAGCTAGCTTTCACCCCTCTACTCTGTACTTGGACATTTAGGACTAGATCCTTTGTTGTACAGTGCGTAGCCTCTCCATAACCCCATGCTCCAAGCGACCAGGCACTTCTTGTCTGTCCTCCGTAAATGGGTAATGCCTTCTTCCCCAATTACAGTCGTGCATGCGCATTCAGACGGGACAAGAGCAAAGAGCATAAAGCTGGCCCTATGTGCATAACCAACATGAAACTGAAGACAAAAACAAACAAACAAGCATTCAAGGGGCTCAAAAGTGCGGGCTAGGCTTAAGGCCGGGGCACAAGTGCGGGCTAGGCTTAAGGCCTGGGCACAAGTGCGGGCTAGGCTTAAGGCCTAGGCACAAGTGCGAGCTAGGCTTAAGGCCTGGGCACAAGTGCGGGCTAGGCTTAAGGCCTGGGCACAAGTGCGAGCTAGGCTTAAGGCCTGGGCACAAGTGCGAGCTAGGCTTAAAGCCTGGGCACAAGTGCGGGCTAGACTTAAGGGCGGGGCACAAGTGCGGGCTAGGCTTAAGGCCGGGGCACAAGTGCGGGCTAGGCTTAAGGCCTGGGCACAAGTGCGGGCTAGGCTTAAGGCTGGGGCACAAGTGCGGGCTAGGCTTAAGACCTGGGCACAAGTGCGGGCTAGGCTTAAGGCCTGGGCACAAGTGCGGGCTAGGCTTAAGTCATGGGCACAAGTGCGGGCTAGGCTTAAGGCCTGGGCACAAGTGCGGGCTAGGCTTAAGGCCTGGGCACAAATGCAGTGCGGGCTAGGCTTAAGGCCTGGGCACAAGTGCAATGCTGGCTAGCATCAAGGCAGGGGGCACAAATGCTGGCTACGCTTAAGGCATGGGCACAAGTGCCAGCTAGGCTTAAGGCCTGAGCAAAAGTGCAGGCTAGGCTTAAGGCCTTGGCACAAGTGCGGGCTAGGCTTAAGGCATGGGCACAAGTGCAGTGCTGGCTAGGATCAAGGCAGGGGGCACAAGTGCTGGCTAGGCTTAAGGCCGGGGCACAAGTGCGGGCTAGGCTTAAGGCCTGGGCACAAGTGCGGGCTAGGCTTAAGGCCTGTGCACAAGTGCGGGCTAGGCTTAAGTCATGGGCACAAGTGCGGGCTAGGCTTAAGTCATGGGCACAAGTGCGGGCTAGGCTTAAGGCCGGGGCACAAGTGCGGGCTAGGCTTAAGGCCGGGGCACAAGTGCGGGCTAGGCTTAAGGCTGGGGCACAAGTGCGGGCTAGGCTTAAGGCCTGGGCAAAAGTGCGGGCTAGGCTTAAGTCATGGGCACAAGTGCGGGCTAGGCTTAAGGCCTGGGCACAAGTGCGGGCTAGGCTTAAGGCCTGGGCACAAGTGCGGGCTAGGCTTAAGGCCTGGGCACAAGTGCGGGCTAGGCTTAAGGCCTGGGCACAAGTGCGGGCTAGGCTTAAGGCCTGGGCACAAGTGCGGGCTAGGCTTAAGGCCTGGGCACAAGTGCAGTGCGGGCTAGGCTTAAGGCCTGGGCACAAGTGCAGTGCTGACTAGGATCAAGGCAGGGGGCACAAATGCTGGCTAGGCTTAAGGCCTGGGCACAAGTGCAGGCTAGGCTTAAGGCCTGAGCAAAAGTGCAGGCTAGGCTTAAGGCCTTGGCACAAGTGCGGGCTAAGCTTAAGGCATGGGCACAAGTGCAGTGCTGGCTAGGATCAAGGCAGGGGGCACAAGTGCTGGCTAGGCTTAAGGCATGGGCACAAGTGCTGGCTAGGCTTAAGGCATACAGCTAACTCTTTGCACTCTTTGCATAAAGGGTTAGGCACCCATAGGGGTGAAGAGCAAGCTTTCACCCCTCTACTCTGTACTTGGACATTTAGGACTAGATCCTTTGTTGTACAGTGCGTAGCCTCTCCATAACCCCATGCTCCAAGCGACCAGGCACTTCTTGTCTGTCCTCCGTAAATGGGTAATGCCTTCTTCCCCAATTACAGTCGTGCATGCGCATTCAGACGGGACAAGAGCAAAGAGCATAAAGCTGGCCCTATGTGCATAACCAACATGAAACTGAAGACAAAAACAAACAAACAAGCATTCAAGGGGCTCAAAAGTGCGGGCTAGGCTTAAGGCCGGGGCACAAGTGCGGGCTAGGCTTAAGGCCTGGGCACAAGTGCGGGCTAGGCTTAAGGCCTAGGCACAAGTGCGAGCTAGGCTTAAGGCCTGGGCACAAGTGCGGGCTAGGCTTAAGGCCTGGGCACAAGTGCGAGCTAGGCTTAAGGCCTGGGCACAAGTGCGAGCTAGGCTTAAAGCCTGGGCACAAGTGCGGGCTAGACTTAAGGGCGGGGCACAAGTGCGGGCTAGGCTTAAGGCCGGGGCACAAGTGCGGGCTAGGCTTAAGGCCTGGGCACAAGTGCGGGCTAGGCTTAAGGCTGGGGCACAAGTGCGGGCTAGGCTTAAGACCTGGGCACAAGTGCGGGCTAGGCTTAAGGCCTGGGCACAAGTGCGGGCTAGGCTTAAGTCATGGGCACAAGTGCGGGCTAGGCTTAAGGCCTGGGCACAAGTGCGGGCTAGGCTTAAGGCCTGGGCACAAATGCAGTGCGGGCTAGGCTTAAGGCCTGGGCACAAGTGCAATGCTGGCTAGCATCAAGGCAGGGGGCACAAATGCTGGCTACGCTTAAGGCATGGGCACAAGTGCCAGCTAGGCTTAAGGCCTGAGCAAAAGTGCAGGCTAGGCTTAAGGCCTTGGCACAAGTGCGGGCTAGGCTTAAGGCATGGGCACAAGTGCAGTGCTGGCTAGGATCAAGGCAGGGGGCACAAGTGCTGGCTAGGCTTAAGGCCGGGGCACAAGTGCGGGCTAGGCTTAAGGCCTGGGCACAAGTGCGGGCTAGGCTTAAGTCATGGGCACAAGTGCGGGCTAGGCTTAAGGCCTGAGCACAAGTGCGGGCTAGGCTTAAGGCCAGGGCACAAGTGCGGGCTAGGCTTAAGGCCTGGGCACAAGTGCGGGCTAGGCTTAAGGCCTGGGCACAAGTGCGGGCTAGGCTTAAGGCCTGTGCACAAGTGCGGGCTAGGCTTAAGTCATGGGCACAAGTGCGGGCTAGGCTTAAGGCCTGGGCACAAGTGCGGGCTAGGCTTAAGGCCTGGGCACAAGTGCGGGCTAGGCTTAAGGCCTGGGCACAAGTGACATGGGGGCTAGGCTTAAGGCCTGGGCACAAGTGCAGTGCTGACTAGGATCAAGGCAGGGGGCACAAATGCTGGCTAGGCTTAAGGCATGGGCACAAGTGCCAGCTAGGCTTAAGGCCTGGACACAAGTGGAGGCTAGGCTTAAGGCCTGAGCAAAAGTGCAGGCTTGGCTTAAGGCCTTGGCACAAGTGTGGGCTAAGCTTAAGGCATGGGCACAAGTGCAGTGCTGGCTAGGATCAAGGCAGGGTGCACAAGTGCTGGCTAGGCTTAAGGCCTGGGCACAAGTGCGGGCTAGGCTTAAGGCCTGGGCACAAGTGACATGCGGGCTAGGCTTAAGGCCTGGGCACAAGTGCAGTGCTGACTAGGATCAAGGCAGGGGGCACAAATGCTGGCTAGGCTTAAGGCCTGGGCACAAGTGCAGGCTAGGCTTAAGGCCTGAGCAAAAGTGCAGGCTAGGCTTAAGGCCTTGGCACAAGTGCGGGCTAAGCTTAAGGCATGGGCACAAGTGCAGTGCTGGCTAGGATCAAGGCAGGGGGCACAAGTGCTGGCTAGGCTTAAGGCATGGGCACAAGTGCTGGCTAGGCTTAAGGCATACAGCTAACTCTTTGCACTCTTTGCATAAAGGGTTAGGCACCCATAGGGGTGAAGAGCAAGCTTTCACCCCTCTACTCTGTACTTGGACATTTAGGACTAGATCCTTTGTTGTACAGTGCGGAGCCTCTCCATAACCCCATGCTCCAAGCGACCAGGCACTTCTTGTCTGTCCTCCGTAAATGGGTAATGCCTTCTTCCCCAATTACAGTCGTGCATGCGCATTCAGACGGGACAAGAGCAAAGAGCGTAAAGCTGGCCCTATGTTCATAACCAACATGAAGCTGAAGACGAAAACAAACAAACAAGCATTCAAGGGGCTCAAAAGTGCGAGCTAGGCTTAAGGCCGGGGCACAAGTGCGGGCTAGGCTTAAGGCCTGGGCACAAGTGCGGGCTAGGCTTAAGGCCTGGGCACAAGTGCGGGCTAGGCTTAAGGCCGGGGCACAAGTGCGGGCTAGGCTTAAGGCCGGGGCACAAGTGCGGGCTAGGCTTAAGGCCTGGGCACAAGTGTGAGCTAGGCTTAAGGCCTGGGCACAAGTGCGGGCTAGGCTTAAGGCCGGGGCACAAGTGCAGGCTAGGCTTAAGGCCGGGGCACAAGTGCGGGCTAGGCTTAAGGCCTGGGCACAAGTGCGGGCTAGGCTTAAGGCTGGGGCACAAGTGCGGGCTAGGCTTAAGACCTGGGCACAAGTGCGGGCTAGGCTTAAGGCCTGGGCACAAGTGCGGGCTAGGCTTAAGGCCTGGGCACAAGTGCGGGCTAGGCTTAAGTCATGGGCACAAGTGCGGGCTAGGCTTAAGGCCTGGGCACAAGTGCGGGCTAGGCTTAAGGCCTGGGCACAAATGCAGTGCGGGCTAGGCTTAAGGCCTGGGCACAAGTGCAGTGCTGGCTAGAATCAAGGCAGGGGGCACAAATGCTGGCTAGTCTTAAGGCATGGGCACAAGTGCCAGCTAGGCTTAAGGCCTGAGCAAAAGTGCAGGCTAGGCTTAAGGCCTTGGCACAAGTGCTGGCTAGGCTTAAGGCCTGGGCACAAGTGAGGGCTAGGCTTAAGGCCGGAGCACAATTGCGGGCTAGGCTTAAGGCCGGGGCACAAGTGCGGGCTAGGCTTAAGGCCGGGGCACAAGTGCGGGCTAGGATTAAGGCCGGGGCACAAGTGCGGGCTAGGCTTAAGGCCGGGGCACAAGTGCGGGCTAGGCTTAAGGCCGGGGCACAAGTGCGGGCTAGGCTTAAGGCCTGGGCACAAGTGAGGGCTAGGCTTAAGGTCGGGGCACAAGTGCGGGCTAGGCTTAAGGCCGGGGCACAAGTGTGGGCTAGGCTTAAGGCCGGGGCACAAGTGCGGGCTAGGCTTAAGGCCGGGGCACAAGTGCGGGCTAGGCTTAAGGCCGGGGCACAAGTGCGGGCTAGGCTTAAGGCCGGGGCACAAGTGCGAGCTAGGCTTAAGGCCTGGGCACAAGTGAGGGCTAGGCTTAAGGCCGGGGTACAAGTGCGGGCTAGGCTTAAGGCCGGGGCACAAGTGCGGGGTAGTCTTAAGGCCTGGGCACAAGTGCGGGCTAGGCTTAAGGCCGGGGCACAAGTGCGAGCTAGGCTTAAGGCCGGGGCACATGTGCGGGCTAGGCTTAAGGCCGGGGCACAAGTGCGGGCTAGGCTTAAGGCCGGGGCACAAGTGCGGGCTAGGCTTAAGGCCTGGGCACAAGTGCGGGCTAGGCTTAAGGCTTGGACACAAGTGTTGGCTAGGCCTAAGGCCTGGGCACAAGTGCGGGCTAGGCTTAAGGCCTGGGCACAAGTGCGGGCTAGGCTTAAGTCATGGGCACAAGTGCGGGCTAGGCTTAAGGCCTGGGCACAAGTGCGGGCTAGGCTTAAGGCCAGGGCAAAAGTGCGGGCTAGGCTTAAGGCCTGGGCACAAGTGCGGGCTAGGCTTAAGGCCTGGGCACAAGTGCGGGCTAGGCTTAAGGCCTGTGCACAAGTGCGGGCTAGGCTTAAGTCATGGGCACAAGTGTGGGCTAGGCTTAAGGCCTGGGCACAAGTGCGGGCTAGGCTTAAGGCCTGGGCACAAGTGCGGGCTAGGCTTAAGGCCTGGGCACAAGTGACATGGGGGCTAGGCTTAAGGCCTGGGCACAAGTGCAGTGCTGACTAGGATCAAGGCAGGGGGCACAAATGCTGGCTAGGCTTAAGGCATGGGCACAAGTGCCAGCTAGGCTTAAGGCCTGGACACAAGTGGAGGCTAGGCTTAAGGCCTGAGCAAAAGTGCAGGCTTGGCTTAAGGCCTTGGCACAAGTGCGGGCTAAGCTTAAGGCATGGGCACAAGTGCAGTGCTGGCTAGGATCAAGGCAGGGTGCACAAGTGCTGGCTAGGCTTAAGGCATGGGCACAAGTGCTGGCTAGGCTTAAGGCATACAGCTACCTCTTTGCACTCTTTGCATAAAGGGTTAGGCACCCATAGGGGTGAAGAGCTAGCTTTCACCCCTCTACTCTGTACTTGGACATTTAGGACTAGATCCTTTGTTGTACAGTGCGTAGCCTCTCCATAACCCCATGCTCCAAGCGACCAGGCACTTCTTGTCTGTCCTCCGTAAATGGGTAATGCCTTCTTCCCCAATTACAGTCGTGCATGCGCATTCAGACGGGACAAGAGCAAAGAGCATAAAGCTGGCCCTATGTGCATAACCAACATGAAACTGAAGACAAAAACAAACAAACAAGCATTCAAGGGGCTCAAAAGTGCGGGCTAGGCTTAAGGCCGGGGCACAAGTGCGGGCTAGGCTTAAGGCCTGGGCACAAGTGCGGGCTAGGCTTAAGGCCTAGGCACAAGTGCGAGCTAGGCTTAAGGCCTGGGCACAAGTGCGGGCTAGGCTTAAGGCCTGGGCACAAGTGCGAGCTAGGCTTAAGGCCTGGGCACAAGTGCGAGCTAGGCTTAAAGCCTGGGCACAAGTGCGGGCTAGACTTAAGGGCGGGGCACAAGTGCGGGCTAGGCTTAAGGCCGGGGCACAAGTGCGGGCTAGGCTTAAGGCCTGGGCACAAGTGCGGGCTAGGCTTAAGGCTGGGGCACAAGTGCGGGCTAGGCTTAAGACCTGGGCACAAGTGCGGGCTAGGCTTAAGGCCTGGGCACAAGTGCGGGCTAGGCTTAAGTCATGGGCACAAGTGCGGGCTAGGCTTAAGGCCTGGGCACAAGTGCGGGCTAGGCTTAAGGCCTGGGCACAAATGCAGTGCGGGCTAGGCTTAAGGCCTGGGCACAAGTGCAATGCTGGCTAGCATCAAGGCAGGGGGCACAAATGCTGGCTACGCTTAAGGCATGGGCACAAGTGCCAGCTAGGCTTAAGGCCTGAGCAAAAGTGCAGGCTAGGCTTAAGGCCTTGGCACAAGTGCGGGCTAGGCTTAAGGCATGGGCACAAGTGCAGTGCTGGCTAGGATCAAGGCAGGGGGCACAAGTGCTGGCTAGGCTTAAGGCCGGGGCACAAGTGCGGGCTAGGCTTAAGGCCTGGGCACAAGTGCGGGCTAGGCTTAAGGCCTGTGCACAAGTGCGGGCTAGGCTTAAGTCATGGGCACAAGTGCGGGCTAGGCTTAAGTCATGGGCACAAGTGCGGGCTAGGCTTAAGGCCGGGGCACAAGTGCGGGCTAGGCTTAAGGCCGGGGCACAAGTGCGGGCTAGGCTTAAGGCTGGGGCACAAGTGCGGGCTAGGCTTAAGGCCTGGGCAAAAGTGCGGGCTAGGCTTAAGTCATGGGCACAAGTGCGGGCTAGGCTTAAGGCCTGGGCACAAGTGCGGGCTAGGCTTAAGGCCTGGGCACAAGTGCGGGCTAGGCTTAAGGCCTGGGCACAAGTGCGGGCTAGGCTTAAGGCCTGGGCACAAGTGCAGGCTAGGCTTAAGGCCTGAGCAAAAGTGCAGGCTAGGCTTAAGGCCTTGGCACAAGTGCGGGCTAAGCTTAAGGCATGGGCACAAGTGCAGTGCTGGCTAGGATCAAGGCAGGGGGCACAAGTGCTGGCTAGGCTTAAGGCATGGGCACAAGTGCTGGCTAGGCTTAAGGCATACAGCTAACTCTTTGCACTCTTTGCATAAAGGGTTAGGCACCCATAGGGGTGAAGAGCAAGCTTTCACCCCTCTACTCTGTACTTGGACATTTAGGACTAGATCCTTTGTTGTACAGTGCGTAGCCTCTCCATAACCCCATGCTCCAAGCGACCAGGCACTTCTTGTCTGTCCTCCGTAAATGGGTAATGCCTTCTTCCCCAATTACAGTCGTGCATGCGCATTCAGACGGGACAAGAGCAAAGAGCATAAAGCTGGCCCTATGTGCATAACCAACATGAAACTGAAGACAAAAACAAACAAACAAGCATTCAAGGGGCTCAAAAGTGCGGGCTAGGCTTAAGGCCGGGGCACAAGTGCGGGCTAGGCTTAAGGCCTGGGCACAAGTGCGGGCTAGGCTTAAGGCCTAGGCACAAGTGCGAGCTAGGCTTAAGGCCTGGGCACAAGTGCGGGCTAGGCTTAAGGCCTGGGCACAAGTGCGAGCTAGGCTTAAGGCCTGGGCACAAGTGCGAGCTAGGCTTAAAGCCTGGGCACAAGTGCGGGCTAGACTTAAGGGCGGGGCACAAGTGCGGGCTAGGCTTAAGGCCGGGGCACAAGTGCGGGCTAGGCTTAAGGCCTGGGCACAAGTGCGGGCTAGGCTTAAGGCTGGGGCACAAGTGCGGGCTAGGCTTAAGACCTGGGCACAAGTGCGGGCTAGGCTTAAGGCCTGGGCACAAGTGCGGGCTAGGCTTAAGTCATGGGCACAAGTGCGGGCTAGGCTTAAGGCCTGGGCACAAGTGCGGGCTAGGCTTAAGGCCTGGGCACAAATGCAGTGCGGGCTAGGCTTAAGGCCTGGGCACAAGTGCAATGCTGGCTAGCATCAAGGCAGGGGGCACAAATGCTGGCTACGCTTAAGGCATGGGCACAAGTGCCAGCTAGGCTTAAGGCCTGAGCAAAAGTGCAGGCTAGGCTTAAGGCCTTGGCACAAGTGCGGGCTAGGCTTAAGGCATGGGCACAAGTGCAGTGCTGGCTAGGATCAAGGCAGGGGGCACAAGTGCTGGCTAGGCTTAAGGCCGGGGCACAAGTGCGGGCTAGGCTTAAGGCCTGGGCACAAGTGCGGGCTAGGCTTAAGGCCTGTGCACAAGTGCGGGCTAGGCTTAAGTCATGGGCACAAGTGCGGGCTAGGCTTAAGTCATGGGCACAAGTGCGGGCTAGGCTTAAGGCCGGGGCACAAGTGCGGGCTAGGCTTAAGGCCGGGGCACAAGTGCGGGCTAGGCTTAAGGCTGGGGCACAAGTGCGGGCTAGGCTTAAGGCCTGGGCAAAAGTGCGGGCTAGGCTTAAGTCATGGGCACAAGTGCGGGCTAGGCTTAAGGCCTGGGCACAAGTGCGGGCTAGGCTTAAGGCCTGGGCACAAGTGCGGGCTAGGCTTAAGGCCTGGGCACAAGTGCGGGCTAGGCTTAAGGCCTGGGCACAAGTGCGGGCTAGGCTTAAGGCCTGGGCACAAGTGCGGGCTAGGCTTAAGGCCTGGGCACAAGTGCAGTGCGGGCTAGGCTTAAGGCCTGGGCACAAGTGCAGTGCTGACTAGGATCAAGGCAGGGGGCACAAATGCTGGCTAGGCTTAAGGCCTGGGCACAAGTGCAGGCTAGGCTTAAGGCCTGAGCAAAAGTGCAGGCTAGGCTTAAGGCCTTGGCACAAGTGCGGGCTAAGCTTAAGGCATGGGCACAAGTGCAGTGCTGGCTAGGATCAAGGCAGGGGGCACAAGTGCTGGCTAGGCTTAAGGCATGGGCACAAGTGCTGGCTAGGCTTAAGGCATACAGCTAACTCTTTGCACTCTTTGCATAAAGGGTTAGGCACCCATAGGGGTGAAGAGCAAGCTTTCACCCCTCTACTCTGTACTTGGACATTTAGGACTAGATCCTTTGTTGTACAGTGCGGAGCCTCTCCATAACCCCATGCTCCAAGCGACCAGGCACTTCTTGTCTGTCCTCCGTAAATGGGTAATGCCTTCTTCCCCAATTACAGTCGTGCATGCGCATTCAGACGGGACAAGAGCAAAGAGCGTAAAGCTGGCCCTATGTGCATAACCAACATGAAGCTGAAGACAAAAACAAACAAACAAGCATTCAAGGGGCTCAAAAGTGCGAGCTAGGCTAAAGGCCGGGGCACAAGTGCGGGCTAGGCTTAAGGCCTGGGCACAAGTGCGGGCTAGGCTTAAGGCCTGGGCACAAGTGCGGGCTAGGCTTAAGGCCGGGGCACAAGTGCGGGCTAGGCTTAAGGCCGGGGCACAAGTGCGGGCTAGTCTTAAGGCCTGGGCACAAGTGCGGGCTAGGCTTAAGGCCGGGGCACAAGTGCGAGCTAGGCTTAAGGCCAGGGCACAAGTGCGGGCTAGGCTTAAGGCCGGGGCACAAGTGCGGGCTAGGCTTAAGGCCGGGGCACAAGTGCGGGCTAGGCTTAAGGCCTGGGCACAAGTGCGGGCTAGGCTTAAGGCTTGGACACAAGTGTTGGCTAGGCTTAAGGCCTGGGCACAAGTGCGGACTAGGCTTAAGGCCTGGGCACAAGTGCGGGCTAGGCTTAAGTCATGGGCACAAGTGCGGGCTAGGCTTAAGGCCTGAGCACAAGTGCGGGCTAGGCTTAAGGCCAGGGCACAAGTGCGGGCTAGGCTTAAGGCCTGGGCACAAGTGCGGGCTAGGCTTAAGGCCTGGGCACAAGTGCGGGCTAGGCTTAAGGCCTGTGCACAAGTGCGGGCTAGGCTTAAGTCATGGGCACAAGTGCGGGCTAGGCTTAAGGCCTGGGCACAAGTGCGGGCTAGGCTTAAGGCCTGGGCACAAGTGCGGGCTAGGCTTAAGGCCTGGGCACAAGTGACATGGGGGCTAGGCTTAAGGCCTGGGCACAAGTGCAGTGCTGACTAGGATCAAGGCAGGGGGCACAAATGCTGGCTAGGCTTAAGGCATGGGCACAAGTGCCAGCTAGGCTTAAGGCCTGGACACAAGTGGAGGCTAGGCTTAAGGCCTGAGCAAAAGTGCAGGCTTGGCTTAAGGCCTTGGCACAAGTGCGGGCTAAGCTTAAGGCATGGGCACAAGTGCAGTGCTGGCTAGGATCATGGCAGGGTGCACAAGTGCTGGCTAGGCTTAAGGCATGGGCACAAGTGCTGGCTAGGCTTAAGGCATACAGCTACCTCTTTGCACTCTTTGCATAAAGGGTTAGGCACCCATAGGGGTGAAGAGCTAGCTTTCACCCCTCTACTCTGTACTTGGACATTTAGGACTAGATCCTTTGTTGTACAGTGCGTAGCCTCTCCATAACCCCATGCTCCAAGCGACCAGGCACTTCTTGTCTGTCCTCCGTAAATGGGTAATGCCTTCTTCCCCAATTACAGTCGTGCATGCGCATTCAGACGGGACAAGAGCAAAGAGCGTAAAGCTGGCCCTATGTGCATAACCAACATGAAACTGAAGACAAAAACAAACAAACAAGCATTCAAGGGGCTCAAAAGTGCGGGCTAGGCTTAAGGCCGGGGCACAAGTGCGGGCTAGGCTTAAGGCCTGGGCACAAGTGCGGGCTAGGCTTAAGGCCTAGGCACAAGTGCGAGCTAGGCTTAAGGCCTGGGCACAAGTGCGGGCTAGGCTTAAGGCCTGGGCATAAGTGCGAGCTAGGCTTAAGGCCTGGGCACAAGTGCGAGCTAGGCTTAAAGCCTGGGCACAAGTGCGGGCTAGACTTAAGGGCGGGGCACAAGTGCGGGCTAGGCTTAAGGCCGGGGCACAAGTGCGGGCTAGGCTTAAGGCCTGGGCACAAGTGCGGGCTAGGCTTAAGGCTGGGGCACAAGTGCGGGCTAGGCTTAAGACCTGGGCACAAGTGCGGGCTAGGCTTAAGGCCTGGGCACAAGTGCGGGCTAGGCTTAAGTCATGGGCACAAGTGCGGGCTAGGCTTAAGGCCTGGGCACAAGTGCGGGCTAGGCTTAAGGCCTGGGCACAAATGCAGTGCGGGCTAGGCTTAAGGCCTGGGCACAAGTGCAATGCTGGCTAGCATCAAGGCAGGGGGCACAAATGCTGGCTACGCTTAAGGCATGGGCACAAGTGCCAGCTAGGCTTAAGGCCTGAGCAAAAGTGCAGGCTAGGCTTAAGGCCTTGGCACAAGTGCGGGCTAGGCTTAAGGCATGGGCACAAGTGCAGTGCTGGCTAGGATCAAGGCAGGGGGCACAAGTGCTGGCTAGGCTTAAGGCCGGGGCACAAGTGCGGGCTAGGCTTAAGGCCGGGGCACAAGTGCGGGCTAGGCTTAAGGCCGGGGCACAAGTGCGAGCTAGGCTTAAGGCCTGGGCACAAGTAAGGGCTAGGCTTAAGGCCGGGGCACAAGTAAGGGCTAGGCTTAAGGCCGGGGCACAAGTGAGGGCTATTCTTAAGGCCTGGGCACAAGTGCGGGCTAGGCTTAAGGCCGGGGCACAAGTGCGGGCTAGGCTTAAGGCCTGGGCACAAGTGCGGGCTAGGCTTAAGGCCTGGGCACAAGTGCGAGCTAGGCTTAAGGCCGGGGCACAAGTGCGGGCTAGGCTTAAGGCCGGGGCACAAGTGCGGGCTAGGCTTAAGGCCGGGGCACAAGTGCGGTCTAGGCTTAAGGCCGGGGCAATAGTGCGGGCTAGGCTTAAGGCTGGGGCACAAGTGCGGGCTAGGCTTAAGGCCTGGGCAAAAGTGCGGGCTAGGCTTAAGTCATGGGCACAAGTGCGGGCTAGGCTTAAGGCCTGGGCACAAGTGCGGGCTAGGCTTAAGGCCTGGGCACAAGTGCGGGCTAGGCTTAAGGCCTGAGCACAAGTGCGGGCTAGGCTTAAGGCCTGGGCACAAGTGCGGGCTAGGCTTAAGGCCTGGGCACAAGTGCGGGCTAGGCTTAAGGCCTGGGCACAAGTGCGGGCTAGGCTTAAGGCCTGTGCACAAGTGCGGGCTAGGCTTAAGTCATGGGCACAAGTGTGGGCTAGGCTTAAGGCCTGGGCACAAGTGCGGGCTAGGCTTAAGGCCTGGGCACAAGTGCGGGCTAGGCTTAAGGCCTGGGCACAAGTGACATGGGGGCTAGGCTTAAGGCCTGGGCACAAGTGCAGTGCTGACTAGGATCAAGGCAGGGGGCACAAATGCTGGCTAGGCTTAAGGCATGGGCACAAGTGCCAGCTAGGCTTAAGGCCTGGACACAAGTGGAGGCTAGGCTTAAGGCCTGAGCAAAAGTGCAGGCTTGGCTTAAGGCCTTGGCACAAGTGCGGGCTAAGCTTAAGGCATGGGCACAAGTGCAGTGCTGGCTAGGATCAAGGCAGGGTGCACAAGTGCTGGCTAGGCTTAAGGCATGGGCACAAGTGCTGGCTAGGCTTAAGGCATACAGCTACCTCTTTGCACTCTTTGCATAAAGGGTTAGGCACCCATAGGGGTGAAGAGCTAGCTTTCACCCCTCTACTCTGTACTTGGACATTTAGGACTAGATCCTTTGTTGTACAGTGCGTAGCCTCTCCATAACCCCATGCTCCAAGCGACCAGGCACTTCTTGTCTGTCCTCCGTAAATGGGTAATGCCTTCTTCCCCAATTACAGTCGTGCATGCGCATTCAGACGGGACAAGAGCAAAGAGCATAAAGCTGGCCCTATGTGCATAACCAACATGAAACTGAAGACAAAAACAAACAAACAAGCATTCAAGGGGCTCAAAAGTGCGGGCTAGGCTTAAGGCCGGGGCACAAGTGCGGGCTAGGCTTAAGGCCTGGGCACAAGTGCGGGCTAGGCTTAAGGCCTAGGCACAAGTGCGAGCTAGGCTTAAGGCCTGGGCACAAGTGCGGGCTAGGCTTAAGGCCTGGGCACAAGTGCGAGCTAGGCTTAAGGCCTGGGCACAAGTGCGAGCTAGGCTTAAAGCCTGGGCACAAGTGCGGGCTAGACTTAAGGGCGGGGCACAAGTGCGGGCTAGGCTTAAGGCCGGGGCACAAGTGCGGGCTAGGCTTAAGGCCTGGGCACAAGTGCGGGCTAGGCTTAAGGCTGGGGCACAAGTGCGGGCTAGGCTTAAGACCTGGGCACAAGTGCGGGCTAGGCTTAAGGCCTGGGCACAAGTGCGGGCTAGGCTTAAGTCATGGGCACAAGTGCGGGCTAGGCTTAAGGCCTGGGCACAAGTGCGGGCTAGGCTTAAGGCCTGGGCACAAATGCAGTGCGGGCTAGGCTTAAGGCCTGGGCACAAGTGCAATGCTGGCTAGCATCAAGGCAGGGGGCACAAATGCTGGCTACGCTTAAGGCATGGGCACAAGTGCCAGCTAGGCTTAAGGCCTGAGCAAAAGTGCAGGCTAGGCTTAAGGCCTTGGCACAAGTGCGGGCTAGGCTTAAGGCATGGGCACAAGTGCAGTGCTGGCTAGGATCAAGGCAGGGGGCACAAGTGCTGGCTAGGCTTAAGGCCGGGGCACAAGTGCGGGCTAGGCTTAAGGCCTGGGCACAAGTGCGGGCTAGGCTTAAGGCCTGTGCACAAGTGCGGGCTAGGCTTAAGTCATGGGCACAAGTGCGGGCTAGGCTTAAGTCATGGGCACAAGTGCGGGCTAGGCTTAAGGCCGGGGCACAAGTGCGGGCTAGGCTTAAGGCCGGGGCACAAGTGCGGGCTAGGCTTAAGGCTGGGGCACAAGTGCGGGCTAGGCTTAAGGCCTGGGCAAAAGTGCGGGCTAGGCTTAAGTCATGGGCACAAGTGCGGGCTAGGCTTAAGGCCTGGGCACAAGTGCGGGCTAGGCTTAAGGCCTGGGCACAAGTGCGGGCTAGGCTTAAGGCCTGGGCACAAGTGCGGGCTAGGCTTAAGGCCTGGGCACAAGTGCGGGCTAGGCTTAAGGCCTGGGCACAAGTGCGGGCTAGGCTTAAGGCCTGGGCACAAGTGCAGTGCGGGCTAGGCTTAAGGCCTGGGCACAAGTGCAGTGCTGACTAGGATCAAGGCAGGGGGCACAAATGCTGGCTAGGCTTAAGGCCTGGGCACAAGTGCAGGCTAGGCTTAAGGCCTGAGCAAAAGTGCAGGCTAGGCTTAAGGCCTTGGCACAAGTGCGGGCTAAGCTTAAGGCATGGGCACAAGTGCAGTGCTGGCTAGGATCAAGGCAGGGGGCACAAGTGCTGGCTAGGCTTAAGGCATGGGCACAAGTGCTGGCTAGGCTTAAGGCATACAGCTAACTCTTTGCACTCTTTGCATAAAGGGTTAGGCACCCATAGGGGTGAAGAGCAAGCTTTCACCCCTCTACTCTGTACTTGGACATTTAGGACTAGATCCTTTGTTGTACAGTGCGTAGCCTCTCCATAACCCCATGCTCCAAGCGACCAGGCACTTCTTGTCTGTCCTCCGTAAATGGGTAATGCCTTCTTCCCCAATTACAGTCGTGCATGCGCATTCAGACGGGACAAGAGCAAAGAGCATAAAGCTGGCCCTATGTGCATAACCAACATGAAACTGAAGACAAAAACAAACAAACAAGCATTCAAGGGGCTCAAAAGTGCGGGCTAGGCTTAAGGCCGGGGCACAAGTGCGGGCTAGGCTTAAGGCCTGGGCACAAGTGCGGGCTAGGCTTAAGGCCTAGGCACAAGTGCGAGCTAGGCTTAAGGCCTGGGCACAAGTGCGGGCTAGGCTTAAGGCCTGGGCACAAGTGCGAGCTAGGCTTAAGGCCTGGGCACAAGTGCGAGCTAGGCTTAAAGCCTGGGCACAAGTGCGGGCTAGACTTAAGGGCGGGGCACAAGTGCGGGCTAGGCTTAAGGCCGGGGCACAAGTGCGGGCTAGGCTTAAGGCCTGGGCACAAGTGCGGGCTAGGCTTAAGGCTGGGGCACAAGTGCGGGCTAGGCTTAAGACCTGGGCACAAGTGCGGGCTAGGCTTAAGGCCTGGGCACAAGTGCGGGCTAGGCTTAAGTCATGGGCACAAGTGCGGGCTAGGCTTAAGGCCTGGGCACAAGTGCGGGCTAGGCTTAAGGCCTGGGCACAAATGCAGTGCGGGCTAGGCTTAAGGCCTGGGCACAAGTGCAATGCTGGCTAGCATCAAGGCAGGGGGCACAAATGCTGGCTACGCTTAAGGCATGGGCACAAGTGCCAGCTAGGCTTAAGGCCTGAGCAAAAGTGCAGGCTAGGCTTAAGGCCTTGGCACAAGTGCGGGCTAGGCTTAAGGCATGGGCACAAGTGCAGTGCTGGCTAGGATCAAGGCAGGGGGCACAAGTGCTGGCTAGGCTTAAGGCCGGGGCACAAGTGCGGGCTAGGCTTAAGGCCTGGGCACAAGTGCGGGCTAGGCTTAAGTCATGGGCACAAGTGCGGGCTAGGCTTAAGGCCTGAGCACAAGTGCGGGCTAGGCTTAAGGCCAGGGCACAAGTGCGGGCTAGGCTTAAGGCCTGGGCACAAGTGCGGGCTAGGCTTAAGGCCTGGGCACAAGTGCGGGCTAGGCTTAAGGCCTGTGCACAAGTGCGGGCTAGGCTTAAGTCATGGGCACAAGTGCGGGCTAGGCTTAAGGCCTGGGCACAAGTGCGGGCTAGGCTTAAGGCCTGGGCACAAGTGCGGGCTAGGCTTAAGGCCTGGGCACAAGTGACATGGGGGCTAGGCTTAAGGCCTGGGCACAAGTGCAGTGCTGACTAGGATCAAGGCAGGGGGCACAAATGCTGGCTAGGCTTAAGGCATGGGCACAAGTGCCAGCTAGGCTTAAGGCCTGGACACAAGTGGAGGCTAGGCTTAAGGCCTGAGCAAAAGTGCAGGCTTGGCTTAAGGCCTTGGCACAAGTGTGGGCTAAGCTTAAGGCATGGGCACAAGTGCAGTGCTGGCTAGGATCAAGGCAGGGTGCACAAGTGCTGGCTAGGCTTAAGGCCTGGGCACAAGTGCGGGCTAGGCTTAAGGCCTGGGCACAAGTGACATGCGGGCTAGGCTTAAGGCCTGGGCACAAGTGCAGTGCTGACTAGGATCAAGGCAGGGGGCACAAATGCTGGCTAGGCTTAAGGCCTGGGCACAAGTGCAGGCTAGGCTTAAGGCCTGAGCAAAAGTGCAGGCTAGGCTTAAGGCCTTGGCACAAGTGCGGGCTAAGCTTAAGGCATGGGCACAAGTGCAGTGCTGGCTAGGATCAAGGCAGGGGGCACAAGTGCTGGCTAGGCTTAAGGCATGGGCACAAGTGCTGGCTAGGCTTAAGGCATACAGCTAACTCTTTGCACTCTTTGCATAAAGGGTTAGGCACCCATAGGGGTGAAGAGCAAGCTTTCACCCCTCTACTCTGTACTTGGACATTTAGGACTAGATCCTTTGTTGTACAGTGCGGAGCCTCTCCATAACCCCATGCTCCAAGCGACCAGGCACTTCTTGTCTGTCCTCCGTAAATGGGTAATGCCTTCTTCCCCAATTACAGTCGTGCATGCGCATTCAGACGGGACAAGAGCAAAGAGCGTAAAGCTGGCCCTATGTTCATAACCAACATGAAGCTGAAGACGAAAACAAACAAACAAGCATTCAAGGGGCTCAAAAGTGCGAGCTAGGCTTAAGGCCGGGGCACAAGTGCGGGCTAGGCTTAAGGCCTGGGCACAAGTGCGGGCTAGGCTTAAGGCCTGGGCACAAGTGCGGGCTAGGCTTAAGGCCGGGGCACAAGTGCGGGCTAGGCTTAAGGCCGGGGCACAAGTGCGGGCTAGGCTTAAGGCCTGGGCACAAGTGTGAGCTAGGCTTAAGGCCTGGGCACAAGTGCGGGCTAGGCTTAAGGCCGGGGCACAAGTGCAGGCTAGGCTTAAGGCCGGGGCACAAGTGCGGGCTAGGCTTAAGGCCTGGGCACAAGTGCGGGCTAGGCTTAAGGCTGGGGCACAAGTGCGGGCTAGGCTTAAGACCTGGGCACAAGTGCGGGCTAGGCTTAAGGCCTGGGCACAAGTGCGGGCTAGGCTTAAGGCCTGGGCACAAGTGCGGGCTAGGCTTAAGTCATGGGCACAAGTGCGGGCTAGGCTTAAGGCCTGGGCACAAGTGCGGGCTAGGCTTAAGGCCTGGGCACAAATGCAGTGCGGGCTAGGCTTAAGGCCTGGGCACAAGTGCAGTGCTGGCTA
This sequence comes from Ranitomeya imitator, assembly GCF_032444005.1. Classification (NCBI taxonomy): domain Eukaryota; kingdom Metazoa; phylum Chordata; class Amphibia; order Anura; family Dendrobatidae; genus Ranitomeya; species Ranitomeya imitator. The sequence goes on from NC_091283.1 coordinate 659,750,043, forward strand.
GAATCAAGGCAGGGGGCACAAATGCTGGCTAGTCTTAAGGCATGGGCACAAGTGCCAGCTAGGCTTAAGGCCTGAGCAAAAGTGCAGGCTAGGCTTAAGGCCTTGGCACAAGTGCTGGCTAGGCTTAAGGCCTGGGCACAAGTGAGGGCTAGGCTTAAGGCCGGAGCACAATTGCGGGCTAGGCTTAAGGCCGGGGCACAAGTGCGGGCTAGGCTTAAGGCCGGGGCACAAGTGCGGGCTAGGATTAAGGCCGGGGCACAAGTGCGGGCTAGGCTTAAGGCCGGGGCACAAGTGCGGGCTAGGCTTAAGGCCGGGGCACAAGTGCGGGCTAGGCTTAAGGCCTGGGCACAAGTGAGGGCTAGGCTTAAGGTCGGGGCACAAGTGCGGGCTAGGCTTAAGGCCGGGGCACAAGTGTGGGCTAGGCTTAAGGCCGGGGCACAAGTGCGGGCTAGGCTTAAGGCCGGGGCACAAGTGCGGGCTAGGCTTAAGGCCGGGGCACAAGTGCGGGCTAGGCTTAAGGCCGGGGCACAAGTGCGAGCTAGGCTTAAGGCCTGGGCACAAGTGAGGGCTAGGCTTAAGGCCGGGGTACAAGTGCGGGCTAGGCTTAAGGCCGGGGCACAAGTGCGGGGTAGTCTTAAGGCCTGGGCACAAGTGCGGGCTAGGCTTAAGGCCGGGGCACAAGTGCGAGCTAGGCTTAAGGCCGGGGCACATGTGCGGGCTAGGCTTAAGGCCGGGGCACAAGTGCGGGCTAGGCTTAAGGCCGGGGCCCAAGTGCGGGCTAGGCTTAAGGCCTGGGCACAAGTGCGGGCTAGGCTTAAGGCTTGGACACAAGTGTTGGCTAGGCCTAAGGCCTGGGCACAAGTGCGGGCTAGGCTTAAGGCCTGGGCACAAGTGCGGGCTAGGCTTAAGTCATGGGCACAAGTGCGGGCTAGGCTTAAGGCCTGGGCACAAGTGCGGGCTAGGCTTAAGGCCAGGGCAAAAGTGCGGGCTAGGCTTAAGGCCTGGGCACAAGTGCGGGCTAGGCTTAAGGCCTGGGCACAAGTGCGGGCTAGGCTTAAGGCCTGTGCACAAGTGCGGGCTAGGCTTAAGTCATGGGCACAAGTGTGGGCTAGGCTTAAGGCCTGGGCACAAGTGCGGGCTAGGCTTAAGGCCTGGGCACAAGTGCGGGCTAGGCTTAAGGCCTGGGCACAAGTGACATGGGGGCTAGGCTTAAGGCCTGGGCACAAGTGCAGTGCTGACTAGGATCAAGGCAGGGGGCACAAATGCTGGCTAGGCTTAAGGCATGGGCACAAGTGCCAGCTAGGCTTAAGGCCTGGACACAAGTGGAGGCTAGGCTTAAGGCCTGAGCAAAAGTGCAGGCTTGGCTTAAGGCCTTGGCACAAGTGCGGGCTAAGCTTAAGGCATGGGCACAAGTGCAGTGCTGGCTAGGATCAAGGCAGGGTGCACAAGTGCTGGCTAGGCTTAAGGCATGGGCACAAGTGCTGGCTAGGCTTAAGGCATACAGCTACCTCTTTGCACTCTTTGCATAAAGGGTTAGGCACCCATAGGGGTGAAGAGCTAGCTTTCACCCCTCTACTCTGTACTTGGACATTTAGGACTAGATCCTTTGTTGTACAGTGCGTAGCCTCTCCATAACCCCATGCTCCAAGCGACCAGGCACTTCTTGTCTGTCCTCCGTAAATGGGTAATGCCTTCTTCCCCAATTACAGTCGTGCATGCGCATTCAGACGGGACAAGAGCAAAGAGCATAAAGCTGGCCCTATGTGCATAACCAACATGAAACTGAAGACAAAAACAAACAAACAAGCATTCAAGGGGCTCAAAAGTGCGGGCTAGGCTTAAGGCCGGGGCACAAGTGCGGGCTAGGCTTAAGGCCTGGGCACAAGTGCGGGCTAGGCTTAAGGCCTAGGCACAAGTGCGAGCTAGGCTTAAGGCCTGGGCACAAGTGCGGGCTAGGCTTAAGGCCTGGGCACAAGTGCGAGCTAGGCTTAAGGCCTGGGCACAAGTGCGAGCTAGGCTTAAAGCCTGGGCACAAGTGCGGGCTAGACTTAAGGGCGGGGCACAAGTGCGGGCTAGGCTTAAGGCCGGGGCACAAGTGCGGGCTAGGCTTAAGGCCTGGGCACAAGTGCGGGCTAGGCTTAAGGCTGGGGCACAAGTGCGGGCTAGGCTTAAGACCTGGGCACAAGTGCGGGCTAGGCTTAAGGCCTGGGCACAAGTGCGGGCTAGGCTTAAGTCATGGGCACAAGTGCGGGCTAGGCTTAAGGCCTGGGCACAAGTGCGGGCTAGGCTTAAGGCCTGGGCACAAATGCAGTGCGGGCTAGGCTTAAGGCCTGGGCACAAGTGCAATGCTGGCTAGCATCAAGGCAGGGGGCACAAATGCTGGCTACGCTTAAGGCATGGGCACAAGTGCCAGCTAGGCTTAAGGCCTGAGCAAAAGTGCAGGCTAGGCTTAAGGCCTTGGCACAAGTGCGGGCTAGGCTTAAGGCATGGGCACAAGTGCAGTGCTGGCTAGGATCAAGGCAGGGGGCACAAGTGCTGGCTAGGCTTAAGGCCGGGGCACAAGTGCGGGCTAGGCTTAAGGCCTGGGCACAAGTGCGGGCTAGGCTTAAGGCCTGTGCACAAGTGCGGGCTAGGCTTAAGTCATGGGCACAAGTGCGGGCTAGGCTTAAGTCATGGGCACAAGTGCGGGCTAGGCTTAAGGCCGGGGCACAAGTGCGGGCTAGGCTTAAGGCCGGGGCACAAGTGCGGGCTAGGCTTAAGGCTGGGGCACAAGTGCGGGCTAGGCTTAAGGCCTGGGCAAAAGTGCGGGCTAGGCTTAAGTCATGGGCACAAGTGCGGGCTAGGCTTAAGGCCTGGGCACAAGTGCGGGCTAGGCTTAAGGCCTGGGCACAAGTGCGGGCTAGGCTTAAGGCCTGGGCACAAGTGCGGGCTAGGCTTAAGGCCTGGGCACAAGTGCAGGCTAGGCTTAAGGCCTGAGCAAAAGTGCAGGCTAGGCTTAAGGCCTTGGCACAAGTGCGGGCTAAGCTTAAGGCATGGGCACAAGTGCAGTGCTGGCTAGGATCAAGGCAGGGGGCACAAGTGCTGGCTAGGCTTAAGGCATGGGCACAAGTGCTGGCTAGGCTTAAGGCATACAGCTAACTCTTTGCACTCTTTGCATAAAGGGTTAGGCACCCATAGGGGTGAAGAGCAAGCTTTCACCCCTCTACTCTGTACTTGGACATTTAGGACTAGATCCTTTGTTGTACAGTGCGTAGCCTCTCCATAACCCCATGCTCCAAGCGACCAGGCACTTCTTGTCTGTCCTCCGTAAATGGGTAATGCCTTCTTCCCCAATTACAGTCGTGCATGCGCATTCAGACGGGACAAGAGCAAAGAGCATAAAGCTGGCCCTATGTGCATAACCAACATGAAACTGAAGACAAAAACAAACAAACAAGCATTCAAGGGGCTCAAAAGTGCGGGCTAGGCTTAAGGCCGGGGCACAAGTGCGGGCTAGGCTTAAGGCCTGGGCACAAGTGCGGGCTAGGCTTAAGGCCTAGGCACAAGTGCGAGCTAGGCTTAAGGCCTGGGCACAAGTGCGGGCTAGGCTTAAGGCCTGGGCACAAGTGCGAGCTAGGCTTAAGGCCTGGGCACAAGTGCGAGCTAGGCTTAAAGCCTGGGCACAAGTGCGGGCTAGACTTAAGGGCGGGGCACAAGTGCGGGCTAGGCTTAAGGCCGGGGCACAAGTGCGGGCTAGGCTTAAGGCCTGGGCACAAGTGCGGGCTAGGCTTAAGGCTGGGGCACAAGTGCGGGCTAGGCTTAAGACCTGGGCACAAGTGCGGGCTAGGCTTAAGGCCTGGGCACAAGTGCGGGCTAGGCTTAAGTCATGGGCACAAGTGCGGGCTAGGCTTAAGGCCTGGGCACAAGTGCGGGCTAGGCTTAAGGCCTGGGCACAAATGCAGTGCGGGCTAGGCTTAAGGCCTGGGCACAAGTGCAATGCTGGCTAGCATCAAGGCAGGGGGCACAAATGCTGGCTACGCTTAAGGCATGGGCACAAGTGCCAGCTAGGCTTAAGGCCTGAGCAAAAGTGCAGGCTAGGCTTAAGGCCTTGGCACAAGTGCGGGCTAGGCTTAAGGCATGGGCACAAGTGCAGTGCTGGCTAGGATCAAGGCAGGGGGCACAAGTGCTGGCTAGGCTTAAGGCCGGGGCACAAGTGCGGGCTAGGCTTAAGGCCTGGGCACAAGTGCGGGCTAGGCTTAAGGCCTGTGCACAAGTGCGGGCTAGGCTTAAGTCATGGGCACAAGTGCGGGCTAGGCTTAAGTCATGGGCACAAGTGCGGGCTAGGCTTAAGGCCGGGGCACAAGTGCGGGCTAGGCTTAAGGCCGGGGCACAAGTGCGGGCTAGGCTTAAGGCTGGGGCACAAGTGCGGGCTAGGCTTAAGGCCTGGGCAAAAGTGCGGGCTAGGCTTAAGTCATGGGCACAAGTGCGGGCTAGGCTTAAGGCCTGGGCACAAGTGCGGGCTAGGCTTAAGGCCTGGGCACAAGTGCGGGCTAGGCTTAAGGCCTGGGCACAAGTGCGGGCTAGGCTTAAGGCCTGGGCACAAGTGCGGGCTAGGCTTAAGGCCTGGGCACAAGTGCGGGCTAGGCTTAAGGCCTGGGCACAAGTGCAGTGCGGGCTAGGCTTAAGGCCTGGGCACAAGTGCAGTGCTGACTAGGATCAAGGCAGGGGGCACAAATGCTGGCTAGGCTTAAGGCCTGGGCACAAGTGCAGGCTAGGCTTAAGGCCTGAGCAAAAGTGCAGGCTAGGCTTAAGGCCTTGGCACAAGTGCGGGCTAAGCTTAAGGCATGGGCACAAGTGCAGTGCTGGCTAGGATCAAGGCAGGGGGCACAAGTGCTGGCTAGGCTTAAGGCATGGGCACAAGTGCTGGCTAGGCTTAAGGCATACAGCTAACTCTTTGCACTCTTTGCATAAAGGGTTAGGCACCCATAGGGGTGAAGAGCAAGCTTTCACCCCTCTACTCTGTACTTGGACATTTAGGACTAGATCCTTTGTTGTACAGTGCGGAGCCTCTCCATAACCCCATGCTCCAAGCGACCAGGCACTTCTTGTCTGTCCTCCGTAAATGGGTAATGCCTTCTTCCCCAATTACAGTCGTGCATGCGCATTCAGACGGGACAAGAGCAAAGAGCGTAAAGCTGGCCCTATGTGCATAACCAACATGAAGCTGAAGACAAAAACAAACAAACAAGCATTCAAGGGGCTCAAAAGTGCGAGCTAGGCTAAAGGCCGGGGCACAAGTGCGGGCTAGGCTTAAGGCCTGGGCACAAGTGCGGGCTAGGCTTAAGGCCTGGGCACAAGTGCGGGCTAGGCTTAAGGCCGGGGCACAAGTGCGGGCTAGGCTTAAGGCCGGGGCACAAGTGCGGGCTAGTCTTAAGGCCTGGGCACAAGTGCGGGCTAGGCTTAAGGCCGGGGCACAAGTGCGAGCTAGGCTTAAGGCCAGGGCACAAGTGCGGGCTAGGCTTAAGGCCGGGGCACAAGTGCGGGCTAGGCTTAAGGCCGGGGCACAAGTGCGGGCTAGGCTTAAGGCCTGGGCACAAGTGCGGGCTAGGCTTAAGGCTTGGACACAAGTGTTGGCTAGGCTTAAGGCCTGGGCACAAGTGCGGACTAGGCTTAAGGCCTGGGCACAAGTGCGGGCTAGGCTTAAGTCATGGGCACAAGTGCGGGCTAGGCTTAAGGCCTGAGCACAAGTGCGGGCTAGGCTTAAGGCCAGGGCACAAGTGCGGGCTAGGCTTAAGGCCTGGGCACAAGTGCGGGCTAGGCTTAAGGCCTGGGCACAAGTGCGGGCTAGGCTTAAGGCCTGTGCACAAGTGCGGGCTAGGCTTAAGTCATGGGCACAAGTGCGGGCTAGGCTTAAGGCCTGGGCACAAGTGCGGGCTAGGCTTAAGGCCTGGGCACAAGTGCGGGCTAGGCTTAAGGCCTGGGCACAAGTGACATGGGGGCTAGGCTTAAGGCCTGGGCACAAGTGCAGTGCTGACTAGGATCAAGGCAGGGGGCACAAATGCTGGCTAGGCTTAAGGCATGGGCACAAGTGCCAGCTAGGCTTAAGGCCTGGACACAAGTGGAGGCTAGGCTTAAGGCCTGAGCAAAAGTGCAGGCTTGGCTTAAGGCCTTGGCACAAGTGCGGGCTAAGCTTAAGGCATGGGCACAAGTGCAGTGCTGGCTAGGATCATGGCAGGGTGCACAAGTGCTGGCTAGGCTTAAGGCATGGGCACAAGTGCTGGCTAGGCTTAAGGCATACAGCTACCTCTTTGCACTCTTTGCATAAAGGGTTAGGCACCCATAGGGGTGAAGAGCTAGCTTTCACCCCTCTACTCTGTACTTGGACATTTAGGACTAGATCCTTTGTTGTACAGTGCGTAGCCTCTCCATAACCCCATGCTCCAAGCGACCAGGCACTTCTTGTCTGTCCTCCGTAAATGGGTAATGCCTTCTTCCCCAATTACAGTCGTGCATGCGCATTCAGACGGGACAAGAGCAAAGAGCGTAAAGCTGGCCCTATGTGCATAACCAACATGAAACTGAAGACAAAAACAAACAAACAAGCATTCAAGGGGCTCAAAAGTGCGGGCTAGGCTTAAGGCCGGGGCACAAGTGCGGGCTAGGCTTAAGGCCTGGGCACAAGTGCGGGCTAGGCTTAAGGCCTAGGCACAAGTGCGAGCTAGGCTTAAGGCCTGGGCACAAGTGCGGGCTAGGCTTAAGGCCTGGGCATAAGTGCGAGCTAGGCTTAAGGCCTGGGCACAAGTGCGAGCTAGGCTTAAAGCCTGGGCACAAGTGCGGGCTAGACTTAAGGGCGGGGCACAAGTGCGGGCTAGGCTTAAGGCCGGGGCACAAGTGCGGGCTAGGCTTAAGGCCTGGGCACAAGTGCGGGCTAGGCTTAAGGCTGGGGCACAAGTGCGGGCTAGGCTTAAGACCTGGGCACAAGTGCGGGCTAGGCTTAAGGCCTGGGCACAAGTGCGGGCTAGGCTTAAGTCATGGGCACAAGTGCGGGCTAGGCTTAAGGCCTGGGCACAAGTGCGGGCTAGGCTTAAGGCCTGGGCACAAATGCAGTGCGGGCTAGGCTTAAGGCCTGGGCACAAGTGCAATGCTGGCTAGCATCAAGGCAGGGGGCACAAATGCTGGCTACGCTTAAGGCATGGGCACAAGTGCCAGCTAGGCTTAAGGCCTGAGCAAAAGTGCAGGCTAGGCTTAAGGCCTTGGCACAAGTGCGGGCTAGGCTTAAGGCATGGGCACAAGTGCAGTGCTGGCTAGGATCAAGGCAGGGGGCACAAGTGCTGGCTAGGCTTAAGGCCGGGGCACAAGTGCGGGCTAGGCTTAAGGCCGGGGCACAAGTGCGGGCTAGGCTTAAGGCCGGGGCACAAGTGCGAGCTAGGCTTAAGGCCTGGGCACAAGTAAGGGCTAGGCTTAAGGCCGGGGCACAAGTAAGGGCTAGGCTTAAGGCCGGGGCACAAGTGAGGGCTATTCTTAAGGCCTGGGCACAAGTGCGGGCTAGGCTTAAGGCCGGGGCACAAGTGCGGGCTAGGCTTAAGGCCTGGGCACAAGTGCGGGCTAGGCTTAAGGCCTGGGCACAAGTGCGAGCTAGGCTTAAGGCCGGGGCACAAGTGCGGGCTAGGCTTAAGGCCGGGGCACAAGTGCGGGCTAGGCTTAAGGCCGGGGCACAAGTGCGGTCTAGGCTTAAGGCCGGGGCAATAGTGCGGGCTAGGCTTAAGGCTGGGGCACAAGTGCGGGCTAGGCTTAAGGCCTGGGCAAAAGTGCGGGCTAGGCTTAAGTCATGGGCACAAGTGCGGGCTAGGCTTAAGGCCTGGGCACAAGTGCGGGCTAGGCTTAAGGCCTGGGCACAAGTGCGGGCTAGGCTTAAGGCCTGAGCACAAGTGCGGGCTAGGCTTAAGGCCTGGGCACAAGTGCGGGCTAGGCTTAAGGCCTGGGCACAAGTGCGGGCTAGGCTTAAGGCCTGGGCACAAGTGCAGTGCGGGCTAGGCTTAAGGCCTGGGCACAAGTGCAGTGCTGACTAGGATCAAGGCAGGGGGCACAAATGCTGGCTAGGCTTAAGGCCTGGGCACAAGTGCAGGCTAGGCTTAAGGCCTGAGCAAAAGTGCAGGCTAGGCTTAAGGCCTTGGCACAAGTGCGGGCTAAGCTTAAGGCATGGGCATAAGTGCAGTGCTGGCTAGGATCAAGGCAGGGGGCACAAGTGCTGGCTAGGCTTAAGGCATGGGCACAAGTGCTGGCTAGGCTTAAGGCATACAGCTAACTCTTTGCACTCTTTGCATAAAGGGTTAGGCACCCATAGGGGTGAAGAGCAAGCTTTCACCCCTCTACTCTGTACTTGGACATTTAGGACTAGATCCTTTGTTGTACAGTGCGGAGCCTCTCCATAACCCCATGCTCCAAGCGACCAGGCACTTCTTGTCTGTCCTCCGTAAATGGGTAATGCCTTCTTCCCCAATTACAGTCGTGCATGCGCATTCAGACGGGACAAGAGCAAAGAGCGTAAAGCTGGCCCTATGTGCATAACCAACATGAAGCTGAAGACAAAAACAAACAAACAAGCATTCAAGGGGCTCAAAAGTGCGAGCTAGGCTAAAGGCCGGGGCACAAGTGCGGGCTAGGCTTAAGGCCGGGGCACAAGTGCGGGCTAGTCTTAAGGCCTGGGCACAAGTGCGGGCTAGGCTTAAGGCCGGGGCACAAGTGCGAGCTAGGCTTAAGGCCGGGGCACAAGTGCGGGCTAGGCTTAAGGCCGGGGCACAAGTGCGGGCTAGGCTTAAGGCCGGGGCACAAGTGCGGGCTAGGCTTAAGGCCTGGGCACAAGTGCGGGCTAGGCTTAAGGCTTGGACACAAGTGTTGGCTAGGCTTAAGGCCTGGGCACAAGTGCGGGCTAGGCTTAAGGCCTGGGCACAAGTGCGGGCTAGGCTTAAGTCATGGGCACAAGTGCGGGCTAGGCTTAAGGCCTGGGCACAAGTGCGGGCTAGGCTTAAGGCCAGGGCACAAGTGCGGGCTAGGCTTAAGGCCTGGGCACAAGTGCGGGCTAGGCTTAAGGCCTGGGCACAAGTGCGGGCTAGGCTTAAGGCCTGTGCACAAGTGCGGGCTAGACTTAAGTCATGGGCACAAGTGCGGGCTAGGCTTAAGGCCTGGGCACAAGTGCGGGCTAGGCTTAAGGCCTGGGCACAAGTGCGGGCTAGGCTTAAGGCCTGGGCACAAGTGACATGGGGGCTAGGCTTAAGGCCTGGGCACAAGTGCAGTGCTGACTAGGATCAAGGCAGGGGGCACAAATGCTGGCTAGGCTTAAGGCATGGGCACAAGTGCCAGCTAGGCTTAAGGCCTGGACACAAGTGGAGGCTAGGCTTAAGGCCTGAGCAAAAGTGCAGGCTTGGCTTAAGGCCTTGGCACAAGTGCGGGCTAAGCTTAAGGCATGGGCACAAGTGCGGGCTAGGCTTAAGTCATGGGCACAAGTGCGGGCTAGGCTTAAGTCATGGGCACAAGTGCGGGCTAGGCTTAAGGCCTGGGCACAAGTGCGGGCTAGGCTTAAGGCCTGTGCACAAGTGCGGGCTAGGCTTAAGTCATGGGCACAAGTGCGGGCTAGGCTTAAGTCATGGGCACAAGTGCGGGCTAGGCTTAAGGCCGGGGCACAAGTGCGGGCTAGGCTTAAGGCCGGGGCACAAGTGCGGGCTAGGCTTAAGGCTGGGGCACAAGTGCGGGCTAGGCTTAAGGCCTGGGCAAAAGTGCGGGCTAGGCTTAAGTCATGGGCACAAGTGCGGGCTAGGCTTAAGGCCTGGGCACAAGTGCGGGCTAGGCTTAAGGCCTGGGCACAAGTGCGGGCTAGGCTTAAGGCCTGGGCACAAGTGCGGGCTAGGCTTAAGGCCTGGGCACAAGTGCGGGCTAGGCTTAAGGCCTGGGCACAAGTGCGGGCTAGGCTTAAGGCCTGGGCACAAGTGCAGTGCGGGCTAGGCTTAAGGCCTGGGCACAAGTGCAGTGCTGACTAGGATCAAGGCAGGGGGCACAAATGCTGGCTAGGCTTAAGGCCTGGGCACAAGTGCAGGCTAGGCTTAAGGCCTGAGCAAAAGTGCAGGCTAGGCTTAAGGCCTTGGCACAAGTGCGGGCTAAGCTTAAGGCATGGGCACAAGTGCAGTGCTGGCTAGGATCAAGGCAGGGGGCACAAGTGCTGGCTAGGCTTAAGGCATGGGCACAAGTGCTGGCTAGGCTTAAGGCATACAGCTAACTCTTTGCACTCTTTGCATAAAGGGTTAGGCACCCATAGGGGTGAAGAGCAAGCTTTCACCCCTCTACTCTGTACTTGGACATTTAGGACTAGATCCTTTGTTGTACAGTGCGGAGCCTCTCCATAACCCCATGCTCCAAGCGACCAGGCACTTCTTGTCTGTCCTCCGTAAATGGGTAATGCCTTCTTCCCCAATTACAGTCGTGCATGCGCATTCAGACGGGACAAGAGCAAAGAGCGTAAAGCTGGCCCTATGTGCATAACCAACATGAAGCTGAAGACAAAAACAAACAAACAAGCATTCAAGGGGCTCAAAAGTGCGAGCTAGGCTAAAGGCCGGGGCACAAGTGCGGGCTAGGCTTAAGGCCTGGGCACAAGTGCGGGCTAGGCTTAAGGCCTGGGCACAAGTGCGGGCTAGGCTTAAGGCCTGGGCACAAGTGCGGGCTATGCTTAAGGCCGGGGCACAAGTGCGGGCTAGGCTTAAGGCCGGGGCACAAGTGCGGGCTAGTCTTAAGGCCTGGGCACAAGTGCGGGCTAGGCTTAAGGCCGGGGCACAAGTGCGAGCTAGGCTTAAGGCCAGGGCACAAGTGCGGGCTAGGCTTAAGGCCGGGGCACAAGTGCGGGCTAGGCTTAAGGCCGGGGCACAAGTGCGGGCTAGGCTTAAGGCCTGGGCACAAGTGCGGGCTAGGCTTAAGGCTTGGACACAAGTGTTGGCTAGGCTTAAGGCCTGGGCACAAGTGCGGACTAGGCTTAAGGCCTGGGCACAAGTGCGGGCTAGGCTTAAGTCATGGGCACAAGTGCGGGCTAGGCTTAAGGCCTGAGCACAAGTGCGGGCTAGGCTTAAGGCCAGGGCACAAGTGCGGGCTAGGCTTAAGGCCTGGGCACAAGTGCGGGCTAGGCTTAAGGCCTGGGCACAAGTGCGGGCTAGGCTTAAGGCCTGTGCACAAGTGCGGGCTAGGCTTAAGTCATGGGCACAAGTGCGGGCTAGGCTTAAGGCCTGGGCACAAGTGCGGGCTAGGCTTAAGGCCTGGGCACAAGTGCGGGCTAGGCTTAAGGCCTGGGCACAAGTGACATGGGGGCTAGGCTTAAGGCCTGGGCACAAGTGCAGTGCTGACTAGGATCAAGGCAGGGGGCACAAATGCTGGCTAGGCTTAAGGCATGGGCACAAGTGCCAGCTAGGCTTAAGGCCTGGACACAAGTGGAGGCTAGGCTTAAGGCCTGAGCAAAAGTGCAGGCTTGGCTTAAGGCCTTGGCACAAGTGCGGGCTAAGCTTAAGGCATGGGCACAAGTGCAGTGCTGGCTAGGATCAAGGCAGGGTGCACAAGTGCTGGCTAGGCTTAAGGCATGGGCACAAGTGCTGGCTAGGCTTAAGGCATACAGCTACCTCTTTGCACTCTTTGCATAAAGGGTTAGGCACCCATAGGGGTGAAGAGCTAGCTTTCACCCCTCTACTCTGTACTTGGACATTTAGGACTAGATCCTTTGTTGTACAGTGCGTAGCCTCTCCATAACCCCATGCTCCAAGCGACCAGGCACTTCTTGTCTGTCCTCCGTAAATGGGTAATGCCTTCTTCCCCAATTACAGTCGTGCATGCGCATTCAGACGGGACAAGAGCAAAGAGCGTAAAGCTGGCCCTATGTGCATAACCAACATGAAACTGAAGACAAAAACAAACAAACAAGCATTCAAGGGGCTCAAAAGTGCGGGCTAGGCTTAAGGCCGGGGCACAAGTGCGGGCTAGGCTTAAGGCCTGGGCACAAGTGCGGGCTAGGCTTAAGGCCTAGGCACAAGTGCGAGCTAGGCTTAAGGCCTGGGCACAAGTGCGGGCTAGGCTTAAGGCCTGGGCATAAGTGCGAGCTAGGCTTAAGGCCTGGGCACAAGTGCGAGCTAGGCTTAAAGCCTGGGCACAAGTGCGGGCTAGACTTAAGGGCGGGGCACAAGTGCGGGCTAGGCTTAAGGCCGGGGCACAAGTGCGGGCTAGGCTTAAGGCCTGGGCACAAGTGCGGGCTAGGCTTAAGGCTGGGGCACAAGTGCGGGCTAGGCTTAAGACCTGGGCACAAGTGCGGGCTAGGCTTAAGGCCTGGGCACAAGTGCGGGCTAGGCTTAAGTCATGGGCACAAGTGCGGGCTAGGCTTAAGGCCTGGGCACAAGTGCGGGCTAGGCTTAAGGCCTGGGCACAAATGCAGTGCGGGCTAGGCTTAAGGCCTGGGCACAAGTGCAATGCTGGCTAGCATCAAGGCAGGGGGCACAAATGCTGGCTACGCTTAAGGCATGGGCACAAGTGCCAGCTGGGCTTAAGGCCTGAGCAAAAGTGCAGGCTAGGCTTAAGGCCTTGGCACAAGTGCGGGCTAGGCTTAAGGCATGGGCACAAGTGCAGTGCTGGCTAGGATCAAGGCAGGGGGCACAAGTGCTGGCTAGGCTTAAGGCCGGGGCACAAGTGCGGGCTAGGCTTAAGGCCGGGGCACAAGTGCGGGCTAGGCTTAAGGCCGGGGCACAAGTGCGAGCTAGGCTTAAGGCCTGGGCACAAGTAAGGGCTAGGCTTAAGGCCGGGGCACAAGTAAGGGCTAGGCTTAAGGCCGGGGCACAAGTGAGGGCTATTCTTAAGGCCTGGGCACAAGTGCGGGCTAGGCTTAAGGCCGGGGCACAAGTGCGGGCTAGGCTTAAGGCCTGGGCACAAGTGCGGGCTAGGCTTAAGGCCTGGGCACAAGTGCGAGCTAGGCTTAAGGCCGGGGCACAAGTGCGGGCTAGGCTTAAGGCCGGGGCACAAGTGCGGGCTAGGCTTAAGGCCGGGGCACAAGTGCGGGCTAGGCTTAAGGCCGGGGCAATAGTGCGGGCTAGGCTTAAGGCTGGGGCACAAGTGCGGGCTAGGCTTAAGGCCTGGGCAAAAGTGCGGGCTAGGCTTAAGTCATGGGCACAAGTGCGGGCTAGGCTTAAGGCCTGGGCACAAGTGCGGGCTAGGCTTAAGGCCTGGGCACAAGTGCGGGCTAGGCTTAAGGCCTGAGCACAAGTGCGGGCTAGGCTTAAGGCCTGGGCACAAGTGCGGGCTAGGCTTAAGGCCTGGGCACAAGTGCGGGCTAGGCTTAAGGCCTGGGCACAAGTGCAGTGCGGGCTAGGCTTAAGGCCTGGGCACAAGTGCAGTGCTGACTAGGATCAAGGCAGGGGGCACAAATGCTGGCTAGGCTTAAGGCCTGGGCACAAGTGCAGGCTAGGCTTAAGGCCTGAGCAAAAGTGCAGGCTAGGCTTAAGGCCTTGGCACAAGTGCGGGCTAAGCTTAAGGCATGGGCACAAGTGCAGTGCTGGCTAGGATCAAGGCAGGGGGCACAAGTGCTGGCTAGGCTTAAGGCATGGGCACAAGTGCTGGCTAGGCTTAAGGCATACAGCTAACTCTTTGCACTCTTTGCATAAAGGGTTAGGCACCCATAGGGGTGAAGAGCAAGCTTTCACCCCTCTACTCTGTACTTGGACATTTAGGACTAGATCCTTTGTTGTACAGTGCGGAGCCTCTCCATAACCCCATGCTCCAAGCGACCAGGCACTTCTTGTCTGTCCTCCGTAAATGGGTAATGCTTTCTTCCCCAATTACAGTCGTGCATGCGCATTCAGACGGGACAAGAGCAAAGAGCGTAAAGCTGGCCCTATGTGCATAACCAACATGAAGCTGAAGACAAAAACAAACAAACAAGCATTCAAGGGGCTCAAAAGTGCGAGCTAGGCTAAAGGCCGGGGCACAAGTGCGGGCTAGGCTTAAGGCCGGGGCACAAGTGCGGGCTAGTCTTAAGGCCTGGGCACAAGTGCGGGCTAGGCTTAAGGCCGGGGCACAAGTGCGAGCTAGGCTTAAGGCCGGGGCACAAGTGCGGGCTAGGCTTAAGGCCGGGGCACAAGTGCGGGCTAGGCTTAAGGCCGGGGCACAAGTGCGGGCTAGGCTTAAGGCCTGGGCACAAGTGCGGGCTAGGCTTAAGGCTTGGACACAAGTGTTGGCTAGGCTTAAGGCCTGGGCACAAGTGCGGGCTAGGCTTAAGGCCTGGGCACAAGTGCGGGCTAGGCTTAAGTCATGGGCACAAGTGCGGGCTAGGCTTAAGGCCTGGGCACAAGTGCGGGCTAGGCTTAAGGCCAGGGCACAAGTGCGGGCTAGGCTTAAGGCCTGGGCACAAGTGCGGGCTAGGCTTAAGGCCTGGGCATAAGTGCGGGCTAGGCTTAAGGCCTGTGCACAAGTGCGGGCTAGACTTAAGTCATGGGCACAAGTGCGGGCTAGGCTTAAGGCCTGGGCACAAGTGCGGGCTAGGCTTAAGGCCTGGGCACAAGTGCGGGCTAGGCTTAAGGCCTGTGCACAAGTGACATGGGGGCTAGGCTTAAGGCCTGGGCACAAGTGCAGTGCTGACTAGGATCAAGGCAGGGGGCACAAATGCTGGCTAGGCTTAAGGCATGGGCACAAGTGCCAGCTAGGCTTAAGGCCTGGACACAAGTGGAGGCTAGGCTTAAGGCCTGAGCAAAAGTGCAGGCTTGGCTTAAGGCCTTGGCACAAGTGCGGGCTAAGCTTAAGGCATGGGCACAAGTGCAGTGCTGGCTAGGATCAAGGCAGGGTGCACAAGTGCTGGCTAGGCTTAAGGCATGGGCACAAGTGCTGGCTAGGCTTAAGGCATACAGCTACCTCTTTGCACTCTTTGCATAAAGGGTTAGGCACCCATAGGGGTGAAGAGCTAGCTTTCACCCCTCTACTCTGTACTTGGACATTTAGGACTAGATCCTTTGTTGTACAGTGCGTAGCCTCTCCATAACCCCATGCTCCAAGCGACCAGGCACTTCTTGTCTGTCCTCCGTAAATGGGTAATGCCTTCTTCCCCAATTACAGTCGTGCATGCGCATTCAGACGGGACAAGAGCAAAGAGCGTAAAGCTGGCCCTATGTGCATAACCAACATGAAACTGAAGACAAAAACAAACAAACAAGCATTCAAGGGGCTCAAAAGTGCGAGCTAGGCTAAAGGCCGGGGCACAAGTGCGGGCTAGGCTTAAGGCCTGGGCACAAGTGCGGGCTAGGCTTAAGGCCTGGGCACAAATGCGGGCTATGCTTAAGGCCGGGGCACAAGTGCGGGCTAGGCTTAAGGCCGGGGCACAAGTGCGGGCTAGTCTTAAGGCCTGGGCACAAGTGCGGGCTAGGCTTAAGGCCGGGGCACAAGTGCGAGCTAGGCTTAAGGCCAGGGCACAAGTGCGGGCTAGGCTTAAGGCCGGGGCACAAGTGCGGGCTAGGCTTAAGGCCGGGGCACAAGTGCGGGCTAGGCTTAAGGCCTGGGCACAAGTGCGGGCTAGGCTTAAGGCTTGGACACAAGTGTTGGCTAGGCTTAAGGCCTGGGCACAAGTGCGGACTAGGCTTAAGGCCTGGGCACAAGTGCGGGCTAGGCTTAAGTCATGGGCACAAGTGCGGGCTAGGCTTAAGGCCTGAGCACAAGTGCGGGCTAGGCTTAAGGCCAGGGCACAAGTGCGGGCTAGGCTTAAGGCCTGGGCACAAGTGCGGGCTAGGCTTAAGGCCTGGGCACAAGTGCGGGCTAGGCTTAAGGCCTGTGCACAAGTGCGGGCTAGGCTTAAGTCATGGGCACAAGTGCGGGCTAGGCTTAAGGCCTGGGCACAAGTGCGGGCTAGGCTTAAGGCCTGGGCACAAGTGCGGGCTAGGCTTAAGGCCTGGGCACAAGTGACATGGGGGCTAGGCTTAAGGCCTGGGCACAAGTGCAGTGCTGACTAGGATCAAGGCAGGGGGCACAAATGCTGGCTAGGCTTAAGGCATGGGCACAAGTGCCAGCTAGGCTTAAGGTCTGGACACAAGTGGAGGCTAGGCTTAAGGCCTGAGCAAAAGTGCAGGCTTGGCTTAAGGCCTTGGCACAAGTGCGGGCTAAGCTTAAGGCATGGGCACAAGTGCAGTGCTGGCTAGGATCAAGGCAGGGTGCACAAGTGCTGGCTAGGCTTAAGGCATGGGCACAAGTGCTGGCTAGGCTTAAGGCATACAGCTACCTCTTTGCACTCTTTGCATAAAGGGTTAGGCACCCATAGGGGTGAAGAGCTAGCTTTCACCCCTCTACTCTGTACTTGGACATTTAGGACTAGATCCTTTGTTGTACAGTGCATAGCCTCTCCATAACCCCATGCTCCAAGCGACCAGGCACTTCTTGTCTGTCCTCCGTAAATGGGTAATGCCTTCTTCCCCAATTACAGTCGTGCATGCGCATTCAGACGGGACAAGAGCAAAGAGCGTAAAGCTGGCCCTATGTGCATAACCAACATGAAACTGAAGACAAAAACAAACAAACAAGCATTCAAGGGGCTCAAAAGTGCGGGCTAGGCTTAAGGCCGGGGCACAAGTGCGGGCTAGGCTTAAGGCCTGGGCACAAGTGCGGGCTAGGCTTAAGGCCTAGGCACAAGTGCGAGCTAGGCTTAAGGCCTGGGCACAAGTGCGGGCTAGGCTTAAGGCCTGGGCATAAGTGCGAGCTAGGCTTAAGGCCTGAGCACAAGTGCGGGCTAGGCTTAAGGCTGGGGCACAAGTGCGGGCTAGGCTTAAGACCTGGGCACAAGTGCGGGCTAGGCTTAAGGCCTGGGCACAAGTGCGGGCTAGGCTTAAGTCATGGGCACAAGTGCGGGCTAGGCTTAAGGCCTGGGCACAAGTGCGGGCTAGGCTTAAGGCCTGGGCACAAATGCAGTGCGGGCTAGGCTTAAGGCCTGGGCACAAGTGCAATGCTGGCTAGCATCAAGGCAGGGGGCACAAATGCTGGCTACGCTTAAGGCATGGGCACAAGTGCCAGCTAGGCTTAAGGCCTGAGCAAAAGTGCAGGCTAGGCTTAAGGCCTTGGCACAAGTGCGGGCTAGGCTTAAGGCATGGGCACAAGTGCAGTGCTGGCTAGGATCAAGGCAGGGGGCACAAGTGCTGGCTAGGCTTAAGGCCGGGGCACAAGTGCGGGCTAGGCTTAAGGCCGGGGCACAAGTGCGGGCTAGGCTTAAGGCCGGGGCACAAGTGCGAGCTAGGCTTAAGGCCTGGGCACAAGTAAGGGCTAGGCTTAAGGCCGGGGCACAAGTAAGGGCTAGGCTTAAGGCCGGGGCACAAGTGAGGGCTATTCTTAAGGCCTGGGCACAAGTGCGGGCTAGGCTTAAGGCCGGGGCACAAGTGCGGGCTAGGCTTAAGGCCTGGGCACAAGTGCGGGCTAGGCTTAAGGCCTGGGCACAAGTGCGAGCTAGGCTTAAGGCCGGGGCACAAGTGCGGGCTAGGCTTAAGGCCGGGGCACAAGTGCGGGCTAGGCTTAAGGCCTGTGCACAAGTGCGGGCTAGGCTTAAGTCATGGGCACAAGTGCGGGCTAGGCTTAAGGCCTGGGCACAAGTGTGGGCTAGGCTTAAGGCCTGGGCACAAGTGCGGGCTAGGCTTAAGGCCTGGGCACAAGTGACATGGGGGCTAGGCTTAAGGCCTGGGCACAAGTGCAGTGCTGACTAGGATCAAGGCAGGGGGCACAAATGCTGGCTAGGCTTAAGGCATGGGCACAAGTGCCAGCTAGGCTTAAGGCCTGGACACAAGTGGAGGCTAGGCTTAAGGCCTGAGCAAAAGTGCAGGCTTGGCTTAAGGCCTTGGCACAAGTGCGGGCTAAGCTTAAGGCATGGGCACAAGTGCAGTGCTGGCTAGGATCAAGGCAGGGTGCACAAGTGCTGGCTAGGCTTAAGGCATGGGCACAAGTGCTGGCTAGGCTTAAGGCATACAGCTACCTCTTTGCACTCTTTGCATAAAGGGTTAGGCACCCATAGGGGTGAAGAGCTAGCTTTCACCCCTCTACTCTGTACTTGGACATTTAGGACTAGATCCTTTGTTGTACAGTGCGTAGCCTCTCCATAACCCCATGCTCCAAGCGACCAGGCACTTCTTGTCTGTCCTCCGTAAATGGGTAATGCCTTCTTCCCCAATTACAGTCGTGCATGCGCATTCAGACGGGACAAGAGCAAAGAGCGTAAAGCTGGCCCTATGTGCATAACCAACATGAAACTGAAGACAAAAACAAACAAACAAGCATTCAAGGGGCTCAAAAGTGCGGGCTAGGCTTAAGGCCGGGGCACAAGTGCGGGCTAGGCTTAAGGCCTGGGCACAAGTGCGGGCTAGGCTTAAGGCCTAGGCACAAGTGCGAGCTAGGCTTAAGGCCTGGGCACAAGTGCGGGCTAGGCTTAAGGCCTGGGCATAAGTGCGAGCTAGGCTTAAGGCCTGGGCACAAGTGCGAGCTAGGCTTAAAGCCTGGGCACAAGTGCGGGCTAGACTTAAGGGCGGGGCACAAGTGCGGGCTAGGCTTAAGGCCGGGGCACAAGTGCGGGCTAGGCTTAAGGCCTGGGCACAAGTGCGGGCTAGGCTTAAGGCTGGGGCACAAGTGCGGGCTAGGCTTAAGACCTGGGCACAAGTGCGGGCTAGGCTTAAGGCCTGGGCACAAGTGCGGGCTAGGCTTAAGTCATGGGCACAAGTGCGGGCTAGGCTTAAGGCCTGGGCACAAGTGCGGGCTAGGCTTAAGGCCTGGGCACAAATGCAGTGCGTGCTAGGCTTAAGGCCTGGGCACAAGTGCAATGCTGGCTAGCATCAAGGCAGGGGGCACAAATGCTGGCTACGCTTAAGGCATGGGCACAAGTGCCAGCTAGGCTTAAGGCCTGAGCAAAAGTGCAGGCTAGGCTTAAGGCCTTGGCACAAGTGCGGGCTAGGCTTAAGGCATGGGCACAAGTGCAGTGCTGGCTAGGATCAAGGCAGGGGGCACAAGTGCTGGCTAGGCTTAAGGCCGGGGCACAAGTGCGGGCTAGGCTTAAGGCCGGGGCACAAGTGCGGGCTAGGCTTAAGGCCGGGGCACAAGTGCGGGCTAGGCTTAAGGCCGGGGCACAAGTGCGAGCTAGGCTTAAGGCCTGGGCACAAGTAAGGGCTAGGCTTAAGGCCGGGGCACAAGTAAGGGCTAGGCTTAAGGCCGGGGCACAAGTGAGGGCTATTCTTAAGGCCTGGGCACAAGTGCGGGCTAGGCTTAAGGCCGGGGCACAAGTGCGGGCTAGGCTTAAGGCCTGGGCACAAGTGCGGGCTAGGCTTAAGGCCTGGGCACAAGTGCGAGCTAGGCTTAAGGCCGGGGCACAAGTGCGGGCTAGGCTTAAGGCCGGGGCACAAGTGCGGGCTAGGCTTAAGGCCGGGGCACAAGTGCGGGCTAGGCTTAAGGCCGGGGCAATAGTGCGGGCTAGGCTTAAGGCTGGGGCACAAGTGCGGGCTAGGCTTAAGGCCTGGGCAAAAGTGCGGGCTAGGCTTAAGTCATGGGCACAAGTGCGGGCTAGGCTTAAGGCCTGGGCACAAGTGCGGGCTAGGCTTAAGGCCTGGGCACAAGTGCGGGCTAGGCTTAAGGCCTGAGCACAAGTGCGGGCTAGGCTTAAGGCCTGGGCACAAGTGCGGGCTAGGCTTAAGGCCTGGGCACAAGTGCGGGCTAGGCTTAAGGCCTGGGCACAAGTGCAGTGCGGGCTAGGCTTAAGGCCTGGGCACAAGTGCAGTGCTGACTAGGATCAAGGCAGGGGGCACAAATGCTGGCTAGGCTTAAGGCCTGGGCACAAGTGCAGGCTAGGCTTAAGGCCTGAGCAAAAGTGCAGGCTAGGCTTAAGGCCTTGGCACAAGTGCGGGCTAAGCTTAAGGCATGGGCACAAGTGCAGTGCTGGCTAGGATCAAGGCAGGGGGCACAAGTGCTGGCTAGGCTTAAGGCATGGGCACAAGTGCTGGCTAGGCTTAAGGCATACAGCTAACTCTTTGCACTCTTTGCATAAAGGGTTAGGCACCCATAGGGGTGAAGAGCAAGCTTTCACCCCTCTACTCTGTACTTGGACATTTAGGACTAGATCCTTTGTTGTACAGTGCGGAGCCTCTCCATAACCCCATGCTCCAAGCGACCAGGCACTTCTTGTCTGTCCTCCGTAAATGGGTAATGCTTTCTTCCCCAATTACAGTCGTGCATGCGCATTCAGACGGGACAAGAGCAAAGAGCGTAAAGCTGGCCCTATGTGCATAACCAACATGAAGCTGAAGACAAAAACAAACAAACAAGCATTCAAGGGGCTCAAAAGTGCGAGCTAGGCTAAAGGCCGGGGCACAAGTGCGGGCTAGGCTTAAGGCCGGGGCACAAGTGCGGGCTAGTCTTAAGGCCTGGGCACAAGTGCGGGCTAGGCTTAAGGCCGGGGCACAAGTGCGAGCTAGGCTTAAGGCCGGGGCACAAGTGCGGGCTAGGCTTAAGGCCGGGGCACAAGTGCGGGCTAGGCTTAAGGCCGGGGCACAAGTGCGGGCTAGGCTTAAGGCCTGGGCACAAGTGCGGGCTAGGCTTAAGGCTTGGACACAAGTGTTGGCTAGGCTTACGGCCTGGGCACAAGTGCGGGCTAGGCTTAAGGCCTGGGCACAAGTGCGGGCTAGGCTTAAGTCATGGGCACAAGTGCGGGCTAGGCTTAAGGCCTGGGCACAAGTGCGGGCTAGGCTTAAGGCCAGGGCACAAGTGCGGGCTAGGCTTAAGGCCTGGGCACAAGTGCGGGCTAGGCTTAAGGCCTGGGCACAAGTGCGGGCTAGGCTTAAGGCCTGTGCACAAGTGCGGGCTAGACTTAAGTCATGGGCACAAGTGCGGGCTAGGCTTAAGGCCTGGGCACAAGTGCGGGCTAGGCTTAAGGCCTGGGCACAAGTGCGGGCTAGGCTTAAGGCCTGTGCACAAGTGACATGGGGGCTAGGCTTAAGGCCTGGGCACAAGTGCAGTGCTGACTAGGATCAAGGCAGGGGGCACAAATGCTGGCTAGGCTTAAGGCATGGGCACAAGTGCCAGCTAGGCTTAAGGCCTGGACACAAGTGGAGGCTAGGCTTAAGGCCTGAGCAAAAGTGCAGGCTTGGCTTAAGGCCTTGGCACAAGTGCGGGCTAAGCTTAAGGCATGGGCACAAGTGCAGTGCTGGCTAGGATCAAGGCAGGGTGCACAAGTGCTGGCTAGGCTTAAGGCATGGGCACAAGTGCTGGCTAGGCTTAAGGCATACAGCTACCTCTTTGCACTCTTTGCATAAAGGGTTAGGCACCCATAGGGGTGAAGAGCTAGCTTTCACCCCTCTACTCTGTACTTGGACATTTAGGACTAGATCCTTTGTTGTACAGTGCGTAGCCTCTCCATAACCCCATGCTCCAAGCGACCAGGCACTTCTTGTCTGTCCTCCGTAAATGGGTAATGCCTTCTTCCCCAATTACAGTCGTGCATGCGCATTCAGACGGGACAAGAGCAAAGAGCGTAAAGCTGGCCCTATGTGCATAACCAACATGAAACTGAAGACAAAAACAAACAAACAAGCATTCAAGGGGCTCAAAAGTGCGGGCTAGGCTTAAGGCCTGGGCACAAGTGCGGGCTAGGCTTAAGGCCTGGGCACAAGTGCGGGCTAGGCTTAAGGCCTAGGCACAAGTGCGAGCTAGGCTTAAGGCCTGGGCACAAGTGCGGGCTAGGCTTAAGGCCTGGGCACAAGTGCGAGCTAGGCTTAAGGCCTGGGCACAAGTGCGAGCTAGGCTTAAAGCCTGGGCACAAGTGCGGGCTAGACTTAAGGGCGGGGCACAAGTGCGGGCTAGGCTTAAGGCCGGGGCACAAGTGCGGGCTAGGCTTAAGGCCTGGGCACAAGTGCAGGCTAGGCTTAAGGCTGGGGCACAAGTGCGGGCTAGGCTTAAGACCTGGGCACAAGTGCGGGCTAGGCTTAAGGCCTGGGCACAAGTGCGGGCTAGGCTTAAGTCATGGGCACAAGTGCGGGCTAGGCTTAAGGCCTGGGCACAAGTGCGGGCTAGGCTTAAGGCCTGGGCACAAATGCAGTGCGGGCTAGGCTTAAGGCCTGGGCACAAATGCAATGCTGGCTAGCATCAAGGCAGGGGGCACAAATGCTGGCTACGCTTAAGGCATGGGCACAAGTGCCAGCTAGGCTTAAGGCCTGAGCAAAAGTGCAGGCTAGGCTTAAGGCCTTGGCACAAGTGCGGGCTAGGCTTAAGGCATGGGCACAAGTGCAGTGCTGGCTAGGATCAAGGCAGGGGGCACAAGTGCTGGCTAGGCTTAAGGCCGGGGCACAAGTGCGGGCTAGGCTTAAGGCCGGGGCACAAGTGCGGGCTAGGCTTAAGGCCGGGGCACAAGTGCGAGCTAGGCTTAAGGCCTGGGCACAAGTAAGGGCTAGGCTTAAGGCCGGGGCACAAGTAAGGGCTAGGCTTAAGGCCGGGGCACAAGTGAGGGCTAGGCTTAAGGCCTGGGCACAAGTGCGGGCTAGGCTTAAGGCCGGGGCACAAGTGCGGGCTAGGCTTAAGGCCTGGGCACAAGTGCGGGCTAGGCTTAAGGCCTGGGCACAAGTGCGAGCTAGGCTTAAGGCCGGGGCACAAGTGCGGGCTAGGCTTAAGGCCGGGGCACAAGTGCGGGCTAGGCTTAAGGCCGGGGCACAAGTGCGGGCTAGGCTTAAGGCCGGGGCACAAGTGCGGGCTAGGCTTAAGGCTGGGGCACAAGTGCGGGCTAGGCTTAAGGCCTGGGCAAAAGTGCGGGCTAGGCTTAAGTCATGGGCACAAGTGCGGGCTAGGCTTAAGGCCTGGGCACAAGTGCGGGCTAGGCTTAAGGCCTGGGCACAAGTGCGGGCTAGGCTTAAGGCCTGGGCACAAGTGCGGGCTAGGCTTAAGGCCTGGGCACAAGTGCGGGCTAGGCTTAAGGCCTGGGCACAAGTGCAGTGCGGGCTAGGCTTAAGGCCTGGGCACAAGTGCAGTGCTGACTAGGATCAAGGCAGGGGGCACAAATGCTGGCTAGGCTTAAGGCCTGGGCACAAGTGCAGGCTAGGCTTAAGGCCTGAGCAAAAGTGCAGGCTAGGCTTAAGGCCTTGGCACAAGTGCGGGCTAAGCTTAAGGCATGGGCACAAGTGCAGTGCTGGCTAGGATCAAGGCAGGGGGCACAAGTGCTGGCTAGGCTTAAGGCATGGGCACAAGTGCTGGCTAGGCTTAAGGCATACAGCTAACTCTTTGCACTCTTTGCATAAAGGGTTAGGCACCCATAGGGGTGAAGAGCAAGCTTTCACCCCTCTACTCTGTACTTGGACATTTAGGACTAGATCCTTTGTTGTACAGTGCGGAGCCTCTCCATAACCCCATGCTCCAAGCGACCAGGCACTTCTTGTCTGTCCTCCGTAAATGGGTAATGCCTTCTTCCCCAATTACAGTCGTGCATGCGCATTCAGACGGGACAAGAGCAAAGAGCGTAAAGCTGGCCCTATGTGCATAACCAACATGAAGCTGAAGACAAAAACAAACAAACAAGCATTCAAGGGGCTCAAAAGTGCGAGCTAGGCTAAAGGCCGGGGCACAAGTGCGGGCTAGGCTTAAGGCCTGGGCACAAGTGCGGGCTAGGCTTAAGGCCTGGGCACAAGTGCGGGCTAGGCTTAAGGCCGGGGCACAAGTGCGGGCTAGGCTTAAGGCCGGGGCACAAGTGCGGGCTAGGCTTAAGGCCTGGGCACAAGTGTGAGCTAGGCTTAAGGCCTGGGCACAAGTGCGGGCTAGGCTTAAGGCCGGGGCACAAGTGCGGGCTAGGCTTAAGGCCGGGGCACAAGTGCGGGCTAGGCTTAAGGCCTGGGCACAAGTGCGGGCTAGGCTTAAGGCTGGGGCACAAGTGCGGGCTAGGCTTAAGACCTGGGCACAAGTGCGGGCTAGGCTTAAGGCCTGGGCACAAGTGCGGGCTAGGCTTAAGACCTGGGCACAAGTGCGGGCTAGGCTTAAGTCATGGGCACAAGTGCGGGCTAGGCTTAAGGCCTGGGCACAAGTGCAGGCTAGGCTTAAGGCCTGGGCACAAATGCAGTGCGGGCTAGGCTTAAGGCCTGGGCACAAGTGCAGTGCTGGCTAGAATCAAGGCAGGGGGCACAAATGCTGGCTAGTCTTAAGGCATGGGCACAAGTGCCAGCTAGGCTTAAGGCCTGAGCAAAAGTGCAGGCTAGGCTTAAGGCCTTGGCACAAGTGCTGGCTAGGCTTAAGGCCTGGGCACAAGTGAGGGCTAGGCTTAAGGCCGGAGCACAATTGCGGGCTAGGCTTAAGGCCGGGGCACAAGTGCGGGCTAGGCTTAAGGCCGGGGCACAAGTGCGGGCTAGGCTTAAGGCCGGGGCACAAGTGCGGGCTAGGCTTAAGGCCGGGGCACAAGTGCGAGCTAGGCTTAAGGCCTGGGCACAAGTGAGGGCTAGGCTTAAGGCCTGGGCACAAGTGCAGTGCGGGCTAGGCTTAAGGCCTGGGCACAAGTGCAGTGCTGACTAGGATCAAGGCAGGGGGCACAAATGCTGGCTAGGCTTAAGGCCTGGGCACAAGTGCAGGCTAGGCTTAAGGCCTGAGCAAAAGTGCAGGCTAGGCTTAAGGCCTTGGCACAAGTGCGGGCTAAGCTTAAGGCATGGGCACAAGTGCAGTGCTGGCTAGGATCAAGGCAGGGGGCACAAGTGCTGGCTAGGCTTAAGGCATGGGCACAAGTGCTGGCTAGGCTTAAGGCATACAGCTAACTCTTTGCACTCTTTGCATAAAGGGTTAGGCACCCATAGTGGTGAAGATCTAGATTTCACCCCTCTACTCTGTACTTGGACATTTAGGACAAGATCTTTTGTTGTACAGTGCGGAGCCTCTCCATAACCCCATGCTCCAAGCGACCAGGCACTTCTTGTCTGTCCTCCGTAAATGGGTAATGCCTTCTTCCCCAATTACATTCGTGCATGCGCATTCAGACGGGACAAGAGCGAAGAGCGTAAAGCTGGCCCTATGTGCATAACCAACATGAAGCTGAAGACAAAAACAAACAAACAAGCATTCAATGGGCTCAAAAGTGCGGGCTAGGCTTAAGGCCTGGGC
Organism: Ranitomeya imitator; assembly: GCF_032444005.1. Classification (NCBI taxonomy): domain Eukaryota; kingdom Metazoa; phylum Chordata; class Amphibia; order Anura; family Dendrobatidae; genus Ranitomeya; species Ranitomeya imitator. Next base: position 659,775,150 of record NC_091283.1, read on the forward strand.
ACAAGTGCGGGCTAGGCTTAAGGCCGGGGCACAAGTGTGGGCTAGGCTTAAGGCCGGGGCAAAAGTGCGGGCTAGGCTTAAGGCCTGGGCACAAGTGCGGGCTAGGCTTAAGGCCGGGGCACAAGTGCGGGCTAGGCTTAAGGCCTGGGCACAAGTGCGGGCTAGGCTTAAGGCCGGGGCACAAGTGCGGGCTAGGCTTAAGGCCGGGGCACAAGTGCGGGCTAGGCTTAAGGCCGGGGCACAAGTGCGGGCTAGGCTTAAGGCCGGGGCACAAGTGCGGGCTAGGCTTAAGGCCGGGGCACAAGTGCGAGCTAGGCTTAAGGCCTGGGCACAAGTAAGGGCTAGGCTTAAGGCCGGGGCACAAGTAAGGGCTAGGCTTAAGGCCGGGGCACAAGTGAGGGCTAGGCTTAAGGCCTGGGCACAAGTGCGGGCTAGGCTTAAGGCCGGGGCACAAGTGCGGGCTAGGCTTAAGGCCTGGGCACTAGTGCGGGCTAGGCTTAAGGCCTGGGCACAAGTGCGAGCTAGGCTTAAGGCCGGGGCACAAGTGCGGGCTAGGCTTAAGGCCGGGGCACAAGTGCGGGCTAGGCTTAAGGCCGGGGCACAAGTGCGGGCTAGGCTTAAGGCCGGGGCACAAGTGCGGGCTAGGCTTAAGGCTGGGGCACAAGTGCGGGCTAGGCTTAAGTCATGGGCACAAGTGCGGGCTAGGCTTAAGGCCTGGGCACAAGTGCGGGCTAGGCTTAAGGCCTGGGCACAAGTTCGGGCTAGGCTTAAGGCCTGGGCACAAGTGCGGGCTAGGCTTAAGGCCTGGGCACAAGTGCAGTGCGGGCTAGGCTTAAGGCCTGGGCACAAGTGCAGTGCTGACTAGGATCAAGGCAGGGGGCACAAATGCTGGCTAGGCTTAAGGCCTGGGCACAAGTGCAGGCTAGGCTTAAGGCCTGAGCAAAAGTGCAGGCTAGGCTTAAGGCCTTGGCACAAGTGCGGGCTAAGCTTAAGGCATGGGCACAAGTGCTGGCTAGGCTTAAGGCATACAGCTAACTCTTTGCACTCTTTGCATAAAGGTTTAGGCACCCATAGGGGTGAAGAGCAAGCTTTCACCCCTCTACTCTGTACTTGGACATTTAGGACTAGATCCTTTGTTGTACAGTGCGGAGCCTCTCCATAACCCCATGCTCTAAGCGACCAGGCACTTTTTGTCTGTCCTCCGTAAATGGGTAATGCCTTCTTCCCCAATTACATTCGTGCATGCGCATTCTGACGGGACAAGAGCGAAGAGCGTAAAGTTGGCCCTATGTGCATAACCAACATGAAGCTGAAGACAAAAACAAACAAACAAGCATTCAATGGGCTCAAAAGTGCGGGCTAGGCTTAAGGCCTGGGCACAAGTGCGGGCTAGGCTTAAGGCCGGGGCACAAGTGCGGGCTAGGCTTAAGGCCGGGGCAAAAGTGCGGGCTAGGCTTAAGGCCTGGGCACAAGTGCGGGCTAGGCTTAAGGCCGGGGCACAAGTGCGGGCTAGGCTTAAGGCCGGGGCACAAGTGCGGGCTAGGCTTAAGGCCTGGGCACAAGTGCGGGCTAGGCTTAAGGCCGGGGCACAAGTGCGGGCTAGGCTTAAGGCCGGGGCACAAGTGCGGGCTAGGCTTAAGGCCGGGGCACAAGTGCGGGCTAGGCTTAAGGCCGGGGCACAAGTGCGGGCTAGGCTTAAGGCCGGGGCACAAGTGCGAGCTAGGCTTAAGGCCTGGGCACAAGTGCGGGCTAGGCTTAAGGCCGGGGCACAAGTGCGGGCTAGGCTTAAGGCCGGGGCACAAGTGCGGGCTAGGCTTAAGGCTGGGGCACAAGTGCGGGCTAGGCTTAAGGCCTGGGCAAAAGTGCGGGCTAGGCTTAAGTCATGGGCACAAGTGCGGGCTAGGCTTAAGGCCTGGGCACAAGTGCGGGCTAGGCTTAAGGCCTGGGCACAAGTGCGGGCTAGGCTTAAGGCCTGGGCACAAGTGCGGGCTAGGCTTAAGGCCGGGGCACAAGTGCGGGCTAGGCTTAAGGCCTGGGCACAAGTGCGGGCTAGGCTTAAGGCCTGGGCACAAGTGCAGTGCGGGCTAGGCTTAAGGCCTGGGCACAAGTGCAGTGCTGACTAGGATCAAGGCAGGGGGCACAAATGCTGGCTAGGCTTAAGGCCTGGGCACAAGTGCAGGCTAGGCTTAAGGCCTGAGCAAAAGTGCAGGCTAGGCTTAAGGCCTTGGCACAAGTGCGGGCTAAGCTTAAGGCATGGGCACAAGTGCAGTGTTGGCTAGGATCAAGGCAGGGGGCACAAGTGCTGGCTAGGCTTAAGGCATGGGCACAAGTGCTGGCTAGGCTTAAGGCATACAGCTAACTCTTTGCACTCTTTGCATAAAGGGTTAGGCACCCATAGGGGTGAAGAGCAAGCTTTCACCCCTCTACTCTGTACTTGGACATTTAGGACTAGATCCTTTGTTGTACAGTGCGGAGCCTCTCCATAACCCCATGCTCCAAGCGACCAGGCACTTCTTGCCTGTCCTCCGTAAATGGGTAATGCCTTCTTCCCCAATTACAGTCGTGCATGCGCATTCAGACGGGACAAGAGCAAAGAGCGTAAAGCTGGCCCTATGTGCATAACCAACATGAAGCTGAAGACAAAAACAAACAAACAAGCATTCAAGGGGCTCAAAAGTGCGAAGCTAGGCTTAAGGCCGGGGCACAAGTGCGGGCTAGGCTTAAGGCCTGGGCACAAGTGCGGGCTAGGCTTAAGGCCTGGGCACAAGTGCGGGCTAGGCTTAAGGCCGGGGCACAAGTGCGGGCTAGGCTTAAGGCCTGGGCACAAGTGTGAGCTAGGCTTAAGGCCTGGGCACAAGTGCGGGCTAGGCTTAAGGCTGGGGCACAAGTGCGGGCTAGGCTTAAGACCTGGGCACAAGTGCGGGCTAGGCTTAAGGCCTGGGCACAAGTGCGGGCTAGGCTTAAGTCATGGGCACATGTGCGGGCTAGGCTTAAGGCCTAGGCACAAGTGCGGGCTAGGCTTAAGGCCTGGGCACAAATGCAGTGCGGGCTAGGCTTAAGGCCTGGGCACAAGTGCAGTGCTGGCTAGAATCAAGGCAGGGGGCACAAATGCTGGCTTGTCTTAAGGCATGGGCACAAGTGCCAGCTAGGCTTAAGGCCTGAGCAAAAGTGCAGGCTAGGCTTAAGGCCTTGGCACAAGTGCTGGCTAGGCTTAAGGCCTGGGCACAAGTGAGGGCTAGGCTTAAGGCCGGAGCACAATTGCGGGCTAGGCTTAAGGCCGGGGCACAAGTGCGGGCTAGGCTTAAGGCCGGGGCACAAGTGCGAGCTAGGCTTAAGGCCTGGGCACAAGTGAGGGCTAGGCTTAAGGCCTGGGCACAAGTGCGGGCTAGGCTTAAGGCCGGGGCACAAGTGCGGGCTAGGATTAAGGCCGGGGCACAAGTGCGGGCTAGGCTTAAGGCCGGGGCACAAGTGCGGGCTAGGCTTAAGGCCGGGGCACAAGTGCGGGCTAGGCTTAAGGCCTGGGCACAAGTGAGGGCTAGGCTTAAGGTCGGGGCACAAGTGCGGGCTAGGCTTAAGGCCGGGGCACAAGTGAGGGCTAGGCTTAAGGTCGGGGCACAAGTGCGGGCTAGGCTTAAGGCCGGGGTCACAAGTGCGGGCTAGGCTTAAGGCCGGGGCACAAGTGCGGGCTAGGCTTAAGGCCGGGGCACAAGTGCGGGCTAGGCTTAAGGCCGGGGCACAAGTGCGGGCTAGGCTTAAGGCCGGGGCACAAGTGCGAGCTAGGCTTAAGGCCTGGGCACAAGTGAGGGCTAGGCTTAAGGCCGGGGCACAAGTGCGGGCTAGGCTTAAGGCCGGGGCACAAGTGCGGGCTAGTCTTAAGGCCTGGGCACAAGTGCGGGCTAGGCTTAAGGCCGGGGCACAAGTGCGAGCTAGGCTTAAGGCCGGGGCACAAGTGCGGGCTAGGCTTAAGGCCGGGGCACAAGTGCGGGCTAGGCTTAAGGCCGGGGCACAAGTGCGGGCTATGCTTAAGGCCTGGGCACAAGTGCGGGCTAGGCTTAAGGCTTGGACACAAGTGTTGGCTAGGCTTAAGGCCTGGGCACAAGTGCGGGCTAGGCTTAAGGCCTGGGCACAAGTGCGGGCTAGGCTTAAGTCATGGGCACAAGTGCGGGCTAGGCTTAAGGCCTGGGCACAAGTGCGGGCTAGGCTTAAGGCCAGGGCACAAGTGCGGGCTAGGCTTAAGGCCTGGGCACAAGTGCGGGCTAGGCTTAAGGCCTGGGCACAAGTGTGGGCTAGGCTTAAGGCCTGTGCACAAGTGCGGGCTAGGCTTAAGTCATGGGCACAAGTGCGGGCTAGGCTTAAGGCCTGGGCACAAGTGCGGGCTAGGCTTAAGGCCTGGGCACAAGTGCGGGCTAGGCTTAAGGCCTGGGCACAAGTGACATGCGGGCTAGGCTTAAGGCCTGGGCACAAGTGCAGTGCTGACTAGGATCAAGGCAGGGGGCACAAATGCTGGCTAGGCTTAAGGCATGGGCACAAGTGCCAGCTAGGCTTAAGGCCTGGACACAAGTGGAGGCTAGGCTTAAGGCCTGAGCAAAAGTGCAGGCTTGGCTTAAGGCCTTGGCACAAGTGCGGGCTAAGCTTAAGGCATGGGCACAAGTGCAGTGCTGGCTAGGATCAAGGCAGGGGGCACAAGTGCTGGCTAGGCTTAAGGCATGGGCACAAGTGCTGGCTAGGCTTAAGGCATACAGCTAACTCTTTGCACTCTTTGCATAAAGGGTTAGGCACCCATAGGGGTGAAGAGCTAGCTTTCACCCCTCTACTCTGTACTTGGACATTTAGGACTAGATCCTTTGTTGTACAGTGCGAAGCCTCTCCATAACCCCATGCTCCAAGCGACCAGGCACTTCTTGTCTGTCCTCCGTAAATGGGTAATGCCTTCTTCCCCAATTACAGTCGTGCATGCGCATTCAGACGGGACAAGAGCGAAGAGCGTAAAGCTGGCCCTATGACCATAACCAACATGAAGCTGAAGACAAAAACAAACAAGCATTCAAGGGGTTCAAAAGTGCGGGCTAGGCTTAAGGCCTGGGCACAAGTGCGGGCTGGGCTTAAGGCCGGGGCACAAGTGCGGGCTAGGCTTAAGGCCGGGGCACAAGTGCGGGCTAGGCTTAAGGCCGGGGCACAAGTGCGAGCTAGGCTTAAGGCCTGGGCACAAGTGAGGGCTAGGCTTAAGGCCGGGGCACAAGTGCGGGCTAGGCTTAAGGCCGGGGCACAAGTGCGGGCTAGGCTTAAGGCCTGGGCACAAGTGCGGGCTAGGCTTAAGTCCGGGGCACAAGTGCGGGCTAGGCTTAAGGCCTGGGCAGAAGTGCGGGCTAGGCTTAAGTCATGGGCACAAGTGCGGGCTAGGCTTAAGGCCTGGGCACAAGTGCGGGCTAGGCTTAAGGCCTGGGCACAAGTGTGGGCTAGGCTTAAGGCCTGTGCACAAGTGCGGGCTAGGCTTAAGTCATGGGCACAAGTGCGGGCTAGGCTTAAGGCCTGGGCACAAGTGCGGGCTAGGCTTAAGGTCGGGGCACAAGTGCGAGCTAGGCTTAAGGCCTGGGCACAAGTGCGGGCTAGGCTTAAGGCCGGGGCACAAGTGCGGGCTAGGCTTAATGCCTGGGCACAAGTGCGGACTGGGCTTAAGGCTGGGGCACAAGTGCGGGCTAGGCTTAAGACCTGGACACAAGTGCGGGCTAGGCTTAAGGCCTGGGCACAAGTGCGGGCTAGGCTTAAGGCCTGGGCACAAGTGCGGGCTAGGCTTAAGGCCTGGGCACAAGTGCGGGCTAGGCTTAAGGCCTGGGCACAAGTGCAGGCTAGGCTTAAGGCCTGGGCCCAAATGCAGTGCGGGCTATGCTTAAGGCCTGGGCACAAGTGCAGTGCTGGCTAGGATCAAGGCAGGGGGCACAAATGCTGGCTAGGCTTAAGGCATGGGCACAAGTGCCAGCTAGGCTTAAGGCCTGAGCAAAAGTGCAGGCTAGGCTTAAGTCCTTGGCACAAGTGCGGGCTAGGCTTAAGGCATGGGAACAAGTGCAGTGCTGGCTAGGATCAAGGCAGGGGGCACAAGTGCTGGCTAGGCTTAAGGCATGGGCACAAGTGCTGGCTAGGCTTAAGGCATACAGCTAACTCTTTGCACTCTTTGCATAAAGGGTTAGGCACCCATAGCGGTAAAGAGCTAGATTTCACCCCTCTACTCTGTACTTGGACATTTAGGACAAGATCCTTTGTTGTACAGTGCGGAGCCTCTCCATAACCCCATGCTCCAAGCGACCAGGCACTTCTTGTCTGTCCTCCGTAAATGGGTAATGCCTTCTTCCCCAATTACATTCGTGCATGCGCATTCTGACGGGACAAGAGCGAAGAGCGTAAAGCTGGCCCTATGTGCATAACCAACATGAAGCTGAAGACAAAAACAAACAAGCATTAAAGGGGCTCAAAAGTGTGGGCTAGGCTTAAGGCCTGGGCACAAGTGCGGGCTAGGCTTAAGGCCGGGGCACAAGTGCGGGCTAGGCTTAAGGCCGGGGCACATGTGCGGGCTAGGCTTAAGGCCGGGGCACAAGTGCGGGCTAGGCTTAAGGCCGGGGCACAAGTGCGGGCTAGGCTTAAGGCCGGGGCACAAGTGCAGGCTAGGCTTAAGGCCTGGGCACAAGTGAGGGCTAGGCTTAAGGCCTGGGCACAAGTGCGGGCTAGGCTTAAGGCCTGGGCACAAGTGCGAGCTAGGCTTAAGGCCGGGGCACAAGTGCGGGCTAGGCTTAAGGCCGGGGCACAAGTGCGAGCTAGGCTTAAGGCCGGGGCACAAGTGCGGGCTAGGCTTAAGGCCGGGGCACAAGTGCGGGCTAGGCTTAAGGCCGGGGCACAAGTGCGGGCTAGGCTTAAGGCCGGGGCACAAGTGCGGGCTAGGCTTAAGGCCGGGGCACAAGTGCGAGCTAGGCTTAAGGCCGGGGCACAAGTGCGGGCTAGGCTTAAGGCCGGGGCACAAGTGCGGGCTAGGCTTAAGGCCTGGGCACAAGTGCAGGCTAGGCTTAAGGCCTGAGCAAAAGTGCAGGCTAGGCTTAAGGCCTTGGCACAAGTGCGGGCTAAGCTTAAGGCATGGGCACAAGTGCAGTGCTGGCTAGGATCAAGGCAGGGGGCACAAGTGCTGGCTAGGCTTAAGGCATGGACACAAGTGCTGGCTAGGCTTAAGGCATACAGCTAACTCTTTGCACTCTTTGCATAAAGGGTTAGGCACCCATAGGGGTGAAGAGCAAGCTTTCACCCCTCTACTCTGTACTTGGACATTTAGGACTAGATCCTTTGTTGTACAGTGCGGAGCCTCTCCATAACCCCATGCTCCAAGCGACCAGGCACTTCTTGCCTGTCCTCCGTAAATGGGTAATGCCTTCTTCCCCAATTACAGTCGTGCATGCGCATTCAGACGGGACAAGAGCAAAGAGCGTAAAGCTGGCCCTATGTGCATAACCAACATGAAGCTGAAGACAAAAACAAACAAACAAGCATTCAAGGGGCTCAAAAGTGCGAGCTAGGCTTAAGGCCGGGGCACAAGTGCGGGCTAGGCTTAAGGCCTGGGCACAAGTGCGGGCTAGGCTTAAGGCCTGGGCACAAGTGCGGGCTAGGCTTAAGGCCGGGGCACAAGTGCGGGCTAGGCTTAAGGCCGGGGCACAAGTGCGGGCTAGGCTTAAGGCCTGGGCACAAGTGTGAGCTAGGCTTAAGGCCTGGGCACAAGTGCGGGCTAGGCTTAAGGCCGGGGCACAAGTGCGGGCTAGGCTTAAGGCCGGGGCACAAGTGCGGGCTAGGCTTAAGGCTGGGGCACAAGTGCGGGCTAGGCTTAAGACCTGGGCACAAGTGCGGGCTAGGCTTAAGGCCGGGGCACAAGTGCGGGCTAGGATTAAGGCCGGGGCACAAGTGCGGGCTAGGCTTAAGGCCGGGGCACAAGTGCGGGCTAGGCTTAAGGCCGGGGCACAAGTGCGGGCTAGGCTTAAGGCCGGGGTCACAAGTGCGGGCTAGGCTTAAGGCCTGGGCACAAGTGAGGGCTAGGCTTAAGGCCTGGGCACAAGTGCGGGCTAGGCTTAAGGCCGGGGCACAAGTGCGGGCTAGGATTAAGGCCGGGGCACAAGTGCGGGCTAGGCTTAAGGCCGGGGCACAAGTGCGGGCTAGGCTTAAGGCCGGGGCACAAGTGCGGGCTAGGCTTAAGGCCTGGGCACAAGTGAGGGCTAGGCTTAAGGTCGGGGCACAAGTGCGGGCTAGGCTTAAGGCCGGGGCACAAGTGAGGGCTAGGCTTAAGGCCGGGGCACAAGTGCGGGCTAGGCTTAAGGCCGGGGCACAAGTGCGGGCTAGGCTTAAGGCCGGGGCACAAGTGCGGGCTAGGCTTAAGGCCGGGGCACAAGTGCGGGCTAGGCTTAAGGCCGGGGCACAAGTGCGGGCTAGGCTTAAGGCCGGGGCACAAGTGCGAGCTAGGCTTAAGGCCTGGGCACAAGTGAGGGCTAGGCTTAAGGCCTGGGCACAAGTGCGGGCTAGGCTTAAGGCCGGGGCACAAGTGCGGGCTAGGATTAAGGCCGGGGCACAAGTGCGGGCTAGGCTTAAGGCCGGGGCACAAGTGCGGGCTAGGCTTAAGGCCGGGGCACAAGTGCGGGCTAGGCTTAAGGCCTGGGCACAAGTGAGGGCTAGGCTTAAGGTCGGGGCACAAGTGCGGGCTAGGCTTAAGGCCGGGGCACAAGTGAGGGCTAGGCTTAAGGTCGGGGCACAAGTGCGGGCTAGGCTTAAGGCCGGGGTCACAAGTGCGGGCTAGGCTTAAGGCCGGGGCACAAGTGCGGGCTAGGCTTAAGGCCGGGGCACAAGTGCGGGCTAGGCTTAAGGCCGGGGCACAAGTGCGGGCTAGGCTTAAGGCCGGGGCACAAGTGCGAGCTAGGCTTAAGGCCTGGGCACAAGTGAGGGCTAGGCTTAAGGCCGGGGCACAAGTGCGGGCTAGGCTTAAGGCCGGGGCACAAGTGCGGGCTAGTCTTAAGGCCTGGGCACAAGTGCGGGCTAGGCTTAAGGCCGGGGCACAAGTGCGAGCTAGGCTTAAGGCCGGGGCACAAGTGCGGGCTAGGCTTAAGGCCGGGGCACAAGTGCGGGCTAGGCTTAAGGCTGGGGCACAAGTGCGGGCTAGGCTTAAGGCCTGGGCAAAAGTGCGGGCTAGGCTTAAGTCATGGGCACAAGTGCGGGCTAGGCTTAAGGCCTGGGCACAAGTGCGGGCTAGGCTTAAGGCCTGGGCACAAGTGCGGGCTAGGCTTAAGGCCTGGGCACAAGTGCGGGCTAGGCTTAAGGCCGGGGCACAAGTGCGGGCTAGGCTTAAGGCCTGGGCACAAGTGCGGGCTAGGCTTAAGGCCTGGGCACAAGTGCAGTGCGGGCTAGGCTTAAGGCCTGGGCACAAGTGCAGTGCTGACTAGGATCAAGGCAGGGGGCACAAATGCTGGCTAGGCTTAAGGCCTGGGCACAAGTGCAGGCTAGGCTTAAGGCCTGAGCAAAAGTGCAGGCTAGGCTTAAGGCCTTGGCACAAGTGCGGGCTAAGCTTAAGGCATGGGCACAAGTGCAGTGTTGGCTAGGATCAAGGCAGGGGGCACAAGTGCTGGCTAGGCTTAAGGCATGGGCACAAGTGCTGGCTAGGCTTAAGGCATACAGCTAACTCTTTGCACTCTTTGCATAAAGGGTTAGGCACCCATAGGGGTGAAGAGCAAGCTTTCACCCCTCTACTCTGTACTTGGACATTTAGGACTAGATCCTTTGTTGTACAGTGCGGAGCCTCTCCATAACCCCATGCTCCAAGCGACCAGGCACTTCTTGCCTGTCCTCCGTAAATGGGTAATGCCTTCTTCCCCAATTACAGTCGTGCATGCGCATTCAGACGGGACAAGAGCAAAGAGCGTAAAGCTGGCCCTATGTGCATAACCAACATGAAGCTGAAGACAAAAACAAACAAACAAGCATTCAAGGGGCTCAAAAGTGCGAAGCTAGGCTTAAGGCCGGGGCACAAGTGCGGGCTAGGCTTAAGGCCTGGGCACAAGTGCGGGCTAGGCTTAAGGCCTGGGCACAAGTGCGGGCTAGGCTTAAGGCCGGGGCACAAGTGCGGGCTAGGCTTAAGGCCTGGGCACAAGTGTGAGCTAGGCTTAAGGCCTGGGCACAAGTGCGGGCTAGGCTTAAGGCTGGGGCACAAGTGCGGGCTAGGCTTAAGACCTGGGCACAAGTGCGGGCTAGGCTTAAGGCCTGGGCACAAGTGCGGGCTAGGCTTAAGTCATGGGCACATGTGCGGGCTAGGCTTAAGGCCTAGGCACAAGTGCGGGCTAGGCTTAAGGCCTGGGCACAAATGCAGTGCGGGCTAGGCTTAAGGCCTGGGCACAAGTGCAGTGCTGGCTAGAATCAAGGCAGGGGGCACAAATGCTGGCTTGTCTTAAGGCATGGGCACAAGTGCCAGCTAGGCTTAAGGCCTGAGCAAAAGTGCAGGCTAGGCTTAAGGCCTTGGCACAAGTGCTGGCTAGGCTTAAGGCCTGGGCACAAGTGAGGGCTAGGCTTAAGGCCGGAGCACAATTGCGGGCTAGGCTTAAGGCCGGGGCACAAGTGCGGGCTAGGCTTAAGGCCGGGGCACAAGTGCGAGCTAGGCTTAAGGCCTGGGCACAAGTGAGGGCTAGGCTTAAGGCCTGGGCACAAGTGCGGGCTAGGCTTAAGGCCGGGGCACAAGTGCGGGCTAGGATTAAGGCCGGGGCACAAGTGCGGGCTAGGCTTAAGGCCGGGGCACAAGTGCGGGCTAGGCTTAAGGCCGGGGCACAAGTGCGGGCTAGGCTTAAGGCCTGGGCACAAGTGAGGGCTAGGCTTAAGGTCGGGGCACAAGTGCGGGCTAGGCTTAAGGCCGGGGCACAAGTGAGGGCTAGGCTTAAGGTCGGGGCACAAGTGCGGGCTAGGCTTAAGGCCGGGGTCACAAGTGCGGGCTAGGCTTAAGGCCGGGGCACAAGTGCGGGCTAGGCTTAAGGCCGGGGCACAAGTGCGGGCTAGGCTTAAGGCCGGGGCACAAGTGCGGGCTAGGCTTAAGGCCGGGGCACAAGTGCGAGCTAGGCTTAAGGCCTGGGCACAAGTGAGGGCTAGGCTTAAGGCCGGGGCACAAGTGCGGGCTAGGCTTAAGGCCGGGGCACAAGTGCGGGCTAGTCTTAAGGCCTGGGCACAAGTGCGGGCTAGGCTTAAGGCCGGGGCACAAGTGCGAGCTAGGCTTAAGGCCGGGGCACAAGTGCGGGCTAGGCTTAAGGCCGGGGCACAAGTGCGGGCTAGGCTTAAGGCCGGGGCACAAGTGCGGGCTATGCTTAAGGCCTGGGCACAAGTGCGGGCTAGGCTTAAGGCTTGGACACAAGTGTTGGCTAGGCTTAAGGCCTGGGCACAAGTGCGGGCTAGGCTTAAGGCCTGGGCACAAGTGCGGGCTAGGCTTAAGTCATGGGCACAAGTGCGGGCTAGGCTTAAGGCCTGGGCACAAGTGCGGGCTAGGCTTAAGGCCAGGGCACAAGTGCGGGCTAGGCTTAAGGCCTGGGCACAAGTGCGGGCTAGGCTTAAGGCCTGGGCACAAGTGTGGGCTAGGCTTAAGGCCTGTGCACAAGTGCGGGCTAGGCTTAAGTCATGGGCACAAGTGCGGGCTAGGCTTAAGGCCTGGGCACAAGTGCGGGCTAGGCTTAAGGCCTGGGCACAAGTGCGGGCTAGGCTTAAGGCCTGGGCACAAGTGACATGCGGGCTAGGCTTAAGGCCTGGGCACAAGTGCAGTGCTGACTAGGATCAAGGCAGGGGGCACAAATGCTGGCTAGGCTTAAGGCATGGGCACAAGTGCCAGCTAGGCTTAAGGCCTGGACACAAGTGGAGGCTAGGCTTAAGGCCTGAGCAAAAGTGCAGGCTTGGCTTAAGGCCTTGGCACAAGTGCGGGCTAAGCTTAAGGCATGGGCACAAGTGCAGTGCTGGCTAGGATCAAGGCAGGGGGCACAAGTGCTGGCTAGGCTTAAGGCATGGGCACAAGTGCTGGCTAGGCTTAAGGCATACAGCTAACTCTTTGCACTCTTTGCATAAAGGGTTAGGCACCCATAGGGGTGAAGAGCTAGCTTTCACCCCTCTACTCTGTACTTGGACATTTAGGACTAGATCCTTTGTTGTACAGTGCGAAGCCTCTCCATAACCCCATGCTCCAAGCGACCAGGCACTTCTTGTCTGTCCTCCGTAAATGGGTAATGCCTTCTTCCCCAATTACAGTCGTGCATGCGCATTCAGACGGGACAAGAGCGAAGAGCGTAAAGCTGGCCCTATGACCATAACCAACATGAAGCTGAAGACAAAAACAAACAAGCATTCAAGGGGTTCAAAAGTGCGGGCTAGGCTTAAGGCCTGGGCACAAGTGCGGGCTGGGCTTAAGGCCGGGGCACAAGTGCGGGCTAGGCTTAAGGCCGGGGCACAAGTGCGGGCTAGGCTTAAGGCCGGGGCACAAGTGCGAGCTAGGCTTAAGGCCTGGGCACAAGTGAGGGCTAGGCTTAAGGCCGGGGCACAAGTGCGGGCTAGGCTTAAGGCCGGGGCACAAGTGCGGGCTAGGCTTAAGGCCTGGGCACAAGTGCGGGCTAGGCTTAAGTCCGGGGCACAAGTGCGGGCTAGGCTTAAGGCCTGGGCAGAAGTGCGGGCTAGGCTTAAGTCATGGGCACAAGTGCGGGCTAGGCTTAAGGCCTGGGCACAAGTGCGGGCTAGGCTTAAGGCCTGGGCACAAGTGTGGGCTAGGCTTAAGGCCTGTGCACAAGTGCGGGCTAGGCTTAAGTCATGGGCACAAGTGCGGGCTAGGCTTAAGGCCTGGGCACAAGTGCGGGCTAGGCTTAAGGTCGGGGCACAAGTGCGAGCTAGGCTTAAGGCCTGGGCACAAGTGCGGGCTAGGCTTAAGGCCGGGGCACAAGTGCGGGCTAGGCTTAATGCCTGGGCACAAGTGCGGACTGGGCTTAAGGCTGGGGCACAAGTGCGGGCTAGGCTTAAGACCTGGACACAAGTGCGGGCTAGGCTTAAGGCCTGGGCACAAGTGCGGGCTAGGCTTAAGGCCTGGGCACAAGTGCGGGCTAGGCTTAAGGCCTGGGCACAAGTGCGGGCTAGGCTTAAGGCCTGGGCACAAGTGCAGGCTAGGCTTAAGGCCTGGGCCCAAATGCAGTGCGGGCTATGCTTAAGGCCTGGGCACAAGTGCAGTGCTGGCTAGGATCAAGGCAGGGGGCACAAATGCTGGCTAGGCTTAAGGCATGGGCACAAGTGCCAGCTAGGCTTAAGGCCTGAGCAAAAGTGCAGGCTAGGCTTAAGTCCTTGGCACAAGTGCGGGCTAGGCTTAAGGCATGGGAACAAGTGCAGTGCTGGCTAGGATCAAGGCAGGGGGCACAAGTGCTGGCTAGGCTTAAGGCATGGGCACAAGTGCTGGCTAGGCTTAAGGCATACAGCTAACTCTTTGCACTCTTTGCATAAAGGGTTAGGCACCCATAGCGGTAAAGAGCTAGATTTCACCCCTCTACTCTGTACTTGGACATTTAGGACAAGATCCTTTGTTGTACAGTGCGGAGCCTCTCCATAACCCCATGCTCCAAGCGACCAGGCACTTCTTGTCTGTCCTCCGTAAATGGGTAATGCCTTCTTCCCCAATTACATTCGTGCATGCGCATTCTGACGGGACAAGAGCGAAGAGCGTAAAGCTGGCCCTATGTGCATAACCAACATGAAGCTGAAGACAAAAACAAACAAGCATTAAAGGGGCTCAAAAGTGTGGGCTAGGCTTAAGGCCTGGGCACAAGTGCGGGCTAGGCTTAAGGCCGGGGCACAAGTGCGGGCTAGGCTTAAGGCCGGGGCACATGTGCGGGCTAGGCTTAAGGCCGGGGCACAAGTGCGGGCTAGGCTTAAGGCCGGGGCACAAGTGCGGGCTAGGCTTAAGGCCGGGGCACAAGTGCAGGCTAGGCTTAAGGCCTGGGCACAAGTGAGGGCTAGGCTTAAGGCCTGGGCACAAGTGCGGGCTAGGCTTAAGGCCTGGGCACAAGTGCGAGCTAGGCTTAAGGCCGGGGCACAAGTGCGGGCTAGGCTTAAGGCCGGGGCACAAGTGCGAGCTAGGCTTAAGGCCGGGGCACAAGTGCGGGCTAGGCTTAAGGCCGGGGCACAAGTGCGGGCTAGGCTTAAGGCCGGGGCACAAGTGCGGGCTAGGCTTAAGGCCGGGGCACAAGTGCGGGCTAGGCTTAAGGCCGGGGCACAAGTGCGAGCTAGGCTTAAGGCCGGGGCACAAGTGCGGGCTAGGCTTAAGGCCGGGGCACAAGTGCGGGCTAGGCTTAAGGCCTGGGCACAAGTGCAGGCTAGGCTTAAGGCCTGAGCAAAAGTGCAGGCTAGGCTTAAGGCCTTGGCACAAGTGCGGGCTAAGCTTAAGGCATGGGCACAAGTGCAGTGCTGGCTAGGATCAAGGCAGGGGGCACAAGTGCTGGCTAGGCTTAAGGCATGGGCACAAGTGCTGGCTAGGCTTAAGGCATACAGCTAACTCTTTGCACTCTTTGCATAAAGGGTTAGGCACCCATAGGGGTGAAGAGCAAGCTTTCACCCCTCTACTCTGTACTTGGACATTTAGGACTAGATCCTTTGTTGTACAGTGCGGAGCCTCTCCATAACCCCATGCTCCAAGCGACCAGGCACTTCTTGCCTGTCCTCCGTAAATGGGTAATGCCTTCTTCCCCAATTACAGTCGTGCATGCGCATTCAGACGGGACAAGAGCAAAGAGCGTAAAGCTGGCCCTATGTGCATAACCAACATGAAGCTGAAGACAAAAACAAACAAACAAGCATTCAAGGGGCTCAAAAGTGCGAGCTAGGCTTAAGGCCGGGGCACAAGTGCGGGCTAGGCTTAAGGCCTGGGCACAAGTGCGGGCTAGGCTTAAGGCCTGGGCACAAGTGCGGGCTAGGCTTAAGGCCGGGGCACAAGTGCGGGCTAGGCTTAAGGCCGGGGCACAAGTGCGGGCTAGGCTTAAGGCCTGGGCACAAGTGTGAGCTAGGCTTAAGGCCTGGGCACAAGTGCGGGCTAGGCTTAAGGCCGGGGCACAAGTGCGGGCTAGGCTTAAGGCCGGGGCACAAGTGCGGGCTAGGCTTAAGGCTGGGGCACAAGTGCGGGCTAGGCTTAAGACCTGGGCACAAGTGCGGGCTAGGCTTAAGGCCGGGGCACAAGTGCGGGCTAGGATTAAGGCCGGGGCACAAGTGCGGGCTAGGCTTAAGGCCGGGGCACAAGTGCGGGCTAGGCTTAAGGCCGGGGCACAAGTGCGGGCTAGGCTTAAGGCCGGGGTCACAAGTGCGGGCTAGGCTTAAGGCCTGGGCACAAGTGAGGGCTAGGCTTAAGGCCTGGGCACAAGTGCGGGCTAGGCTTAAGGCCGGGGCACAAGTGCGGGCTAGGATTAAGGCCGGGGCACAAGTGCGGGCTAGGCTTAAGGCCGGGGCACAAGTGCGGGCTAGGCTTAAGGCCGGGGCACAAGTGCGGGCTAGGCTTAAGGCCTGGGCACAAGTGAGGGCTAGGCTTAAGGTCGGGGCACAAGTGCGGGCTAGGCTTAAGGCCGGGGCACAAGTGAGGGCTAGGCTTAAGGCCGGGGCACAAGTGCGGGCTAGGCTTAAGGCCGGGGCACAAGTGCGGGCTAGGCTTAAGGCCGGGGCACAAGTGCGGGCTAGGCTTAAGGCCGGGGCACAAGTGCGGGCTAGGCTTAAGGCCGGGGCACAAGTGCGGGCTAGGCTTAAGGCCGGGGCACAAGTGCGAGCTAGGCTTAAGGCCTGGGCACAAGTGAGGGCTAGGCTTAAGGCCTGGGCACAAGTGCGGGCTAGGCTTAAGGCCGGGGCACAAGTGCGGGCTAGGATTAAGGCCGGGGCACAAGTGCGGGCTAGGCTTAAGGCCGGGGCACAAGTGCGGGCTAGGCTTAAGGCCGGGGCACAAGTGCGGGCTAGGCTTAAGGCCTGGGCACAAGTGAGGGCTAGGCTTAAGGTCGGGGCACAAGTGCGGGCTAGGCTTAAGGCCGGGGCACAAGTGAGGGCTAGGCTTAAGGTCGGGGCACAAGTGCGGGCTAGGCTTAAGGCCGGGGTCACAAGTGCGGGCTAGGCTTAAGGCCGGGGCACAAGTGCGGGCTAGGCTTAAGGCCGGGGCACAAGTGCGGGCTAGGCTTAAGGCCGGGGCACAAGTGCGGGCTAGGCTTAAGGCCGGGGCACAAGTGCGAGCTAGGCTTAAGGCCTGGGCACAAGTGAGGGCTAGGCTTAAGGCCGGGGCACAAGTGCGGGCTAGGCTTAAGGCCGGGGCACAAGTGCGGGCTAGTCTTAAGGCCTGGGCACAAGTGCGGGCTAGGCTTAAGGCCGGGGCACAAGTGCGAGCTAGGCTTAAGGCCGGGGCACAAGTGCGGGCTAGGCTTAAGGCCGGGGCACAAGTGCGGGCTAGGCTTAAGGCCGGGGCACAAGTGCGGGCTATGCTTAAGGCCTGGGCACAAGTGCGGGCTAGGCTTAAGGCTTGGACACAAGTGTTGGCTAGGCTTAAGGCCTGGGCACAAGTGCGGGCTAGGCTTAAGGCCTGGGCACAAGTGCGGGCTAGGCTTAAGTCATGGGCACAAGTGCGGGCTAGGCTTAAGGCCTGGGCACAAGTGCGGGCTAGGCTTAAGGCCAGGGCACAAGTGCGGGCTAGGCTTAAGGCCTGGGCACAAGTGCGGGCTAGGCTTAAGGCCTGGGCACAAGTGTGGGCTAGGCTTAAGGCCTGTGCACAAGTGCGGGCTAGGCTTAAGTCATGGGCACAAGTGCGGGCTAGGCTTAAGGCCTGGGCACAAGTGCGGGCTAGGCTTAAGGCCTGGGCACAAGTGCGGGCTAGGCTTAAGGCCTGGGCACAAGTGACATGCGGGCTAGGCTTAAGGCCTGGGCACAAGTGCAGTGCTGACTAGGATCAAGGCAGGGGGCACAAATGCTGGCTAGGCTTAAGGCATGGGCACAAGTGCCAGCTAGGCTTAAGGCCTGGACACAAGTGGAGGCTAGGCTTAAGGCCTGAGCAAAAGTGCAGGCTTGGCTTAAGGCCTTGGCACAAGTGCGGGCTAAGCTTAAGGCATGGGCACAAGTGCAGTGCTGGCTAGGATCAAGGCAGGGGGCACAAGTGCTGGCTAGGCTTAAGGCATGGGCACAAGTGCTGGCTAGGCTTAAGGCATACAGCTAACTCTTTGCACTCTTTGCATAAAGGGTTAGGCACCCATAGGGGTGAAGAGCTAGCTTTCACCCCTCTACTCTGTACTTGGACATTTAGGACTAGATCCTTTGTTGTACAGTGCGAAGCCTCTCCATAACCCCATGCTCCAAGCGACCAGGCACTTCTTGTCTGTCCTCCGTAAATGGGTAATGCCTTCTTCCCCAATTACAGTCGTGCATGCGCATTCAGACGGGACAAGAGCGAAGAGCGTAAAGCTGGCCCTATGACCATAACCAACATGAAGCTGAAGACAAAAACAAACAAGCATTCAAGGGGTTCAAAAGTGCGGGCTAGGCTTAAGGCCTGGGCACAAGTGCGGGCTGGGCTTAAGGCCGGGGCACAAGTGCGGGCTAGGCTTAAGGCCGGGGCACAAGTGCGGGCTAGGCTTAAGGCCGGGGCACAAGTGCGAGCTAGGCTTAAGGCCTGGGCACAAGTGAGGGCTAGGCTTAAGGCCGGGGCACAAGTGCGGGCTAGGCTTAAGGCCGGGGCACAAGTGCGGGCTAGGCTTAAGGCCTGGGCACAAGTGCGGGCTAGGCTTAAGTCCGGGGCACAAGTGCGGGCTAGGCTTAAGGCCTGGGCACAAGTGCGGGCTAGGCTTAAGGCCTGGGCACAAGTGTGAGCTAGGCTTAAGGCCTGGGCACAAGTGCGGGCTAGGCTTAAGGTCGGGGCACAAGTGCGAGCTAGGCTTAAGGCCTGGGCACAAGTGCGGGCTAGGCTTAAGGCCGGGGCACAAGTGCGGGCTAGGCTTAATGCCTGGGCACAAGTGCGGACTGGGCTTAAGGCTGGGGCACAAGTGCGGGCTAGGCTTAAGACCTGGACACAAGTGCGGGCTAGGCTTAAGGCCTGGGCACAAGTGCGGGCTAGGCTTAAGGCCTGGGCACAAGTGCGGGCTAGGCTTAAGGCCTGGGCACAAGTGCGGGCTAGGCTTAAGGCCTGGGCACAAGTGCAGGCTAGGCTTAAGGCCTGGGCCCAAATGCAGTGCGGGCTATGCTTAAGGCCTGGGCACAAGTGCAGTGCTGGCTAGGATCAAGGCAGGGGGCACAAATGCTGGCTAGGCTTAAGGCATGGGCACAAGTGCCAGCTAGGCTTAAGGCCTGAGCAAAAGTGCAGGCTAGGCTTAAGTCCTTGGCACAAGTGCGGGCTAGGCTTAAGGCATGGGAACAAGTGCAGTGCTGGCTAGGATCAAGGCAGGGGGCACAAGTGCTGGCTAGGCTTAAGGCATGGGCACAAGTGCTGGCTAGGCTTAAGGCATACAGCTAACTCTTTGCACTCTTTGCATAAAGGGTTAGGCACCCATAGCGGTAAAGAGCTAGATTTCACCCCTCTACTCTGTACTTGGACATTTAGGACAAGATCCTTTGTTGTACAGTGCGGAGCCTCTCCATAACCCCATGCTCCAAGCGACCAGGCACTTCTTGTCTGTCCTCCGTAAATGGGTAATGCCTTCTTCCCCAATTACATTCGTGCATGCGCATTCTGACGGGACAAGAGCGAAGAGCGTAAAGCTGGCCCTATGTGCATAACCAACATGAAGCTGAAGACAAAAACAAACAAGCATTAAAGGGGCTCAAAAGTGTGGGCTAGGCTTAAGGCCTGGGCACAAGTGCGGGCTAGGCTTAAGGCCGGGGCACAAGTGCGGGCTAGGCTTAAGGCCGGGGCACATGTGCGGGCTAGGCTTAAGGCCGGGGCACAAGTGCGGGCTAGGCTTAAGGCCGGGGCACAAGTGCGGGCTAGGCTTAAGGCCGGGGCACAAGTGCAGGCTAGGCTTAAGGCCTGGGCACAAGTGAGGGCTAGGCTTAAGGCCTGGGCACAAGTGCGGGCTAGGCTTAAGGCCTGGGCACAAGTGCGAGCTAGGCTTAAGGCCGGGGCACAAGTGCGGGCTAGGCTTAAGGCCGGGGCACAAGTGCGAGCTAGGCTTAAGGCCGGGGCACAAGTGCGGGCTAGGCTTAAGGCCGGGGCACAAGTGCGGGCTAGGCTTAAGGCCGGGGCACAAGTGCGGGCTAGGCTTAAGGCCGGGGCACAAGTGCGGGCTAGGCTTAAGGCCGGGGCACAAGTGCGAGCTAGGCTTAAGGCCGGGGCACAAGTGCGGGCTAGGCTTAAGGCCGGGGCACAAGTGCGGGCTAGGCTTAAGGCCTGGGCACAAGTGCAGGCTAGGCTTAAGGCCTGAGCAAAAGTGCAGGCTAGGCTTAAGGCCTTGGCACAAGTGCGGGCTAAGCTTAAGGCATGGGCACAAGTGCAGTGCTGGCTAGGATCAAGGCAGGGGGCACAAGTGCTGGCTAGGCTTAAGGCATGGGCACAAGTGCTGGCTAGGCTTAAGGCATACAGCTAACTCTTTGCACTCTTTGCATAAAGGGTTAGGCACCCATAGGGGTGAAGAGCAAGCTTTCACCCCTCTACTCTGTACTTGGACATTTAGGACTAGATCCTTTGTTGTACAGTGCGGAGCCTCTCCATAACCCCATGCTCCAAGCGACCAGGCACTTCTTGCCTGTCCTCCGTAAATGGGTAATGCCTTCTTCCCCAATTACAGTCGTGCATGCGCATTCAGACGGGACAAGAGCAAAGAGCGTAAAGCTGGCCCTATGTGCATAACCAACATGAAGCTGAAGACAAAAACAAACAAACAAGCATTCAAGGGGCTCAAAAGTGCGAGCTAGGCTTAAGGCCGGGGCACAAGTGCGGGCTAGGCTTAAGGCCTGGGCACAAGTGCGGGCTAGGCTTAAGGCCTGGGCACAAGTGCGGGCTAGGCTTAAGGCCGGGGCACAAGTGCGGGCTAGGCTTAAGGCCGGGGCACAAGTGCGGGCTAGGCTTAAGGCCTGGGCACAAGTGTGAGCTAGGCTTAAGGCCTGGGCACAAGTGCGGGCTAGGCTTAAGGCCGGGGCACAAGTGCGGGCTAGGCTTAAGGCCGGGGCACAAGTGCGGGCTAGGCTTAAGGCTGGGGCACAAGTGCGGGCTAGGCTTAAGACCTGGGCACAAGTGCGGGCTAGGCTTAAGGCCTGGGCACAAGTGCGGGCTAGGCTTAAGGCCTGGGCACAAGTGCGGGCTAGGCTTAAGTCATGGGCACAAGTGCGGGCTAGGCTTAAGGCCTGGGCACAAGTGCGGGCTAGGCTTAAGGCCTGGGCACAAATGCAGTGCGGGCTAGGCTTAAGGCCTGGGCACAAGTGCAGTGCTGGCTAGAATCAAGGCAGGGGGCACAAATGCTGGCTTGTCTTAAGGCATGGGCACAAGTGCCAGCTAGGCTTAAGGCCTGAGCAAAAGTGCAGGCTAGGCTTAAGGCCTTGGCACAAGTGCTGGCTAGGCTTAAGGCCTGGGCACAAGTGAGGGCTAGGCTTAAGGCCGGAGCACAATTGCGGGCTAGGCTTAAGGCCGGGGCACAAGTGCGGGCTAGGCTTAAGGCCGGGGCACAAGTGCGGGCTAGGCTTAAGGCCGGGGCACAAGTGCGGGCTAGGCTTAAGGCCTGGGCACAAGTGAGGGCTAGGCTTAAGGCCGGGGCACAAGTGCGGGCTAGGATTAAGGCCGGGGCACAAGTGCGGGCTAGGCTTAAGGCCGGGGCACAAGTGCGGGCTAGGCTTAAGGCCTGGGCACAAGTGCGGGCTAGGCTTAAGGCCTGGGCACAAGTGAGGGCTATGCTTAAGGTCGGGGCACAAGTGCGGGCTAGGCTTAAGGCCGGGGCACAAGTGAGGGCTAGGCTTAAGGTCGGGGCACAAGTGCGGGCTAGGCTTAAGGCCGGGGCACAAGTGCGGGCTAGGCTTAAGGCCGGGGCACAAGTGCGGGCTAGGCTTAAGGCCGGGGCACAAGTGCGGGCTAGGCTTAAGGCCGGGGCACAAGTGCGGGCTAGGCTTAAGGCCGGGGCACAAGTGCGAGCTAGGCTTAAGGCCTGGGCACAAGTGAGGGCTAGGCTTAAGGCCGGGGTACAAGTGCGGGCTAGGCTTAAGGCCGGGGCACAAGTGCGGGCTAGTCTTAAGGCCTGGGCACAAGTGCGGGCTAGGCTTAAGGCCGGGGCACAAGTGCGAGCTAGGCTTAAGGCCGGGGCACAAGTGCGGGCTAGGCTTAAGGCCGGGGCACAAGTGCGGGCTAGGCTTAAGGCCGGGGCACAAGTGCGGGCTAGGCTTAAGGCCTGGGCACAAGTGCGGGCTAGGCTTAAGGCTTGGACACAAGTGTTGGCTAGGCTTAAGGCCTGGGCACAAGTGCGGGCTAGGCTTAAGGCCTGGGCACAAGTGCGGGCTAGGCTTAAGTCATGGGCACAAGTGCGGGCTAGGCTTAAGGCCTGGGCACAAGTGCGGGCTAGGCTTAAGGCCAGGGCACAAGTGCGGGCTAGGCTTAAGGCCTGGGCACAAGTGCGGGCTAGGCTTAAGGCCTGGGCACAAGTGTGGGCTAGGCTTAAGGCCTGTGCACAAGTGCGGGCTAGGCTTAAGTCATGGGCACAAGTGCGGGCTAGGCTTAAGGCCTGGGCACAAGTGCGGGCTAGGCTTAAGGCCTGGGCACAAGTGCGGGCTAGGCTTAAGGCCTGGGCACAAGTGCGGGCTAGGCTTAAGGCCTGGGCACAAGTGCAGGCTAGGCTTAAGGCCTGGGCCCAAATGCAGTGCGGGCTATGCTTAAGGCCTGGGCACAAGTGCAGTGCTGGCTAGGATCAAGGCAGGGGGCACAAATGCTGGCTAGGCTTAAGGCATGGGCACAAGTGCCAGCTAGGCTTAAGGCCTGAGCAAAAGTGCAGGCTAGGCTTAAGTCCTTGGCACAAGTGCGGGCTAGGCTTAAGGCATGGGAACAAGTGCAGTGCTGGCTAGGATCAAGGCAGGGGGCACAAGTGCTGGCTAGGCTTAAGGCATGGGCACAAGTGCTGGCTAGGCTTAAGGCATACAGCTAACTCTTTGCACTCTTTGCATAAAGGGTTAGGCACCCATAGCGGTAAAGAGCTAGATTTCACCCCTCTACTCTGTACTTGGACATTTAGGACAAGATCCTTTGTTGTACAGTGCGGAGCCTCTCCATAACCCCATGCTCCAAGCGACCAGGCACTTCTTGTCTGTCCTCCGTAAATGGGTAATGCCTTCTTCCCCAATTACATTCGTGCATGCGCATTCTGACGGGACAAGAGCGAAGAGCGTAAAGCTGGCCCTATGTGCATAACCAACATGAAGCTGAAGACAAAAACAAACAAGCATTAAAGGGGCTCAAAAGTGTGGGCTAGGCTTAAGGCCTGGGCACAAGTGCGGGCTAGGCTTAAGGCCGGGGCACAAGTGCGGGCTAGGCTTAAGGCCGGGGCACATGTGCGGGCTAGGCTTAAGGCCGGGGCACAAGTGCGGGCTAGGCTTAAGGCCGGGGCACAAGTGCGGGCTAGGCTTAAGGCCGGGGCACAAGTGCAGGCTAGGCTTAAGGCCTGGGCACAAGTGAGGGCTAGGCTTAAGGCCTGGGCACAAGTGCGGGCTAGGCTTAAGGCCTGGGCACAAGTGCGAGCTAGGCTTAAGGCCGGGGCACAAGTGCGGGCTAGGCTTAAGGCTGGGGCACAAGTGCGAGCTAGGCTTAAGGCCGGGGCACAAGTGCGGGCTAGGCTTAAGGCCGGGGCACAAGTGCGGGCTAGGCTTAAGGCCGGGGCACAAGTGCGAGCTAGGCTTAAGGCCGGGGCACAAGTGCGGGCTAGGCTTAAGGCCGGGGCACAAGTGCGGGCTAGGCTTAAGGCCTGGGCACAAGTGCAGGCTAGGCTTAAGGCCTGAGCAAAAGTGCAGGCTAGGCTTAAGGCCTTGGCACAAGTGCGGGCTAAGCTTAAGGCATGGGCACAAGTGCAGTGCTGGCTAGGATCAAGGCAGGGGGCACAAGTGCTGGCTAGGCTTAAGGCATGGGCACAAGTGCTGGCTAGGCTTAAGGCATACAGCTAACTCTTTGCACTCTTTGCATAAAGGGTTAGGCACCCATAGGGGTGAAGAGCAAGCTTTCACCCCTCTACTCTGTACTTGGACATTTAGGACTAGATCCTTTGTTGTACAGTGCGGAGCCTCTCCATAACCCCATGCTCCAAGCGACCAGGCACTTCTTGCCTGTCCTCCGTAAATGGGTAATGCCTTCTTCCCCAATTACAGTCGTGCATGCGCATTCAGACGGGACAAGAGCAAAGAGCGTAAAGCTGGCCCTATGTGCATAACCAACATGAAACTGAAGACAAAAACAAACAAACAAGCATTCAAGGGGCTCAAAAGTGCGAGCTAGGCTTAAGGCCGGGGCACAAGTGCGGGCTAGGCTTAAGGCCTGGGCACAAGTGCGGGCTAGGCTTAAGGCCTGGGCACAAGTGCGGGCTAGGCTTAAGGCCGGGGCACAAGTGCGGGCTAGGCTTAAGGCCGGGGCACAAGTGCGGGCTAGGCTTAAGGCCTGGGCACAAGTGTGAGCTAGGCTTAAGGCCTGGGCACAAGTGCGGGCTAGGCTTAAGGCCGGGGCACAAGTGCGGGCTAGGCTTAAGGCCGGGGCACAAGTGCGGGCTAGGCTTAAGGCTGGGGCACAAGTGCGGGTTAGGCTTAAGACCTGGGCACAAGTGCGGGCTAGGCTTAAGGCCTGGGCACAAGTGCGGGCTAGGCTTAAGGCCTGGGCACAAGTGCGGGCTAGGCTTAAGTCATGGGCACAAGTGCGGGCTAGGCTTAAGGCCTGGGCACAAGTGCGGGCTAGGCTTAAGGCCTGGGCACAAATGCAGTGCGGGCTAGGCTTAAGGCCTGGGCACAAGTGCAGTGCTGGCTAGAATCAAGGCAGGGGGCACAAATGCTGGCTTGTCTTAAGGCATGGGCACAAGTGCCAGCTAGGCTTAAGGCCTGAGCAAAAGTGCAGGCTAGGCTTAAGGCCTTGGCACAAGTGCTGGCTAGGCTTAAGGCCTGGGCACAAGTGAGGGCTAGGCTTAAGGCCGGAGCACAATTGCGGGCTAGGCTTAAGGCCGGGGCACAAGTGCGGGCTAGGCTTAAGGCCGGGGCACAAGTGCGGGCTAGGCTTAAGGCCGGGGCACAAGTGCGGGCTAGGCTTAAGGCCTGGGCACAAGTGAGGGCTAGGCTTAAGGCCGGGGCACAAGTGCGGGCTAGGATTAAGGCCGGGGCACAAGTGCGGGCTAGGCTTAAGGCCGGGGCACAAGTGCGGGCTAGGCTTAAGGCCTGGGCACAAGTGCGGGCTAGGCTTAAGGCCTGGGCACAAGTGAGGGCTATGCTTAAGGTCGGGGCACAAGTGCGGGCTAGGCTTAAGGCCGGGGCACAAGTGAGGGCTAGGCTTAAGGTCGGGGCACAAGTGCGGGCTAGGCTTAAGGCCGGGGCACAAGTGCGGGCTAGGCTTAAGGCCGGGGCACAAGTGCGGGCTAGGCTTAAGGCCGGGGCACAAGTGCGGGCTAGGCTTAAGGCCGGGGCACAAGTGCGGGCTAGGCTTAAGGCCGGGGCACAAGTGCGAGCTAGGCTTAAGGCCTGGGCACAAGTGAGGGCTAGGCTTAAGGCCGGGGTACAAGTGCGGGCTAGGCTTAAGGCCGGGGCACAAGTGCGGGCTAGTCTTAAGGCCTGGGCACAAGTGCGGGCTAGGCTTAAGGCCGGGGCACAAGTGCGAGCTAGGCTTAAGGCCGGGGCACAAGTGCGGGCTAGGCTTAAGGCCGGGGCACAAGTGCGGGCTAGGCTTAAGGCCGGGGCACAAGTGCGGGCTAGGCTTAAGGCCTGGGCACAAGTGCGGGCTAGGCTTAAGGCTTGGACACAAGTGTTGGCTAGGCTTAAGGCCTGGGCACAAGTGCGGGCTAGGCTTAAGGCCTGGGCACAAGTGCGGGCTAGGCTTAAGTCATGGGCACAAGTGCGGGCTAGGCTTAAGGCCTGGGCACAAGTGCGGGCTAGGCTTAAGGCCAGGGCACAATTGCGGGCTAGGCTTAAGGCCTGGGCACAAGTGCGGGCTAGGCTTAAGGCCTGGGCACAAGTGCGGGCTAGGCTTAAGGCCGGGGCACAAGTGCGGGCTAGGCTTAAGGCCGGGGCACAAGTGCGGGCTAGGCTTAAGGCCGGGGCACAAGTGCGGGCTAGGCTTAAGGCCGGGGCACAAGTGCGGGCTAGGCTTAAGGCCGGGGCACAAGTGCGGGCTAGGCTTAAGGCCGGGGCACAAGTGCGAGCTAGGCTTAAGGCCTGGGCACAAGTGCGGGCTAGGCTTAAGGCCGGGGCACAAGTGCGGGCTAGGCTTAAGGCCGGGGCACAAGTGCGGGCTAGGCTTAAGGCTGGGGCACAAGTGCGGGCTAGGCTTAAGGCCTGGGCAAAAGTGCGGGCTAGGCTTAAGTCATGGGCACAAGTGCGGGCTAGGCTTAAGGCCTGGGCACAAGTGCGGGCTAGGCTTAAGGCCTGGGCACAAGTGCGGGCTAGGCTTAAGGCCTGGGCACAATTGCGGGCTAGGCTTAAGGCCGGGGCACAAGTGCGGGCTAGGCTTAAGGCCTGGGCACAAGTGCGGGCTAGGCTTAAGGCCTGGGCACAAGTGCAGTGCGGGCTAGGCTTAAGGCCTGGGCACAAGTGCAGTGCTGACTAGGATCAAGGCAGGGGGCACAAATGCTGGCTAGGCTTAAGGCCTGGGCACAAGTGCAGGCTAGGCTTAAGGCCTGAGCAAAAGTGCAGGCTAGGCTTAAGGCCTTGGCACAAGTGCGGGCTAAGCTTAAGGCATGGGCACAAGTGCAGTGTTGGCTAGGATCAAGGCAGGGGGCACAAGTGCTGGCTAGGCTTAAGGCATGGGCACAAGTGCTGGCTAGGCTTAAGGCATACAGCTAACTCTTTGCACTCTTTGCATAAAGGGTTAGGCACCCATAGGGGTGAAGAGCAAGCTTTCACCCCTCTACTCTGTACTTGGACATTTAGGACTAGATCCTTTGTTGTACAGTGCGGAGCCTCTCCATAACCCCATGCTCCAAGCGACCAGGCACTTCTTGCCTGTCCTCCGTAAATGGGTAATGCCTTCTTCCCCAATTACAGTCGTGCATGCGCATTCAGACGGGACAAGAGCAAAGAGCGTAAAGCTGGCCCTATGTGCATAACCAACATGAAGCTGAAGACAAAAACAAACAAACAAGCATTCAAGGGGCTCAAAAGTGCGAAGCTAGGCTTAAGGCCGGGGCACAAGTGCGGGCTAGGCTTAAGGCCTGGGCACAAGTGCGGGCTAGGCTTAAGGCCTGGGCACAAGTGCGGGCTAGGCTTAAGGCCGGGGCACAAGTGCGGGCTAGGCTTAAGGCCGGGGCACAAGTGCGGGCTAGGCTTAAGGCCTGGGCACAAGTGTGAGCTAGGCTTAAGGCCTGGGCACAAGTGCGGGCTAGGCTTAAGGCCGGGGCACAAGTGTGGGCTAGGCTTAAGGCCGGGGCACAAGTGCGGGCTAGGCTTAAGGCTGGGGCACAAGTGCGGGCTAGGCTTAAGACCTGGAAACAAGTGCGGGCTAGGCTTAAGGCCTGGGCACAAGTGCGGGCTAGGCTTAAGTCATGGGCACATGTGCGGGCTAGGCTTAAGGCCTAGGCACAAGTGCGGGCTAGGCTTAAGGCCTGGGCACAAATGCAGTGCGGGCTAGGCTTAAGGCCTGGGCACAAGTGCAGTGCTGGCTAGAATCAAGGCAGGGGGCACAAATGCTGGCTTGTCTTAAGGCATGGGCACAAGTGCCAGCTAGGCTTAAGGCCTGAGCAAAAGTGCAGGCTAGGCTTAAGGCCTTGGCACAAGTGCTGGCTAGGCTTAAGGCCTGGGCACAAGTGAGGGCTAGGCTTAAGGCCGGAGCACAATTGCGGGCTAGGCTTAAGGCCGGGGCACAAGTGCGGGCTAGGCTTAAGGCCGGGGCACAAGTGCGGGCTAGGCTTAAGGCCGGGGCACAAGTGCGGGCTAGGCTTAAGGCCGGGGCACAAGTGCGAGCTAGGCTTAAGGCCTGGGCACAAGTGAGGGCTAGGCTTAAGGCCTGGGCACAAGTGCGGGCTAGGCTTAAGGCCGGGGCACAAGTGCGGGCTAGGATTAAGGCCAGGGCACAAGTGCGGGCTAGGCTTAAGGCCGGGGCACAAGTGCGGGCTAGGCTTAAGGCCGGGGCACAAGTGCGGGCTAGGCTTAAGGCCTGGGCACAAGTGAGGGCTAGGCTTAAGGTCGGGGCACAAGTGCGGGCTAGGCTTAAGGCCGGGGCACAAGTGAGGGCTAGGCTTAAGGTCGGGGCACAAGTGCGGGCTAGGCTTAAGGCCGGGGTCACAAGTGCGGGCTAGGCTTAAGGCCGGGGCACAAGTGCGGGCTAGGCTTAAGGCCGGGGCACAAGTGCGGGCTAGGCTTAAGGCCGGGGCACAAGTGCGGGCTAGGCTTAAGGCCGGGGCACAAGTGCGAGCTAGGCTTAAGGCCTGGGCACAAGTGAGGGCTAGGCTTAAGGCCGGGGCACAAGTGCGGGCTAGGCTTAAGGCCGGGGCACAAGTGCGGGCTAGTCTTAAGGCCTGGGCACAAGTGCGGGCTAGGCTTAAGGCCGGGGCACAAGTGCGAGCTAGGCTTAAGGCCGGGGCACAAGTGCGGGCTAGGCTTAAGGCCGGGGCACAAGTGCGGGCTAGGCTTAAGGCCGGGGCACAAGTGCGGGCTATGCTTAAGGCCTGGGCACAAGTGCGGGCTAGGCTTAAGGCTTGGACACAAGTGTTGGCTAGGCTTAAGGCCTGGGCACAAGTGCGGGCTAGGCTTAAGGCCTGGGCACAAGTGCGGGCTAGGCTTAAGTCATGGGCACAAGTGCGGGCTAGGCTTAAGGCCTGGGCACAAGTGCGGGCTAGGCTTAAGGCCAGGGCACAAGTGCGGGCTAGGCTTAAGGCCTGGGCACAAGTGCGGGCTAGGCTTAAGGCCTGGGCACAAGTGTGGGCTAGGCTTAAGGCCTGTGCACAAGTGCGGGCTAGGCTTAAGTCATGGGCACAAGTGCGGGCTAGGCTTAAGGCCTGGGCACAAGTGCGGGCTAGGCTTAAGGCCTGGGCACAAGTGCGGGCTAGGCTTAAGGCCTGGGCACAAGTGACATGCGGGCTAGGCTTAAGGCCTGGGCACAAGTGCAGTGCTGACTAGGATCAAGGCAGGGGGCACAAATGCTGGCTAGGCTTAAGGCATGGGCACAAGTGCCAGCTAGGCTTAAGGCCTGGACACAAGTGGAGGCTAGGCTTAAGGCCTGAGCAAAAGTGCAGGCTTGGCTTAAGGCCTTGGCACAAGTGCGGGCTAAGCTTAAGGCATGGGCACAAGTGCAGTGCTGGCTAGGATCAAGGCAGGGGGCACAAGTGCTGGCTAGGCTTAAGGCATGGGCACAAGTGCTGGCTAGGCTTAAGGCATACAGCTAACTCTTTGCACTCTTTGCATAAAGGGTTAGGCACCCATAGGGGTGAAGAGCTAGCTTTCACCCCTCTACTCTGTACTTGGACATTTAGGACTAGATCCTTTGTTGTACAGTGCGAAGCCTCTCCATAACCCCATGCTCCAAGCGACCAGGCACTTCTTGTCTGTCCTCCGTAAATGGGTAATGCCTTCTTCCCCAATTACAGTCGTGCATGCGCATTCAGACGGGACAAGAGCGAAGAGCGTAAAGCTGGCCCTATGACCATAATCATCATGAAGCTGAAGACAAAAACAAACAAGCATTCAAGGGGTTCAAAAGTGCGGGCTAGGCTTAAGGCCTGGGCACAAGTGCGGGCTGGGCTTAAGGCCGGGGCACAAGTGCGGGCTAGGCTTAAGGCCGGGGCACAAGTGCGGGCTAGGCTTAAGGCCGGGGCACAAGTGCGAGCTAGGCTTAAGGCCTGGGCACAAGTGAGGGCTAGGCTTAAGGCCGGGGCACAAGTGCGGGCTAGGCTTAAGGCCGGGGCACAAGTGCGGGCTAGGCTTAAGGCCTGGGCACAAGTGCGGGCTAGGCTTAAGTCCGGGGCACAAGTGCGGGCTAGGCTTAAGGCCTGGGCACAAGTGCGGGCTAGGCTTAAGGCCTGGGCACAAGTGTGAGCTAGGCTTAAGGCCTGGGCACAAGTGCGGGCTAGGCTTAAGGTCGGGGCACAAGTGCGAGCTAGGCTTAAGGCCTGGGCACAAGTGCGGGCTAGGCTTAAGGCCGGGGCACAAGTGCGGGCTAGGCTTAATGCCTGGGCACAAGTGCGGACTGGGCTTAAGGCTGGGGCACAAGTGCGGGCTAGGCTTAAGACCTGGACACAAGTGCGGGCTAGGCTTAAGGCCTGGGCACAAGTGCGGGCAAGGCTTAAGGCCTGGGCACAAGTGCGGGCTAGGCTTAAGGCCTGGGCACAAGTGCGGGCTAGGCTTAAGGCCTGGGCACAAGTGCAGGCTAGGCTTAAGGCCTGGGCCCAAATGCAGTGCGGGCTATGCTTAAGGCCTGGGCACAAGTGCAGTGCTGGCTAGGATCAAGGCAGGGGGCACAAATGCTGGCTAGGCTTAAGGCATGGGCACAAGTGCCAGCTAGGCTTAAGGCCTGAGCAAAAGTGCAGGCTAGGCTTAAGTCCTTGGCACAAGTGCGGGCTAGGCTTAAGGCATGGGAACAAGTGCAGTGCTGGCTAGGATCAAGGCAGGGGGCACAAGTGCTGGCTAGGCTTAAGGCATGGGCACAAGTGCTGGCTAGGCTTAAGGCATACAGCTAACTCTTTGCACTCTTTGCATAAAGGGTTAGGCACCCATAGCGGTAAAGAGCTAGATTTCACCCCTCTACTCTGTACTTGGACATTTAGGACAAGATCCTTTGTTGTACAGTGCGGAGCCTCTCCATAACCCCATGCTCCAAGCGACCAGGCACTTCTTGTCTGTCCTCCGTAAATGGGTAATGCCTTCTTCCCCAATTACATTCGTGCATGCGCATTCTGACGGGACAAGAGCGAAGAGCGTAAAGCTGGCCCTATGTGCATAACCAACATGAAGCTGAAGACAAAAACAAACAAGCATTAAAGGGGCTCAAAAGTGTGGGCTAGGCTTAAGGCCTGGGCACAAGTGCGGGCTAGGCTTAAGGCCGGGGCACAAGTGCGGGCTAGGCTTAAGGCCGGGGCACATGTGCGGGCTAGGCTTAAGGCCGGGGCACAAGTGCGGGCTAGGCTTAAGGCCGGGGCACAAGTGCGGGCTAGGCTTAAGGCCGGGGCACAAGTGCAGGCTAGGCTTAAGGCCTGGGCACAAGTGAGGGCTAGGCTTAAGGCCTGGGCACAAGTGCGGGCTAGGCTTAAGGCCTGGGCACAAGTGCGAGCTAGGCTTAAGGCCGGGGCACAAGTGCGGGCTAGGCTTAAGGCCGGGGCACAAGTGCGAGCTAGGCTTAAGGCCGGGGCACAAGTGCGGGCTAGGCTTAAGGCCGGGGCACAAGTGCGGGCTAGGCTTAAGGCCGGGGCACAAGTGCGGGCTAGGCTTAAGGCCGGGGCACAAGTGCGGGCTAGGCTTAAGGCCGGGGCACAAGTGCGAGCTAGGCTTAAGGCCGGGGCACAAGTGCGGGCTAGGCTTAAGGCCGGGGCACAAGTGCGGGCTAGGCTTAAGGCCTGGGCACAAGTGCAGGCTAGGCTTAAGGCCTGAGCAAAAGTGCAGGCTAGGCTTAAGGCCTTGGCACAAGTGCGGGCTAAGCTTAAGGCATGGGCACAAGTGCAGTGCTGGCTAGGATCAAGGCAGGGGGCACAAGTGCTGGCTAGGCTTAAGGCATGGGCACAAGTGCTGGCTAGGCTTAAGGCATACAGCTAACTCTTTGCACTCTTTGCATAAAGGGTTAGGCACCCATAGGGGTGAAGAGCAAGCTTTCACCCCTCTACTCTGTACTTGGACATTTAGGACTAGATCCTTTGTTGTACAGTGCGGAGCCTCTCCATAACCCCATGCTCCAAGCGACCAGGCACTTCTTGCCTGTCCTCCGTAAATGGGTAATGCCTTCTTCCCCAATTACAGTCGTGCATGCGCATTCAGACGGGACAAGAGCAAAGAGCGTAAAGCTGGCCCTATGTGCATAACCAACATGAAGCTGAAGACAAAAACAAACAAACAAGCATTCAAGGGGCTCAAAAGTGCGAGCTAGGCTTAAGGCCGGGGCACAAGTGCGGGCTAGGCTTAAGGCCTGGGCACAAGTGCGGGCTAGGCTTAAGGCCTGGGCACAAGTGCGGGCTAGGCTTAAGGCCGGGGCACAAGTGCGGGCTAGGCTTAAGGCCGGGGCACAAGTGCGGGCTAGGCTTAAGGCCTGGGCACAAGTGTGAGCTAGGCTTAAGGCCTGGGCACAAGTGCGGGCCAGGCTTAAGGCCGGGGCACAAGTGCGGGCTAGGCTTAAGGCCGGGGCACAAGTGCGGGCTAGGCTTAAGGCTGGGGCACAAGTGCGGGCTAGGCTTAAGACCTGGGCACAAGTGCGGGCTAGGCTTAAGGCCTGGGCACAAGTGCGGGCTAGGCTTAAGGCCTGGGCACAAGTGCGGGCTAGGCTTAAGTCATGGGCACAAGTGCGGGCTAGGCTTAAGGCCTGGGCACAAGTGCGGGCTAGGCTTAAGGCCTGGGCACAAATGCAGTGCGGGCTAGGCTTAAGGCCTGGGCACAAGTGCAGTGCTGGCTAGAATCAAGGCAGGGGGCACAAATGCCGGCTTGTCTTAAGGCATGGGCACAAGTGCCAGCTAGGCTTAAGGCCTGAGCAAAAGTGCAGGCTAGGCTTAAGGCCTTGGCACAAGTGCTGGCTAGGCTTAAGGCCTGGGCACAAGTGAGGGCTAGGCTTAAGGCCGGAGCACAATTGCGGGCTAGGCTTAAGGCCGGGGCACAAGTGCGGGCTAGGCTTAAGGCCGGGGCACAAGTGCGGGCTAGGCTTAAGGCCGGGGCACAAGTGCGGGCTAGGCTTAAGGCCTGGGCACAAGTGAGGGCTAGGCTTAAGGCCGGGGCACAAGTGCGGGCTAGGATTAAGGCCGGGGCACAAGTGCGGGCTAGGCTTAAGGCCGGGGCACAAGTGCGGGCTAGGCTTAAGGCCTGGGCACAAGTGCGGGCTAGGCTTAAGGCCTGGGCACAAGTGAGGGCTATGCTTAAGGTCGGGGCACAAGTGCGGGCTAGGCTTAAGGCCGGGGCACAAGTGAGGGCTAGGCTTAAGGTCGGGGCACAAGTGCGGGCTAGGCTTAAGGCCGGGGCACAAGTGCGGGCTAGGCTTAAGGCCGGGGCACAAGTGCGGGCTAGGCTTAAGGCCGGGGCACAAGTGCGGGCTAGGCTTAAGGCCGGGGCACAAGTGCGGGCTAGGCTTAAGGCCGGGGCACAAGTGCGAGCTAGGCTTAAGGCCTGGGCACAAGTGAGGGCTAGGCTTAAGGCCGGGGTACAAGTGCGGGCTAGGCTTAAGGCCGGGGCACAAGTGCGGGCTAGTCTTAAGGCCTGGGCACAAGTGCGGGCTAGGCTTAAGGCCGGGGCACAAGTGCGAGCTAGGCTTAAGGCCGGGGCACAAGTGCGGGCTAGGCTTAAGGCCGGGGCACAAGTGCGGGCTAGGCTTAAGGCCGGGGCACAAGTGCGGGCTAGGCTTAAGGCCTGGGCACAAGTGCGGGCTAGGCTTAAGGCTTGGACACAAGTGTTGGCTAGGCTTAAGGCCTGGGCACAAGTGCGGGCTAGGCTTAAGGCCTGGGCACAAGTGCGGGCTAGGCTTAAGTCATGGGCACAAGTGCGGGCTAGGCTTAAGGCCTGGGCACAAGTGCGGGCTAGGCTTAAGGCCAGGGCACAAGTGCGGGCTAGGCTTAAGGCCTGGGCACAAGTGCGGGCTAGGCTTAAGGCCTGGGCACAAGTGTGGGCTAGGCTTAAGGCCTGTGCACAAGTGCGGGCTAGGCTTAAGTCATGGGCACAAGTGCGGGCTAGGCTTAAGGCCTGGGCACAAGTGCGGGCTAGGCTTAAGGCCTGGGCACAAGTGCGGGCTAGGCTTAAGGCCTGGGCACAAGTGCGGGCTAGGCTTAAGGCCTGGGCACAAGTGCAGGCTAGGCTTAAGGCCTGGGCCCAAATGCAGTGCGGGCTATGCTTAAGGCCTGGGCACAAGTGCAGTGCTGGCTAGGATCAAGGCAGGGGGCACAAATGCTGGCTAGGCTTAAGGCATGGGCACAAGTGCCAGCTAGGCTTAAGGCCTGAGCAAAAGTGCAGGCTAGGCTTAAGTCCTTGGCAGAAGTGCGGGCTAGGCTTAAGGCATGGGAACAAGTGCAGTGCTGGCTAGGATCAAGGCAGGGGGCACAAGTGCTGGCTAGGCTTAAGGCATGGGCACAAGTGCTGGCTAGGCTTAAGGCATACAGCTAACTCTTTGCACTCTTTGCATAAAGGGTTAGGCACCCATAGCGGTAAAGAGCTAGATTTCACCCCTCTACTCTGTACTTGGACATTTAGGACAAGATCCTTTGTTGTACAGTGCGGAGCCTCTCCATAACCCCATGCTCCAAGCGACCAGGCACTTCTTGTCTGTCCTCCGTAAATGGGTAATGCCTTCTTCCCCAATTACATTCGTGCATGCGCATTCTGACGGGACAAGAGCGAAGAGCGTAAAGCTGGCCCTATGTGCATAACCAACATGAAGCTGAAGACAAAAACAAACAAGCATTAAAGGGGCTCAAAAGTGTGGGCTAGGCTTAAGGCCTGGGCACAAGTGCGGGCTAGGCTTAAGGCCGGGGCACAAGTGCGGGCTAGGCTTAAGGCCGGGGCACATGTGCGGGCTAGGCTTAAGGCCGGGGCACAAGTGCGGGCTAGGCTTAAGGCCGGGGCACAAGTGCGGGCTAGGCTTAAGGCCGGGGCACAAGTGCGGGCTAGGCTTAAGGCCGGGGCACAAGTGCAGGCTAGGCTTAAGGCCTGGGCACAAGTGAGGGCTAGGCTTAAGGCCTGGGCACAAGTGCGGGCTAGGCTTAAGGCCTGGGCACAAGTGCGAGCTAGGCTTAAGGCCGGGGCACAAGTGCGGGCTAGGCTTAAGGCTGGGGCACAAGTGCGAGCTAGGCTTAAGGCCGGGGCACAAGTGCGGGCTAGGCTTAAGGCCGGGGCACAAGTGCGGGCTAGGCTTAAGGCCGGGGCACAAGTGCGAGCTAGGCTTAAGGCCGGGGCACAAGTGCGGGCTAGGCTTAAGGCCGGGGCACAAGTGCGGGCTAGGCTTAAGGCCGGGGCACAAGTGCGAGCTAGGCTTAAGGCCGGGGCACAAGTGCGGGCTAGGCTTAAGGCCGGGGCACAAGTGCGGGCTAGGCTTAAGGCCGGGGCACAAGTGCGGGCTAGGCTTAAGGCCGGGGCACAAGTGCGGGCTAGGCTTAAGGCCGGGGCACAAGTGCGAGCTAGGCTTAAGGCCGGGGCACAAGTGCGGGCTAGGCTTAAGGCCGGGGCACAAGTGCGGGCTAGGCTTAAGGCCTGGGCACAAGTGCAGGCTAGGCTTAAGGCCTGAGCAAAAGTGCAGGCTAGGCTTAAGGCCTTGGCACAAGTGCGGGCTAAGCTTAAGGCATGGGCACAAGTGCAGTGCTGGCTAGGATCAAGGCAGGGGGCACAAGTGCTGGCTAGGCTTAAGGCATGGGCACAAGTGCTGGCTAGGCTTAAGGCATACAGCTAACTCTTTGCACTCTTTGCATAAAGGGTTAGGCACCCATAGGGGTGAAGAGCAAGCTTTCACCCCTCTACTCTGTACTTGGACATTTAGGACTAGATCCTTTGTTGTACAGTGCGGAGCCTCTCCATAACCCCATGCTCCAAGCGACCAGGCACTTCTTGCCTGTCCTCCGTAAATGGGTAATGCCTTCTTCCCCAATTACAGTCGTGCATGCGCATTCAGACGGGACAAGAGCAAAGAGCGTAAAGCTGGCCCTATGTGCATAACCAACATGAAGCTGAAGACAAAAACAAACAAACAAGCATTCAAGGGGCTCAAAAGTGCGAGCTAGGCTTAAGGCCGGGGCACAAGTGCGGGCTAGGCTTAAGGCCTGGGCACAAGTGCGGGCTAGGCTTAAGGCCTGGGCACAAGTGCGGGCTAGGCTTAAGGCCGGGGCACAAGTGCGGGCTAGGCTTAAGGCCGGGGCACAAGTGCGGGCTAGGCTTAAGGCCTGGGCACAAGTGTGAGCTAGGCTTAAGGCCTGGGCACAAGTGCGGGCTAGGCTTAAGGCCGGGGCACAAGTGCGGGCTAGGCTTAAGGCCGGGGCACAAGTGCGGGCTAGGCTTAAGGCTGGGGCACAAGTGCGGGCTAGGCTTAAGACCTGGGCACAAGTGCGGGCTAGGCTTAAGGCCTGGGCACAAGTGCGGGCTAGGCTTAAGGCCTGGGCACAAGTGCGGGCTAGGCTTAAGTCATGGGCACAAGTGCGGGCTAGGCTTAAGGCCTGGGCACAAGTGCGGGCTAGGCTTAAGGCCTGGGCACAAATGCAGTGCGGGCTAGGCTTAAGGCCTGGGCACAAGTGCAGTGCTGGCTAGAATCAAGGCAGGGGGCACAAATGCTGGCTTGTCTTAAGGCATGGGCACAAGTGCCAGCTAGGCTTAAGGCCTGAGCAAAAGTGCAGGCTAGGCTTAAGGCCTTGGCACAAGTGCTGGCTAGGCTTAAGGCCTGGGCACAAGTGAGGGCTAGGCTTAAGGCCGGAGCACAATTGCGGGCTAGGCTTAAGGCCGGGGCACAAGTGCGGGCTAGGCTTAAGGCCGGGGCACAAGTGCGGGCTAGGCTTAAGGCCGGGGCACAAGTGCGGGCTAGGCTTAAGGCCTGGGCACAAGTGAGGGCTAGGCTTAAGGCCGGGGCACAAGTGCGGGCTAGGATTAAGGCCGGGGCACAAGTGCGGGCTAGGCTTAAGGCCGGGGCACAAGTGCGGGCTAGGCTTAAGGCCTGGGCACAAGTGCGGGCTAGGCTTAAGGCCTGGGCACAAGTGAGGGCTATGCTTAAGGTCGGGGCACAAGTGCGGGCTAGGCTTAAGGCCGGGGCACAAGTGAGGGCTAGGCTTAAGGTCGGGGCACAAGTGCGGGCTAGGCTTAAGGCCGGGGCACAAGTGCGGGCTAGGCTTAAGGCCGGGGCACAAGTGCGGGCTAGGCTTAAGGCCGGGGCACAAGTGCGGGCTAGGCTTAAGGCCGGGGCACAAGTGCGGGCTAGGCTTAAGGCCGGGGCACAAGTGCGAGCTAGGCTTAAGGCCTGGGCACAAGTGAGGGCTAGGCTTAAGGCCGGGGTACAAGTGCGGGCTAGGCTTAAGGCCGGGGCACAAGTGCGGGCTAGTCTTAAGGCCTGGGCACAAGTGCGGGCTAGGCTTAAGGCCGGGGCACAAGTGCGAGCTAGGCTTAAGGCTGGGGCACAAGTGCGGGCTAGGCTTAAGGCCGGGGCACAAGTGCGGGCTAGGCTTAAGGCCGGGGCACAAGTGCGGGCTAGGCTTAAGGCCTGGGCACAAGTGCGGGCTAGGCTTAAGGCTTGGACACAAGTGTTGGCTAGGCTTAAGGCCTGGGCACAAGTGCGGGCTAGGCTTAAGGCCTGGGCACAAGTGCGGGCTAGGCTTAAGTCATGGGCACAAGTGCGGGCTAGGCTTAAGGCCTGGGCACAAGTGCGGGCTAGGCTTAAGGCCAGGGCACAAGTGCGGGCTAGGCTTAAGGCCTGGGCACAAGTGCGGGCTAGGCTTAAGGCCTGGGCACAAGTGTGGGCTAGGCTTAAGGCCTGTGCACAAGTGCGGGCTAGGCTTAAGTCATGGGCACAAGTGCGGGCTAGGCTTAAGGCCTGGGCACAAGTGCGGGCTAGGCTTAAGGCCTGGGCACAAGTGCGGGCTAGGCTTAAGGCCTGGGCACAAGTGCGGGCTAGGCTTAAGGCCTGGGCACAAGTGCAGGCTAGGCTTAAGGCCTGGGCCCAAATGCAGTGCGGGCTATGCTTAAGGCCTGGGCACAAGTGCAGTGCTGGCTAGGATCAAGGCAGGGGGCACAAATGCTGGCTAGGCTTAAGGCATGGGCACAAGTGCCAGCTAGGCTTAAGGCCTGAGCAAAAGTGCAGGCTAGGCTTAAGTCCTTGGCACAAGTGCGGGCTAGGCTTAAGGCATGGGAACAAGTGCAGTGCTGGCTAGGATCAAGGCAGGGGGCACAAGTGCTGGCTAGGCTTAAGGCATGGGCACAAGTGCTGGCTAGGCTTAAGGCATACAGCTAACTCTTTGCACTCTTTGCATAAAGGGTTAGGCACCCATAGCGGTAAAGAGCTAGATTTCACCCCTCTACTCTGTACTTGGACATTTAGGACAAGATCCTTTGTTGTACAGTGCGGAGCCTCTCCATAACCCCATGCTCCAAGCGACCAGGCACTTCTTGTCTGTCCTCCGTAAATGGGTAATGCCTTCTTCCCCAATTACATTCGTGCATGCGCATTCTGACGGGACAAGAGCGAAGAGCGTAAAGCTGGCCCTATGTGCATAACCAACATGAAGCTGAAGACAAAAACAAACAAGCATTAAAGGGGCTCAAAAGTGTGGGCTAGGCTTAAGGCCTGGGCACAAGTGCGGGCTAGGCTTAAGGCCGGGGCACAAGTGCGGGCTAGGCTTAAGGCCGGGGCACATGTGCGGGCTAGGCTTAAGGCCGGGGCACAAGTGCGGGCTAGGCTTAAGGCCGGGGCACAAGTGCGGGCTAGGCTTAAGGCCGGGGCACAAGTGCAGGCTAGGCTTAAGGCCTGGGCACAAGTGAGGGCTAGGCTTAAGGCCTGGGCACAAGTGCGGGCTAGGCTTAAGGCCTGGGCACAAGTGCGAGCTAGGCTTAAGGCCGGGGCACAAGTGCGGGCTAGGCTTAAGGCTGGGGCACAAGTGCGAGCTAGGCTTAAGGCCGGGGCACAAGTGCGGGCTAGGCTTAAGGCCGGGGCACAAGTGCGGGCTAGGCTTAAGGCCGGGGCACAAGTGCGAGCTAGGCTTAAGGCCGGGGCACAAGTGCGGGCTAGGCTTAAGGCCGGGGCACAAGTGCGGGCTAGGCTTAAGGCCTGGGCACAAGTGCAGGCTAGGCTTAAGGCCTGAGCAAAAGTGCAGGCTAGGCTTAAGGCCTTGGCACAAGTGCGGGCTAAGCTTAAGGCATGGGCACAAGTGCAGTGCTGGCTAGGATCAAGGCAGGGGGCACAAGTGCTGGCTAGGCTTAAGGCATGGGCACAAGTGCTGGCTAGGCTTAAGGCATACAGCTAACTCTTTGCACTCTTTGCATAAAGGGTTAGGCACCCATAGGGGTGAAGAGCAAGCTTTCACCCCTCTACTCTGTACTTGGACATTTAGGACTAGATCCTTTGTTGTACAGTGCGGAGCCTCTCCATAACCCCATGCTCCAAGCGACCAGGCACTTCTTGCCTGTCCTCCGTAAATGGGTAATGCCTTCTTCCCCAATTACAGTCGTGCATGCGCATTCAGACGGGACAAGAGCAAAGAGCGTAAAGCTGGCCCTATGTGCATAACCAACATGAAACTGAAGACAAAAACAAACAAACAAGCATTCAAGGGGCTCAAAAGTGCGAGCTAGGCTTAAGGCCGGGGCACAAGTGCGGGCTAGGCTTAAGGCCTGGGCACAAGTGCGGGCTAGGCTTAAGGCCTGGGCACAAGTGCGGGCTAGGCTTAAGGCCGGGGCACAAGTGCGGGCTAGGCTTAAGGCCGGGGCACAAGTGCGGGCTAGGCTTAAGGCCTGGGCACAAGTGTGAGCTAGGCTTAAGGCCTGGGCACAAGTGCGGGCTAGGCTTAAGGCCGGGGCACAAGTGCGGGCTAGGCTTAAGGCCGGGGCACAAGTGCGGGCTAGGCTTAAGGCTGGGGCACAAGTGCGGGTTAGGCTTAAGACCTGGGCACAAGTGCGGGCTAGGCTTAAGGCCTGGGCACAAGTGCGGGCTAGGCTTAAGGCCTGGGCACAAGTGCGGGCTAGGCTTAAGTCATGGGCACAAGTGCGGGCTAGGCTTAAGGCCTGGGCACAAGTGCGGGCTAGGCTTAAGGCCTGGGCACAAATGCAGTGCGGGCTAGGCTTAAGGCCTGGGCACAAGTGCAGTGCTGGCTAGAATCAAGGCAGGGGGCACAAATGCTGGCTTGTCTTAAGGCATGGGCACAAGTGCCAGCTAGGCTTAAGGCCTGAGCAAAAGTGCAGGCTAGGCTTAAGGCCTTGGCACAAGTGCTGGCTAGGCTTAAGGCCTGGGCACAAGTGAGGGCTAGGCTTAAGGCCGGAGCACAATTGCGGGCTAGGCTTAAGGCCGGGGCACAAGTGCGGGCTAGGCTTAAGGCCGGGGCACAAGTGCGGGCTAGGCTTAAGGCCGGGGCACAAGTGCGGGCTAGGCTTAAGGCCTGGGCACAAGTGAGGGCTAGGCTTAAGGCCGGGGCACAAGTGCGGGCTAGGATTAAGGCCGGGGCACAAGTGCGGGCTAGGCTTAAGGCCGGGGCACAAGTGCGGGCTAGGCTTAAGGCCTGGGCACAAGTGCGGGCTAGGCTTAAGGCCTGGGCACAAGTGAGGGCTATGCTTAAGGTCGGGGCACAAGTGCGGGCTAGGCTTAAGGCCGGGGCACAAGTGAGGGCTAGGCTTAAGGTCGGGGCACAAGTGCTGGCTAGGCTTAAGGCCGGGGCACAAGTGCGGGCTAGGCTTAAGGCCGGGGCACAAGTGCGGGCTAGGCTTAAGGCCGGGGCACAAGTGCGGGCTAGGCTTAAGGCCGGGGCACAAGTGCGGGCTAGGCTTAAGGCCGGGGCACAAGTGCGAGCTAGGCTTAAGGCCTGGGCACAAGTGAGGGCTAGGCTTAAGGCCGGGGTACAAGTGCGGGCTAGGCTTAAGGCCGGGGCACAAGTGCGGGCTAGTCTTAAGGCCTGGGCACAAGTGCGGGCTAGGCTTAAGGCCGGGGCACAAGTGCGAGCTAGGCTTAAGGCCGGGGCACAAGTGCGGGCTAGGCTTAAGGCCGGGGCACAAGTGCGGGCTAGGCTTAAGGCCGGGGCACAAGTGCGGGCTAGGCTTAAGGCCTGGGCACAAGTGCGGGCTAGGCTTAAGGCTTGGACACAAGTGTTGGCTAGGCTTAAGGCCTGGGCACAAGTGCGGGCTAGGCTTAAGGCCTGGGCACAAGTGCGGGCTAGGCTTAAGTCATGGGCACAAGTGCGGGCTAGGCTTAAGGCCTGGGCACAAGTGCGGGCTAGGCTTAAGGCCAGGGCACAATTGCGGGCTAGGCTTAAGGCCTGGGCACAAGTGCGGGCTAGGCTTAAGGCCTGGGCACAAGTGCGGGCTAGGCTTAAGGCCGGGGCACAAGTGCGGGCTAGGCTTAAGGCCGGGGCACAAGTGCGGGCTAGGCTTAAGGCCGGGGCACAAGTGCGGGCTAGGCTTAAGGCCGGGGCACAAGTGCGGGCTAGGCTTAAGGCCGGGGCACAAGTGCGGGCTAGGCTTAAGGCCGGGGCACAAGTGCGAGCTAGGCTTAAGGCCTGGGCACAAGTGCGGGCTAGGCTTAAGGCCGGGGCACAAGTGCGGGCTAGGCTTAAGGCCGGGGCACAAGTGCGGGCTAGGCTTAAGGCTGGGGCACAAGTGCGGGCTAGGCTTAAGGCCTGGGCAAAAGTGCGGGCTAGGCTTAAGTCATGGGCACAAGTGCGGGCTAGGCTTAAGGCCTGGGCACAAGTGCGGGCTAGGCTTAAGGCCTGGGCACAAGTGCGGGCTAGGCTTAAGGCCTGGGCACAAGTGCGGGCTAGGCTTAAGGCCGGGGCACAAGTGCGGGCTAGGCTTAAGGCCTGGGCACAAGTGCGGGCTAGGCTTAAGGCCTGGGCACAAGTGCAGTGCGGGCTAGGCTTAAGGCCTGGGCACAAGTGCAGTGCTGACTAGGATCAAGGCAGGGGGCACAAATGCTGGCTAGGCTTAAGGCCTGGGCACAAGTGCAGGCTAGGCTTAAGGCCTGAGCAAAAGTGCAGGCTAGGCTTAAGGCCTTGGCACAAGTGCGGGCTAAGCTTAAGGCATGGGCACAAGTGCAGTGTTGGCTAGGATCAAGGCAGGGGGCACAAGTGCTGGCTAGGCTTAAGGCATGGGCACAAGTGCTGGCTAGGCTTAAGGCATACAGCTAACTCTTTGCACTCTTTGCATAAAGGGTTAGGCACCCATAGGGGTGAAGAGCAAGCTTTCACCCCTCTACTCTGTACTTGGACATTTAGGACTAGATCCTTTGTTGTACAGTGCGGAGCCTCTCCATAACCCCATGCTCCAAGCGACCAGGCACTTCTTGCCTGTCCTCCGTAAATGGGTAATGCCTTCTTCCCCAATTACAGTCGTGCATGCGCATTCAGACGGGACAAGAGCAAAGAGCGTAAAGCTGGCCCTATGTGCATAACCAACATGAAGCTGAAGACAAAAACAAACAAACAAGCATTCAAGGGGCTCAAAAGTGCGAAGCTAGGCTTAAGGCCGGGGCACAAGTGCGGGCTAGGCTTAAGGCCTGGGCACAAGTGCGGGCTAGGCTTAAGGCCTGGGCACAAGTGCGGGCTAGGCTTAAGGCCGGGGCACAAGTGCGGGCTAGGCTTAAGGCCGGGGCACAAGTGCGGGCTAGGCTTAAGGCCTGGGCACAAGTGTGAGCTAGGCTTAAGGCCTGGGCACAAGTGCGGGCTAGGCTTAAGGCCGGGGCACAAGTGTGGGCTAGGCTTAAGGCCGGGGCACAAGTGCGGGCTAGGCTTAAGGCTGGGGCACAAGTGCGGGCTAGGCTTAAGACCTGGAAACAAGTGCGGGCTAGGCTTAAGGCCTGGGCACAAGTGCGGGCTAGGCTTAAGTCATGGGCACA
Organism: Ranitomeya imitator; assembly: GCF_032444005.1. NCBI lineage: Eukaryota > Metazoa > Chordata > Amphibia > Anura > Dendrobatidae > Ranitomeya > Ranitomeya imitator. The sequence goes on from NC_091283.1 coordinate 659,816,977, forward strand.
TGTGCGGGCTAGGCTTAAGGCCTAGGCACAAGTGCGGGCTAGGCTTAAGGCCTGGGCACAAATGCAGTGCGGGCTAGGCTTAAGGCCGGGGCACAAGTGCGGGCTAGGATTAAGGCCGGGGCACAAGTGCGGGCTAGGCTTAAGGCCGGGGCACAAGTGCGGGCTAGGCTTAAGGCCGGGGCACAAGTGCGGGCTAGGCTTAAGGCCTGGGCACAAGTGAGGGCTAGGCTTAAGGTCGGGGCACAAGTGCGGGCTAGGCTTAAGGCCGGGGCACAAGTGAGGGCTAGGCTTAAGGTCGGGGCACAAGTGCGGGCTAGGCTTAAGGCCGGGGTCACAAGTGCGGGCTAGGCTTAAGGCCGGGGCACAAGTGCGGGCTAGGCTTAAGGCCGGGGCACAAGTGCGGGCTAGGCTTAAGGCCGGGGCACAAGTGCGGGCTAGGCTTAAGGCCGGGGCACAAGTGCGAGCTAGGCTTAAGGCCTGGGCACAAGTGAGGGCTAGGCTTAAGGCCGGGGCACAAGTGCGGGCTAGGCTTAAGGCCGGGGCACAAGTGCGGGCTAGTCTTAAGGCCTGGGCACAAGTGCGGGCTAGGCTTAAGGCCGGGGCACAAGTGCGAGCTAGGCTTAAGGCCGGGGCACAAGTGCGGGCTAGGCTTAAGGCCGGGGCACAAGTGCGGGCTAGGCTTAAGGCCGGGGCACAAGTGCGGGCTATGCTTAAGGCCTGGGCACAAGTGCGGGCTAGGCTTAAGGCTTGGACACAAGTGTTGGCTAGGCTTAAGGCCTGGGCACAAGTGCGGGCTAGGCTTAAGGCCTGGGCACAAGTGCGGGCTAGGCTTAAGTCATGGGCACAAGTGCGGGCTAGGCTTAAGGCCTGGGCACAAGTGCGGGCTAGGCTTAAGGCCAGGGCACAAGTGCGGGCTAGGCTTAAGGCCTGGGCACAAGTGCGGGCTAGGCTTAAGGCCTGGGCACAAGTGTGGGCTAGGCTTAAGGCCTGTGCACAAGTGCGGGCTAGGCTTAAGTCATGGGCACAAGTGCGGGCTAGGCTTAAGGCCTGGGCACAAGTGCGGGCTAGGCTTAAGGCCTGGGCACAAGTGCGGGCTAGGCTTAAGGCCTGGGCACAAGTGACATGCGGGCTAGGCTTAAGGCCTGGGCACAAGTGCAGTGCTGACTAGGATCAAGGCAGGGGGCACAAATGCTGGCTAGGCTTAAGGCATGGGCACAAGTGCCAGCTAGGCTTAAGGCCTGGACACAAGTGGAGGCTAGGCTTAAGGCCTGAGCAAAAGTGCAGGCTTGGCTTAAGGCCTTGGCACAAGTGCGGGCTAAGCTTAAGGCATGGGCACAAGTGCAGTGCTGGCTAGGATCAAGGCAGGGGGCACAAGTGCTGGCTAGGCTTAAGGCATGGGCACAAGTGCTGGCTAGGCTTAAGGCATACAGCTAACTCTTTGCACTCTTTGCATAAAGGGTTAGGCACCCATAGGGGTGAAGAGCTAGCTTTCACCCCTCTACTCTGTACTTGGACATTTAGGACTAGATCCTTTGTTGTACAGTGCGAAGCCTCTCCATAACCCCATGCTCCAAGCGACCAGGCACTTCTTGTCTGTCCTCCGTAAATGGGTAATGCCTTCTTCCCCAATTACAGTCGTGCATGCGCATTCAGACGGGACAAGAGCGAAGAGCGTAAAGCTGGCCCTATGACCATAACCAACATGAAGCTGAAGACAAAAACAAACAAGCATTCAAGGGGTTCAAAAGTGCGGGCTAGGCTTAAGGCCTGGGCACAAGTGCGGGCTGGGCTTAAGGCCGGGGCACAAGTGCGGGCTAGGCTTAAGGCCGGGGCACAAGTGCGGGCTAGGCTTAAGGCCGGGGCACAAGTGCGAGCTAGGCTTAAGGCCTGGGCACAAGTGAGGGCTAGGCTTAAGGCCGGGGCACAAGTGCGGGCTAGGCTTAAGGCCGGGGCACAAGTGCGGGCTAGGCTTAAGGCCTGGGCACAAGTGCGGGCTAGGCTTAAGTCCGGGGCACAAGTGCGGGCTAGGCTTAAGGCCTGGGCACAAGTGCGGGCTAGGCTTAAGGCCTGGGCACAAGTGTGAGCTAGGCTTAAGGCCTGGGCACAAGTGCGGGCTAGGCTTAAGGTCGGGGCACAAGTGCGAGCTAGGCTTAAGGCCTGGGCACAAGTGCGGGCTAGGCTTAAGGCCGGGGCACAAGTGCGGGCTAGGCTTAATGCCTGGGCACAAGTGCGGACTGGGCTTAAGGCTGGGGCACAAGTGCGGGCTAGGCTTAAGACCTGGACACAAGTGCGGGCTAGGCTTAAGGCCTGGGCACAAGTGCGGGCAAGGCTTAAGGCCTGGGCACAAGTGCGGGCTAGGCTTAAGGCCTGGGCACAAGTGCGGGCTAGGCTTAAGGCCTGGGCACAAGTGCAGGCTAGGCTTAAGGCCTGGGCCCAAATGCAGTGCGGGCTATGCTTAAGGCCTGGGCACAAGTGCAGTGCTGGCTAGGATCAAGGCAGGGGGCACAAATGCTGGCTAGGCTTAAGGCATGGGCACAAGTGCCAGCTAGGCTTAAGGCCTGAGCAAAAGTGCAGGCTAGGCTTAAGTCCTTGGCACAAGTGCGGGCTAGGCTTAAGGCATGGGAACAAGTGCAGTGCTGGCTAGGATCAAGGCAGGGGGCACAAGTGCTGGCTAGGCTTAAGGCATGGGCACAAGTGCTGGCTAGGCTTAAGGCATACAGCTAACTCTTTGCACTCTTTGCATAAAGGGTTAGGCACCCATAGCGGTAAAGAGCTAGATTTCACCCCTCTACTCTGTACTTGGACATTTAGGACAAGATCCTTTGTTGTACAGTGCGGAGCCTCTCCATAACCCCATGCTCCAAGCGACCAGGCACTTCTTGTCTGTCCTCCGTAAATGGGTAATGCCTTCTTCCCCAATTACATTCGTGCATGCGCATTCTGACGGGACAAGAGCGAAGAGCGTAAAGCTGGCCCTATGTGCATAACCAACATGAAGCTGAAGACAAAAACAAACAAGCATTAAAGGGGCTCAAAAGTGTGGGCTAGGCTTAAGGCCTGGGCACAAGTGCGGGCTAGGCTTAAGGCCGGGGCACAAGTGCGGGCTAGGCTTAAGGCCGGGGCACATGTGCGGGCTAGGCTTAAGGCCGGGGCACAAGTGCGGGCTAGGCTTAAGGCCTGGGCACAAGTGCGGGCTAGGCTTAAGGCCTGGGCACAAGTGAGGGCTATGCTTAAGGTCGGGGCACAAGTGCGGGCTAGGCTTAAGGCCGGGGCACAAGTGAGGGCTAGGCTTAAGGTCGGGGCACAAGTGCGGGCTAGGCTTAAGGCCGGGGCACAAGTGCGGGCTAGGCTTAAGGCCGGGGCACAAGTGCGGGCTAGGCTTAAGGCCGGGGCACAAGTGCGGGCTAGGCTTAAGGCCGGGGCACAAGTGCGGGCTAGGCTTAAGGCCGGGGCACAAGTGCGAGCTAGGCTTAAGGCCTGGGCACAAGTGAGGGCTAGGCTTAAGGCCGGGGTACAAGTGCGGGCTAGGCTTAAGGCCGGGGCACAAGTGCGGGCTAGTCTTAAGGCCTGGGCACAAGTGCGGGCTAGGCTTAAGGCCGGGGCACAAGTGCGAGCTAGGCTTAAGGCCGGGGCACAAGTGCGGGCTAGGCTTAAGGCCGGGGCACAAGTGCGGGCTAGGCTTAAGGCCGGGGCACAAGTGCGGGCTAGGCTTAAGGCCTGGGCACAAGTGCGGGCTAGGCTTAAGGCTTGGACACAAGTGTTGGCTAGGCTTAAGGCCTGGGCACAAGTGCGGGCTAGGCTTAAGGCCTGGGCACAAGTGCGGGCTAGGCTTAAGTCATGGGCACAAGTGCGGGCTAGGCTTAAGGCCTGGGCACAAGTGCGGGCTAGGCTTAAGGCCAGGGCACAATTGCGGGCTAGGCTTAAGGCCTGGGCACAAGTGCGGGCTAGGCTTAAGGCCTGGGCACAAGTGCGGGCTAGGCTTAAGGCCGGGGCACAAGTGCGGGCTAGGCTTAAGGCCGGGGCACAAGTGCGGGCTAGGCTTAAGGCCGGGGCACAAGTGCGGGCTAGGCTTAAGGCCGGGGCACAAGTGCGGGCTAGGCTTAAGGCCGGGGCACAAGTGCGGGCTAGGCTTAAGGCCGGGGCACAAGTGCGAGCTAGGCTTAAGGCCTGGGCACAAGTGCGGGCTAGGCTTAAGGCCGGGGCACAAGTGCGGGCTAGGCTTAAGGCCGGGGCACAAGTGCGGGCTAGGCTTAAGGCTGGGGCACAAGTGCGGGCTAGGCTTAAGGCCTGGGCAAAAGTGCGGGCTAGGCTTAAGTCATGGGCACAAGTGCGGGCTAGGCTTAAGGCCTGGGCACAAGTGCGGGCTAGGCTTAAGGCCTGGGCACAAGTGCGGGCTAGGCTTAAGGCCTGGGCACAAGTGCGGGCTAGGCTTAAGGCCGGGGCACAAGTGCGGGCTAGGCTTAAGGCCTGGGCACAAGTGCGGGCTAGGCTTAAGGCCTGGGCACAAGTGCAGTGCGGGCTAGGCTTAAGGCCTGGGCACAAGTGCAGTGCTGACTAGGATCAAGGCAGGGGGCACAAATGCTGGCTAGGCTTAAGGCCTGGGCACAAGTGCAGGCTAGGCTTAAGGCCTGAGCAAAAGTGCAGGCTAGGCTTAAGGCCTTGGCACAAGTGCGGGCTAAGCTTAAGGCATGGGCACAAGTGCAGTGTTGGCTAGGATCAAGGCAGGGGGCACAAGTGCTGGCTAGGCTTAAGGCATGGGCACAAGTGCTGGCTAGGCTTAAGGCATACAGCTAACTCTTTGCACTCTTTGCATAAAGGGTTAGGCACCCATAGGGGTGAAGAGCAAGCTTTCACCCCTCTACTCTGTACTTGGACATTTAGGACTAGATCCTTTGTTGTACAGTGCGGAGCCTCTCCATAACCCCATGCTCCAAGCGACCAGGCACTTCTTGCCTGTCCTCCGTAAATGGGTAATGCCTTCTTCCCCAATTACAGTCGTGCATGCGCATTCAGACGGGACAAGAGCAAAGAGCGTAAAGCTGGCCCTATGTGCATAACCAACATGAAGCTGAAGACAAAAACAAACAAACAAGCATTCAAGGGGCTCAAAAGTGCGAAGCTAGGCTTAAGGCCGGGGCACAAGTGCGGGCTAGGCTTAAGGCCTGGGCACAAGTGCGGGCTAGGCTTAAGGCCTGGGCACAAGTGCGGGCTAGGCTTAAGGCCGGGGCACAAGTGCGGGCTAGGCTTAAGGCCGGGGCACAAGTGCGGGCTAGGCTTAAGGCCTGGGCACAAGTGTGAGCTAGGCTTAAGGCCTGGGCACAAGTGCGGGCTAGGCTTAAGGCCGGGGCACAAGTGTGGGCTAGGCTTAAGGCCGGGGCACAAGTGCGGGCTAGGCTTAAGGCTGGGGCACAAGTGCGGGCTAGGCTTAAGACCTGGAAACAAGTGCGGGCTAGGCTTAAGGCCTGGGCACAAGTGCGGGCTAGGCTTAAGTCATGGGCACATGTGCGGGCTAGGCTTAAGGCCTAGGCACAAGTGCGGGCTAGGCTTAAGGCCTGGGCACAAATGCAGTGCGGGCTAGGCTTAAGGCCTGGGCACAAGTGCAGTGCTGGCTAGAATCAAGGCAGGGGGCACAAATGCTGGCTTGTCTTAAGGCATGGGCACAAGTGCCAGCTAGGCTTAAGGCCTGAGCAAAAGTGCAGGCTAGGCTTAAGGCCTTGGCACAAGTGCTGGCTAGGCTTAAGGCCTGGGCACAAGTGAGGGCTAGGCTTAAGGCCGGAGCACAATTGCGGGCTAGGCTTAAGGCCGGGGCACAAGTGCGGGCTAGGCTTAAGGCCGGGGCACAAGTGCGGGCTAGGCTTAAGGCCGGGGCACAAGTGCGGGCTAGGCTTAAGGCCGGGGCACAAGTGCGAGCTAGGCTTAAGGCCTGGGCACAAGTGAGGGCTAGGCTTAAGGCCTGGGCACAAGTGCGGGCTAGGCTTAAGGCCGGGGCACAAGTGCGGGCTAGGATTAAGGCCGGGGCACAAGTGCGGGCTAGGCTTAAGGCCGGGGCACAAGTGCGGGCTAGGCTTAAGGCCGGGGCACAAGTGCGGGCTAGGCTTAAGGCCGGGGCACAAGTGCGGGCTAGGCTTAAGGCCTGGGCACAAGTGTGAGCTAGGCTTAAGGCCTGGGCACAAGTGCGGGCTAGGCTTAAGGCCGGGGCACAAGTGCGGGCTAGGCTTAAGTCATGGGCACATGTGCGGGCTAGGCTTAAGGCCTAGGCACAAGTGCGGGCTAGGCTTAAGGCCTGGGCACAAATGCAGTGCGGGCTAGGCTTAAGGCCTGGGCACAAGTGCAGTGCTGGCTAGAATCAAGGCAGGGGGCACAAATGCTGGCTTGTCTTAAGGCATGGGCACAAGTGCCAGCTAGGCTTAAGGCCTGAGCAAAAGTGCAGGCTAGGCTTAAGGCCTTGGCACAAGTGCTGGCTAGGCTTAAGGCCTGGGCACAAGTGAGGGCTAGGCTTAAGGCCGGAGCACAATTGCGGGCTAGGCTTAAGGCCGGGGCACAAGTGCGGGCTAGGCTTAAGGCCGGGGCACAAGTGCGGGCTAGGCTTAAGGCCGGGGCACAAGTGCGGGCTAGGCTTAAGGCCGGGGCACAAGTGCGAGCTAGGCTTAAGGCCTGGGCACAAGTGAGGGCTAGGCTTAAGGCCTGGGCACAAGTGCGGGCTAGGCTTAAGGCCGGGGCACAAGTGCGGGCTAGGATTAAGGCCGGGGCACAAGTGCGGGCTAGGCTTAAGGCCGGGGCACAAGTGCGGGCTAGGCTTAAGGCCGGGGCACAAGTGCGGGCTAGGCTTAAGGCCTGGGCACAAGTGAGGGCTAGGCTTAAGGTCGGGGCACAAGTGCGGGCTAGGCTTAAGGCCGGGGCACAAGTGAGGGCTAGGCTTAAGGTCGGGGCACAAGTGCGGGCTAGGCTTAAGGCCGGGGTCACAAGTGCGGGCTAGGCTTAAGGCCGGGGCACAAGTGCGGGCTAGGCTTAAGGCCGGGGCACAAGTGCGGGCTAGGCTTAAGGCCGGGGCACAAGTGCGGGCTAGGCTTAAGGCCGGGGCACAAGTGCGAGCTAGGCTTAAGGCCTGGGCACAAGTGAGGGCTAGGCTTAAGGCCGGGGCACAAGTGCGGGCTAGGCTTAAGGCCGGGGCACAAGTGCGGGCTAGTCTTAAGGCCTGGGCACAAGTGCGGGCTAGGCTTAAGGCCGGGGCACAAGTGCGAGCTAGGCTTAAGGCCGGGGCACAAGTGCGGGCTAGGCTTAAGGCCGGGGCACAAGTGCGGGCTAGGCTTAAGGCCGGGGCACAAGTGCGGGCTATGCTTAAGGCCTGGGCACAAGTGCGGGCTAGGCTTAAGGCTTGGACACAAGTGTTGGCTAGGCTTAAGGCCTGGGCACAAGTGCGGGCTAGGCTTAAGGCCTGGGCACAAGTGCGGGCTAGGCTTAAGTCATGGGCACAAGTGCGGGCTAGGCTTAAGGCCTGGGCACAAGTGCGGGCTAGGCTTAAGGCCAGGGCACAAGTGCGGGCTAGGCTTAAGGCCTGGGCACAAGTGCGGGCTAGGCTTAAGGCCTGGGCACAAGTGTGGGCTAGGCTTAAGGCCTGTGCACAAGTGCGGGCTAGGCTTAAGTCATGGGCACAAGTGCGGGCTAGGCTTAAGGCCTGGGCACAAGTGCGGGCTAGGCTTAAGGCCTGGGCACAAGTGCGGGCTAGGCTTAAGGCCTGGGCACAAGTGACATGCGGGCTAGGCTTAAGGCCTGGGCACAAGTGCAGTGCTGACTAGGATCAAGGCAGGGGGCACAAATGCTGGCTAGGCTTAAGGCATGGGCACAAGTGCCAGCTAGGCTTAAGGCCTGGACACAAGTGGAGGCTAGGCTTAAGGCCTGAGCAAAAGTGCAGGCTTGGCTTAAGGCCTTGGCACAAGTGCGGGCTAAGCTTAAGGCATGGGCACAAGTGCAGTGCTGGCTAGGATCAAGGCAGGGGGCACAAGTGCTGGCTAGGCTTAAGGCATGGGCACAAGTGCTGGCTAGGCTTAAGGCATACAGCTAACTCTTTGCACTCTTTGCATAAAGGGTTAGGCACCCATAGGGGTGAAGAGCTAGCTTTCACCCCTCTACTCTGTACTTGGACATTTAGGACTAGATCCTTTGTTGTACAGTGCGAAGCCTCTCCATAACCCCATGCTCCAAGCGACCAGGCACTTCTTGTCTGTCCTCCGTAAATGGGTAATGCCTTCTTCCCCAATTACAGTCGTGCATGCGCATTCAGACGGGACAAGAGCGAAGAGCGTAAAGCTGGCCCTATGACCATAACCAACATGAAGCTGAAGACAAAAACAAACAAGCATTCAAGGGGTTCAAAAGTGCGGGCTAGGCTTAAGGCCTGGGCACAAGTGCGGGCTGGGCTTAAGGCCGGGGCACAAGTGCGGGCTAGGCTTAAGGCCGGGGCACAAGTGCGGGCTAGGCTTAAGGCCGGGGCACAAGTGCGAGCTAGGCTTAAGGCCTGGGCACAAGTGAGGGCTAGGCTTAAGGCCGGGGCACAAGTGCGGGCTAGGCTTAAGGCCGGGGCACAAGTGCGGGCTAGGCTTAAGGCCTGGGCACAAGTGCGGGCTAGGCTTAAGTCCGGGGCACAAGTGCGGGCTAGGCTTAAGGCCTGGGCACAAGTGCGGGCTAGGCTTAAGGCCTGGGCACAAGTGTGAGCTAGGCTTAAGGCCTGGGCACAAGTGCGGGCTAGGCTTAAGGTCGGGGCACAAGTGCGAGCTAGGCTTAAGGCCTGGGCACAAGTGCGGGCTAGGCTTAAGGCCGGGGCACAAGTGCGGGCTAGGCTTAATGCCTGGGCACAAGTGCGGACTGGGCTTAAGGCTGGGGCACAAGTGCGGGCTAGGCTTAAGACCTGGACACAAGTGCGGGCTAGGCTTAAGGCCTGGGCACAAGTGCGGGCAAGGCTTAAGGCCTGGGCACAAGTGCGGGCTAGGCTTAAGGCCTGGGCACAAGTGCGGGCTAGGCTTAAGGCCTGGGCACAAGTGCAGGCTAGGCTTAAGGCCTGGGCCCAAATGCAGTGCGGGCTATGCTTAAGGCCTGGGCACAAGTGCAGTGCTGGCTAGGATCAAGGCAGGGGGCACAAATGCTGGCTAGGCTTAAGGCATGGGCACAAGTGCCAGCTAGGCTTAAGGCCTGAGCAAAAGTGCAGGCTAGGCTTAAGTCCTTGGCACAAGTGCGGGCTAGGCTTAAGGCATGGGAACAAGTGCAGTGCTGGCTAGGATCAAGGCAGGGGGCACAAGTGCTGGCTAGGCTTAAGGCATGGGCACAAGTGCTGGCTAGGCTTAAGGCATACAGCTAACTCTTTGCACTCTTTGCATAAAGGGTTAGGCACCCATAGCGGTAAAGAGCTAGATTTCACCCCTCTACTCTGTACTTGGACATTTAGGACAAGATCCTTTGTTGTACAGTGCGGAGCCTCTCCATAACCCCATGCTCCAAGCGACCAGGCACTTCTTGTCTGTCCTCCGTAAATGGGTAATGCCTTCTTCCCCAATTACATTCGTGCATGCGCATTCTGACGGGACAAGAGCGAAGAGCGTAAAGCTGGCCCTATGTGCATAACCAACATGAAGCTGAAGACAAAAACAAACAAGCATTAAAGGGGCTCAAAAGTGTGGGCTAGGCTTAAGGCCTGGGCACAAGTGCGGGCTAGGCTTAAGGCCGGGGCACAAGTGCGGGCTAGGCTTAAGGCCGGGGCACATGTGCGGGCTAGGCTTAAGGCCGGGGCACAAGTGCGGGCTAGGCTTAAGGCCTGGGCACAAGTGCGGGCTAGGCTTAAGGCCTGGGCACAAGTGAGGGCTATGCTTAAGGTCGGGGCACAAGTGCGGGCTAGGCTTAAGGCCGGGGCACAAGTGAGGGCTAGGCTTAAGGTCGGGGCACAAGTGCGGGCTAGGCTTAAGGCCGGGGCACAAGTGCGGGCTAGGCTTAAGGCCGGGGCACAAGTGCGGGCTAGGCTTAAGGCCGGGGCACAAGTGCGGGCTAGGCTTAAGGCCGGGGCACAAGTGCGGGCTAGGCTTAAGGCCGGGGCACAAGTGCGAGCTAGGCTTAAGGCCTGGGCACAAGTGAGGGCTAGGCTTAAGGCCGGGGTACAAGTGCGGGCTAGGCTTAAGGCCGGGGCACAAGTGCGGGCTAGTCTTAAGGCCTGGGCACAAGTGCGGGCTAGGCTTAAGGCCGGGGCACAAGTGCGAGCTAGGCTTAAGGCCGGGGCACAAGTGCGGGCTAGGCTTAAGGCCGGGGCACAAGTGCGGGCTAGGCTTAAGGCCGGGGCACAAGTGCGGGCTAGGCTTAAGGCCTGGGCACAAGTGCGGGCTAGGCTTAAGGCTTGGACACAAGTGTTGGCTAGGCTTAAGGCCTGGGCACAAGTGCGGGCTAGGCTTAAGGCCTGGGCACAAGTGCGGGCTAGGCTTAAGTCATGGGCACAAGTGCGGGCTAGGCTTAAGGCCTGGGCACAAGTGCGGGCTAGGCTTAAGGCCAGGGCACAATTGCGGGCTAGGCTTAAGGCCTGGGCACAAGTGCGGGCTAGGCTTAAGGCCTGGGCACAAGTGCGGGCTAGGCTTAAGGCCGGGGCACAAGTGCGGGCTAGGCTTAAGGCCGGGGCACAAGTGCGGGCTAGGCTTAAGGCCGGGGCACAAGTGCGGGCTAGGCTTAAGGCCGGGGCACAAGTGCGGGCTAGGCTTAAGGCCGGGGCACAAGTGCGGGCTAGGCTTAAGGCCGGGGCACAAGTGCGAGCTAGGCTTAAGGCCTGGGCACAAGTGCGGGCTAGGCTTAAGGCCGGGGCACAAGTGCGGGCTAGGCTTAAGGCCGGGGCACAAGTGCGGGCTAGGCTTAAGGCTGGGGCACAAGTGCGGGCTAGGCTTAAGGCCTGGGCAAAAGTGCGGGCTAGGCTTAAGTCATGGGCACAAGTGCGGGCTAGGCTTAAGGCCTGGGCACAAGTGCGGGCTAGGCTTAAGGCCTGGGCACAAGTGCGGGCTAGGCTTAAGGCCTGGGCACAAGTGCGGGCTAGGCTTAAGGCCGGGGCACAAGTGCGGGCTAGGCTTAAGGCCTGGGCACAAGTGCGGGCTAGGCTTAAGGCCTGGGCACAAGTGCAGTGCGGGCTAGGCTTAAGGCCTGGGCACAAGTGCAGTGCTGACTAGGATCAAGGCAGGGGGCACAAATGCTGGCTAGGCTTAAGGCCTGGGCACAAGTGCAGGCTAGGCTTAAGGCCTGAGCAAAAGTGCAGGCTAGGCTTAAGGCCTTGGCACAAGTGCGGGCTAAGCTTAAGGCATGGGCACAAGTGCAGTGTTGGCTAGGATCAAGGCAGGGGGCACAAGTGCTGGCTAGGCTTAAGGCATGGGCACAAGTGCTGGCTAGGCTTAAGGCATACAGCTAACTCTTTGCACTCTTTGCATAAAGGGTTAGGCACCCATAGGGGTGAAGAGCAAGCTTTCACCCCTCTACTCTGTACTTGGACATTTAGGACTAGATCCTTTGTTGTACAGTGCGGAGCCTCTCCATAACCCCATGCTCCAAGCGACCAGGCACTTCTTGCCTGTCCTCCGTAAATGGGTAATGCCTTCTTCCCCAATTACAGTCGTGCATGCGCATTCAGACGGGACAAGAGCAAAGAGCGTAAAGCTGGCCCTATGTGCATAACCAACATGAAGCTGAAGACAAAAACAAACAAACAAGCATTCAAGGGGCTCAAAAGTGCGAAGCTAGGCTTAAGGCCGGGGCACAAGTGCGGGCTAGGCTTAAGGCCTGGGCACAAGTGCGGGCTAGGCTTAAGGCCTGGGCACAAGTGCGGGCTAGGCTTAAGGCCGGGGCACAAGTGCGGGCTAGGCTTAAGGCCGGGGCACAAGTGCGGGCTAGGCTTAAGGCCTGGGCACAAGTGTGAGCTAGGCTTAAGGCCTGGGCACAAGTGCGGGCTAGGCTTAAGGCCGGGGCACAAGTGTGGGCTAGGCTTAAGGCCGGGGCACAAGTGCGGGCTAGGCTTAAGGCTGGGGCACAAGTGCGGGCTAGGCTTAAGACCTGGAAACAAGTGCGGGCTAGGCTTAAGGCCTGGGCACAAGTGCGGGCTAGGCTTAAGTCATGGGCACATGTGCGGGCTAGGCTTAAGGCCTAGGCACAAGTGCGGGCTAGGCTTAAGGCCTGGGCACAAATGCAGTGCGGGCTAGGCTTAAGGCCTGGGCACAAGTGCAGTGCTGGCTAGAATCAAGGCAGGGGGCACAAATGCTGGCTTGTCTTAAGGCATGGGCACAAGTGCCAGCTAGGCTTAAGGCCTGAGCAAAAGTGCAGGCTAGGCTTAAGGCCTTGGCACAAGTGCTGGCTAGGCTTAAGGCCTGGGCACAAGTGAGGGCTAGGCTTAAGGCCGGAGCACAATTGCGGGCTAGGCTTAAGGCCGGGGCACAAGTGCGGGCTAGGCTTAAGGCCGGGGCACAAGTGCGGGCTAGGCTTAAGGCCGGGGCACAAGTGCGGGCTAGGCTTAAGGCCGGGGCACAAGTGCGAGCTAGGCTTAAGGCCTGGGCACAAGTGAGGGCTAGGCTTAAGGCCTGGGCACAAGTGCGGGCTAGGCTTAAGGCCGGGGCACAAGTGCGGGCTAGGATTAAGGCCGGGGCACAAGTGCGGGCTAGGCTTAAGGCCGGGGCACAAGTGCGGGCTAGGCTTAAGGCCGGGGCACAAGTGCGGGCTAGGCTTAAGGCCGGGGCACAAGTGCGGGCTAGGCTTAAGGCCTGGGCACAAGTGTGAGCTAGGCTTAAGGCCTGGGCACAAGTGCGGGCTAGGCTTAAGGCCGGGGCACAAGTGCGGGCTAGGCTTAAGGCCGGGGCACAAGTGCGGGCTAGGCTTAAGGCTGGGGCACAAGTGCGGGTTAGGCTTAAGACCTGGGCACAAGTGCGGGCTAGGCTTAAGGCCTGGGCACAAGTGCGGGCTAGGCTTAAGGCCTGGGCACAAGTGCGGGCTAGGCTTAAGTCATGGGCACAAGTGCGGGCTAGGCTTAAGGCCTGGGCACAAGTGCGGGCTAGGCTTAAGGCCTGGGCACAAATGCAGTGCGGGCTAGGCTTAAGGCCTGGGCACAAGTGCAGTGCTGGCTAGAATCAAGGCAGGGGGCACAAATGCTGGCTTGTCTTAAGGCATGGGCACAAGTGCCAGCTAGGCTTAAGGCCTGAGCAAAAGTGCAGGCTAGGCTTAAGGCCTTGGCACAAGTGCTGGCTAGGCTTAAGGCCTGGGCACAAGTGAGGGCTAGGCTTAAGGCCGGAGCACAATTGCGGGCTAGGCTTAAGGCCGGGGCACAAGTGCGGGCTAGGCTTAAGGCCGGGGCACAAGTGCGGGCTAGGCTTAAGGCCGGGGCACAAGTGCGGGCTAGGCTTAAGGCCTGGGCACAAGTGAGGGCTAGGCTTAAGGCCGGGGCACAAGTGCGGGCTAGGATTAAGGCCGGGGCACAAGTGCGGGCTAGGCTTAAGGCCGGGGCACAAGTGCGGGCTAGGCTTAAGGCCTGGGCACAAGTGCGGGCTAGGCTTAAGGCCTGGGCACAAGTGAGGGCTATGCTTAAGGTCGGGGCACAAGTGCGGGCTAGGCTTAAGGCCGGGGCACAAGTGAGGGCTAGGCTTAAGGTCGGGGCACAAGTGCGGGCTAGGCTTAAGGCCGGGGCACAAGTGCGGGCTAGGCTTAAGGCCGGGGCACAAGTGCGGGCTAGGCTTAAGGCCGGGGCACAAGTGCGGGCTAGGCTTAAGGCCGGGGCACAAGTGCGGGCTAGGCTTAAGGCCGGGGCACAAGTGCGAGCTAGGCTTAAGGCCTGGGCACAAGTGAGGGCTTGGCTTAAGGCCGGGGTACAAGTGCGGGCTAGGCTTAAGGCCGGGGCACAAGTGCGGGCTAGTCTTAAGGCCTGGGCACAAGTGCGGGCTAGGCTTAAGGCCGGGGCACAAGTGCGAGCTAGGCTTAAGGCCGGGGCACAAGTGCGGGCTAGGCTTAAGGCCGGGGCACAAGTGCGGGCTAGGCTTAAGGCCGGGGCACAAGTGCGGGCTAGGCTTAAGGCCTGGGCACAAGTGCGGGCTAGGCTTAAGGCTTGGACACAAGTGTTGGCTAGGCTTAAGGCCTGGGCACAAGTGCGGGCTAGGCTTAAGGCCTGGGCACAAGTGCGGGCTAGGCTTAAGTCATGGGCACAAGTGCGGGCTAGGCTTAAGGCCTGGGCACAAGTGCGGGCTAGGCTTAAGGCCAGGGCACAATTGCGGGCTAGGCTTAAGGCCTGGGCACAAGTGCGGGCTAGGCTTAAGGCCTGGGCACAAGTGCGGGCTAGGCTTAAGGCCGGGGCACAAGTGCGGGCTAGGCTTAAGGCCGGGGCACAAGTGCGGGCTAGGCTTAAGGCCGGGGCACAAGTGCGGGCTAGGCTTAAGGCCGGGGCACAAGTGCGGGCTAGGCTTAAGGCCGGGGCACAAGTGCGGGCTAGGCTTAAGGCCGGGGCACAAGTGCGAGCTAGGCTTAAGGCCTGGGCACAAGTGCGGGCTAGGCTTAAGGCCGGGGCACAAGTGCGGGCTAGGCTTAAGGCCGGGGCACAAGTGCGGGCTAGGCTTAAGGCTGGGGCACAAGTGCGGGCTAGGCTTAAGGCCTGGGCAAAAGTGCGGGCTAGGCTTAAGTCATGGGCACAAGTGCGGGCTAGGCTTAAGGCCTGGGCACAAGTGCGGGCTAGGCTTAAGGCCTGGGCACAAGTGCGGGCTAGGCTTAAGGCCTGGGCACAAGTGCGGGCTAGGCTTAAGGCCGGGGCACAAGTGCGGGCTAGGCTTAAGGCCTGGGCACAAGTGCGGGCTAGGCTTAAGGCCTGGGCACAAGTGCAGTGCGGGCTAGGCTTAAGGCCTGGGCACAAGTGCAGTGCTGACTAGGATCAAGGCAGGGGGCACAAATGCTGGCTAGGCTTAAGGCCTGGGCACAAGTGCAGGCTAGGCTTAAGGCCTGAGCAAAAGTGCAGGCTAGGCTTAAGGCCTTGGCACAAGTGCGGGCTAAGCTTAAGGCATGGGCACAAGTGCAGTGTTGGCTAGGATCAAGGCAGGGGGCACAAGTGCTGGCTAGGCTTAAGGCATGGGCACAAGTGCTGGCTAGGCTTAAGGCATACAGCTAACTCTTTGCACTCTTTGCATAAAGGGTTAGGCACCCATAGGGGTGAAGAGCAAGCTTTCACCCCTCTACTCTGTACTTGGACATTTAGGACTAGATCCTTTGTTGTACAGTGCGGAGCCTCTCCATAACCCCATGCTCCAAGCGACCAGGCACTTCTTGCCTGTCCTCCGTAAATGGGTAATGCCTTCTTCCCCAATTACAGTCGTGCATGCGCATTCAGACGGGACAAGAGCAAAGAGCGTAAAGCTGGCCCTATGTGCATAACCAACATGAAGCTGAAGACAAAAACAAACAAACAAGCATTCAAGGGGCTCAAAAGTGCGAAGCTAGGCTTAAGGCCGGGGCACAAGTGCGGGCTAGGCTTAAGGCCTGGGCACAAGTGCGGGCTAGGCTTAAGGCCTGGGCACAAGTGCGGGCTAGGCTTAAGGCCGGGGCACAAGTGCGGGCTAGGCTTAAGGCCGGGGCACAAGTGCGGGCTAGGCTTAAGGCCTGGGCACAAGTGTGAGCTAGGCTTAAGGCCTGGGCACAAGTGCGGGCTAGGCTTAAGGCCGGGGCACAAGTGTGGGCTAGGCTTAAGGCCGGGGCACAAGTGCGGGCTAGGCTTAAGGCTGGGGCACAAGTGCGGGCTAGGCTTAAGACCTGGAAACAAGTGCGGGCTAGGCTTAAGGCCTGGGCACAAGTGCGGGCTAGGCTTAAGTCATGGGCACATGTGCGGGCTAGGCTTAAGGCCTAGGCACAAGTGCGGGCTAGGCTTAAGGCCTGGGCACAAATGCAGTGCGGGCTAGGCTTAAGGCCTGGGCACAAGTGCAGTGCTGGCTAGAATCAAGGCAGGGGGCACAAATGCTGGCTTGTCTTAAGGCATGGGCACAAGTGCCAGCTAGGCTTAAGGCCTGAGCAAAAGTGCAGGCTAGGCTTAAGGCCTTGGCACAAGTGCTGGCTAGGCTTAAGGCCTGGGCACAAGTGAGGGCTAGGCTTAAGGCCGGAGCACAATTGCGGGCTAGGCTTAAGGCCGGGGCACAAGTGCGGGCTAGGCTTAAGGCCGGGGCACAAGTGCGGGCTAGGCTTAAGGCCGGGGCACAAGTGCGGGCTAGGCTTAAGGCCGGGGCACAAGTGCGAGCTAGGCTTAAGGCCTGGGCACAAGTGAGGGCTAGGCTTAAGGCCTGGGCACAAGTGCGGGCTAGGCTTAAGGCCGGGGCACAAGTGCGGGCTAGGATTAAGGCCGGGGCACAAGTGCGGGCTAGGCTTAAGGCCGGGGCACAAGTGCGGGCTAGGCTTAAGGCCGGGGCACAAGTGCGGGCTAGGCTTAAGGCCTGGGCACAAGTGAGGGCTAGGCTTAAGGTCGGGGCACAAGTGCGGGCTAGGCTTAAGGCCGGGGCACAAGTGAGGGCTAGGCTTAAGGTCGGGGCACAAGTGCGGGCTAGGCTTAAGGCCGGGGTCACAAGTGCGGGCTAGGCTTAAGGCCGGGGCACAAGTGCGGGCTAGGCTTAAGGCCGGGGCACAAGTGCGGGCTAGGCTTAAGGCCGGGGCACAAGTGCGGGCTAGGCTTAAGGCCGGGGCACAAGTGCGAGCTAGGCTTAAGGCCTGGGCACAAGTGAGGGCTAGGCTTAAGGCCGGGGCACAAGTGCGGGCTAGGCTTAAGGCCGGGGCACAAGTGCGGGCTAGTCTTAAGGCCTGGGCACAAGTGCGGGCTAGGCTTAAGGCCGGGGCACAAGTGCGAGCTAGGCTTAAGGCCGGGGCACAAGTGCGGGCTAGGCTTAAGGCCGGGGCACAAGTGCGGGCTAGGCTTAAGGCCGGGGCACAAGTGCGGGCTATGCTTAAGGCCTGGGCACAAGTGCGGGCTAGGCTTAAGGCTTGGACACAAGTGTTGGCTAGGCTTAAGGCCTGGGCACAAGTGCGGGCTAGGCTTAAGGCCTGGGCACAAGTGCGGGCTAGGCTTAAGTCATGGGCACAAGTGCGGGCTAGGCTTAAGGCCTGGGCACAAGTGCGGGCTAGGCTTAAGGCCAGGGCACAAGTGCGGGCTAGGCTTAAGGCCTGGGCACAAGTGCGGGCTAGGCTTAAGGCCTGGGCACAAGTGTGGGCTAGGCTTAAGGCCTGTGCACAAGTGCGGGCTAGGCTTAAGTCATGGGCACAAGTGCGGGCTAGGCTTAAGGCCTGGGCACAAGTGCGGGCTAGGCTTAAGGCCTGGGCACAAGTGCGGGCTAGGCTTAAGGCCTGGGCACAAGTGACATGCGGGCTAGGCTTAAGGCCTGGGCACAAGTGCAGTGCTGACTAGGATCAAGGCAGGGGGCACAAATGCTGGCTAGGCTTAAGGCATGGGCACAAGTGCCAGCTAGGCTTAAGGCCTGGACACAAGTGGAGGCTAGGCTTAAGGCCTGAGCAAAAGTGCAGGCTTGGCTTAAGGCCTTGGCACAAGTGCGGGCTAAGCTTAAGGCATGGGCACAAGTGCAGTGCTGGCTAGGATCAAGGCAGGGGGCACAAGTGCTGGCTAGGCTTAAGGCATGGGCACAAGTGCTGGCTAGGCTTAAGGCATACAGCTAACTCTTTGCACTCTTTGCATAAAGGGTTAGGCACCCATAGGGGTGAAGAGCTAGCTTTCACCCCTCTACTCTGTACTTGGACATTTAGGACTAGATCCTTTGTTGTACAGTGCGAAGCCTCTCCATAACCCCATGCTCCAAGCGACCAGGCACTTCTTGTCTGTCCTCCGTAAATGGGTAATGCCTTCTTCCCCAATTACAGTCGTGCATGCGCATTCAGACGGGACAAGAGCGAAGAGCGTAAAGCTGGCCCTATGACCATAACCAACATGAAGCTGAAGACAAAAACAAACAAGCATTCAAGGGGTTCAAAAGTGCGGGCTAGGCTTAAGGCCTGGGCACAAGTGCGGGCTGGGCTTAAGGCCGGGGCACAAGTGCGGGCTAGGCTTAAGGCCGGGGCACAAGTGCGGGCTAGGCTTAAGGCCGGGGCACAAGTGCGAGCTAGGCTTAAGGCCTGGGCACAAGTGAGGGCTAGGCTTAAGGCCGGGGCACAAGTGCGGGCTAGGCTTAAGGCCGGGGCACAAGTGCGGGCTAGGCTTAAGGCCTGGGCACAAGTGCGGGCTAGGCTTAAGTCCGGGGCACAAGTGCGGGCTAGGCTTAAGGCCTGGGCACAAGTGCGGGCTAGGCTTAAGGCCTGGGCACAAGTGTGAGCTAGGCTTAAGGCCTGGGCACAAGTGCGGGCTAGGCTTAAGGTCGGGGCACAAGTGCGAGCTAGGCTTAAGGCCTGGGCACAAGTGCGGGCTAGGCTTAAGGCCGGGGCACAAGTGCGGGCTAGGCTTAATGCCTGGGCACAAGTGCGGACTGGGCTTAAGGCTGGGGCACAAGTGCGGGCTAGGCTTAAGACCTGGACACAAGTGCGGGCTAGGCTTAAGGCCTGGGCACAAGTGCGGGCAAGGCTTAAGGCCTGGGCACAAGTGCGGGCTAGGCTTAAGGCCTGGGCACAAGTGCGGGCTAGGCTTAAGGCCTGGGCACAAGTGCAGGCTAGGCTTAAGGCCTGGGCCCAAATGCAGTGCGGGCTATGCTTAAGGCCTGGGCACAAGTGCAGTGCTGGCTAGGATCAAGGCAGGGGGCACAAATGCTGGCTAGGCTTAAGGCATGGGCACAAGTGCCAGCTAGGCTTAAGGCCTGAGCAAAAGTGCAGGCTAGGCTTAAGTCCTTGGCACAAGTGCGGGCTAGGCTTAAGGCATGGGAACAAGTGCAGTGCTGGCTAGGATCAAGGCAGGGGGCACAAGTGCTGGCTAGGCTTAAGGCATGGGCACAAGTGCTGGCTAGGCTTAAGGCATACAGCTAACTCTTTGCACTCTTTGCATAAAGGGTTAGGCACCCATAGCGGTAAAGAGCTAGATTTCACCCCTCTACTCTGTACTTGGACATTTAGGACAAGATCCTTTGTTGTACAGTGCGGAGCCTCTCCATAACCCCATGCTCCAAGCGACCAGGCACTTCTTGTCTGTCCTCCGTAAATGGGTAATGCCTTCTTCCCCAATTACATTCGTGCATGCGCATTCTGACGGGACAAGAGCGAAGAGCGTAAAGCTGGCCCTATGTGCATAACCAACATGAAGCTGAAGACAAAAACAAACAAGCATTAAAGGGGCTCAAAAGTGTGGGCTAGGCTTAAGGCCTGGGCACAAGTGCGGGCTAGGCTTAAGGCCGGGGCACAAGTGCGGGCTAGGCTTAAGGCCGGGGCACATGTGCGGGCTAGGCTTAAGGCCGGGGCACAAGTGCGGGCTAGGCTTAAGGCCGGGGCACAAGTGCGGGCTAGGCTTAAGGCCGGGGCACAAGTGCAGGCTAGGCTTAAGGCCTGGGCACAAGTGAGGGCTAGGCTTAAGGCCTGGGCACAAGTGCGGGCTAGGCTTAAGGCCTGGGCACAAGTGCGAGCTAGGCTTAAGGCCGGGGCACAAGTGCGGGCTAGGCTTAAGGCCGGGGCACAAGTGCGAGCTAGGCTTAAGGCCGGGGCACAAGTGCGGGCTAGGCTTAAGGCCGGGGCACAAGTGCGGGCTAGGCTTAAGGCCGGGGCACAAGTGCGGGCTAGGCTTAAGGCCGGGGCACAAGTGCGGGCTAGGCTTAAGGCCGGGGCACAAGTGCGAGCTAGGCTTAAGGCCGGGGCACAAGTGCGGGCTAGGCTTAAGGCCGGGGCACAAGTGCGGGCTAGGCTTAAGGCCTGGGCACAAGTGCAGGCTAGGCTTAAGGCCTGAGCAAAAGTGCAGGCTAGGCTTAAGGCCTTGGCACAAGTGCGGGCTAAGCTTAAGGCATGGGCACAAGTGCAGTGCTGGCTAGGATCAAGGCAGGGGGCACAAGTGCTGGCTAGGCTTAAGGCATGGGCACAAGTGCTGGCTAGGCTTAAGGCATACAGCTAACTCTTTGCACTCTTTGCATAAAGGGTTAGGCACCCATAGGGGTGAAGAGCAAGCTTTCACCCCTCTACTCTGTACTTGGACATTTAGGACTAGATCCTTTGTTGTACAGTGCGGAGCCTCTCCATAACCCCATGCTCCAAGCGACCAGGCACTTCTTGCCTGTCCTCCGTAAATGGGTAATGCCTTCTTCCCCAATTACAGTCGTGCATGCGCATTCAGACGGGACAAGAGCAAAGAGCGTAAAGCTGGCCCTATGTGCATAACCAACATGAAGCTGAAGACAAAAACAAACAAACAAGCATTCAAGGGGCTCAAAAGTGCGAGCTAGGCTTAAGGCCGGGGCACAAGTGCGGGCTAGGCTTAAGGCCTGGGCACAAGTGCGGGCTAGGCTTAAGGCCTGGGCACAAGTGCGGGCTAGGCTTAAGGCCGGGGCACAAGTGCGGGCTAGGCTTAAGGCCGGGGCACAAGTGCGGGCTAGGCTTAAGGCCTGGGCACAAGTGTGAGCTAGGCTTAAGGCCTGGGCACAAGTGCGGGCTAGGCTTAAGGCCGGGGCACAAGTGCGGGCTAGGCTTAAGGCCGGGGCACAAGTGCGGGCTAGGCTTAAGGCTGGGGCACAAGTGCGGGCTAGGCTTAAGACCTGGGCACAAGTGCGGGCTAGGCTTAAGGCCTGGGCACAAGTGCGGGCTAGGCTTAAGGCCTGGGCACAAGTGCGGGCTAGGCTTAAGTCATGGGCACAAGTGCGGGCTAGGCTTAAGGCCTGGGCACAAGTGCGGGCTAGGCTTAAGGCCTGGGCACAAATGCAGTGCGGGCTAGGCTTAAGGCCTGGGCACAAGTGCAGTGCTGGCTAGAATCAAGGCAGGGGGCACAAATGCCGGCTTGTCTTAAGGCATGGGCACAAGTGCCAGCTAGGCTTAAGGCCTGAGCAAAAGTGCAGGCTAGGCTTAAGGCCTTGGCACAAGTGCTGGCTAGGCTTAAGGCCTGGGCACAAGTGAGGGCTAGGCTTAAGGCCGGAGCACAATTGCGGGCTAGGCTTAAGGCCGGGGCACAAGTGCGGGCTAGGCTTAAGGCCGGGGCACAAGTGCGGGCTAGGCTTAAGGCCGGGGCACAAGTGCGGGCTAGGCTTAAGGCCTGGGCACAAGTGAGGGCTAGGCTTAAGGCCGGGGCACAAGTGCGGGCTAGGATTAAGGCCGGGGCACAAGTGCGGGCTAGGCTTAAGGCCGGGGCACAAGTGCGGGCTAGGCTTAAGGCCTGGGCACAAGTGCGGGCTAGGCTTAAGGCCTGGGCACAAGTGAGGGCTATGCTTAAGGTCGGGGCACAAGTGCGGGCTAGGCTTAAGGCCGGGGCACAAGTGAGGGCTAGGCTTAAGGTCGGGGCACAAGTGCGGGCTAGGCTTAAGGCCGGGGCACAAGTGCGGGCTAGGCTTAAGGCCGGGGCACAAGTGCGGGCTAGGCTTAAGGCCGGGGCACAAGTGCGGGCTAGGCTTAAGGCCGGGGCACAAGTGCGGGCTAGGCTTAAGGCCGGGGCACAAGTGCGAGCTAGGCTTAAGGCCTGGGCACAAGTGAGGGCTAGGCTTAAGGCCGGGGTACAAGTGCGGGCTAGGCTTAAGGCCGGGGCACAAGTGCGGGCTAGTCTTAAGGCCTGGGCACAAGTGCGGGCTAGGCTTAAGGCCGGGGCACAAGTGCGAGCTAGGCTTAAGGCCGGGGCACAAGTGCGGGCTAGGCTTAAGGCCGGGGCACAAGTGCGGGCTAGGCTTAAGGCCGGGGCACAAGTGCGGGCTAGGCTTAAGGCCTGGGCACAAGTGCGGGCTAGGCTTAAGGCTTGGACACAAGTGTTGGCTAGGCTTAAGGCCTGGGCACAAGTGCGGGCTAGGCTTAAGGCCTGGGCACAAGTGCGGGCTAGGCTTAAGTCATGGGCACAAGTGCGGGCTAGGCTTAAGGCCTGGGCACAAGTGCGGGCTAGGCTTAAGGCCAGGGCACAAGTGCGGGCTAGGCTTAAGGCCTGGGCACAAGTGCGGGCTAGGCTTAAGGCCTGGGCACAAGTGTGGGCTAGGCTTAAGGCCTGTGCACAAGTGCGGGCTAGGCTTAAGTCATGGGCACAAGTGCGGGCTAGGCTTAAGGCCTGGGCACAAGTGCGGGCTAGGCTTAAGGCCTGGGCACAAGTGCGGGCTAGGCTTAAGGCCTGGGCACAAGTGCGGGCTAGGCTTAAGGCCTGGGCACAAGTGCAGGCTAGGCTTAAGGCCTGGGCCCAAATGCAGTGCGGGCTATGCTTAAGGCCTGGGCACAAGTGCAGTGCTGGCTAGGATCAAGGCAGGGGGCACAAATGCTGGCTAGGCTTAAGGCATGGGCACAAGTGCCAGCTAGGCTTAAGGCCTGAGCAAAAGTGCAGGCTAGGCTTAAGTCCTTGGCACAAGTGCGGGCTAGGCTTAAGGCATGGGAACAAGTGCAGTGCTGGCTAGGATCAAGGCAGGGGGCACAAGTGCTGGCTAGGCTTAAGGCATGGGCACAAGTGCTGGCTAGGCTTAAGGCATACAGCTAACTCTTTGCACTCTTTGCATAAAGGGTTAGGCACCCATAGCGGTAAAGAGCTAGATTTCACCCCTCTACTCTGTACTTGGACATTTAGGACAAGATCCTTTGTTGTACAGTGCGGAGCCTCTCCATAACCCCATGCTCCAAGCGACCAGGCACTTCTTGTCTGTCCTCCGTAAATGGGTAATGCCTTCTTCCCCAATTACATTCGTGCATGCGCATTCTGACGGGACAAGAGCGAAGAGCGTAAAGCTGGCCCTATGTGCATAACCAACATGAAGCTGAAGACAAAAACAAACAAGCATTAAAGGGGCTCAAAAGTGTGGGCTAGGCTTAAGGCCTGGGCACAAGTGCGGGCTAGGCTTAAGGCCGGGGCACAAGTGCGGGCTAGGCTTAAGGCCGGGGCACATGTGCGGGCTAGGCTTAAGGCCGGGGCACAAGTGCGGGCTAGGCTTAAGGCCGGGGCACAAGTGCGGGCTAGGCTTAAGGCCGGGGCACAAGTGCAGGCTAGGCTTAAGGCCTGGGCACAAGTGAGGGCTAGGCTTAAGGCCTGGGCACAAGTGCGGGCTAGGCTTAAGGCCTGGGCACAAGTGCGAGCTAGGCTTAAGGCCGGGGCACAAGTGCGGGCTAGGCTTAAGGCTGGGGCACAAGTGCGAGCTAGGCTTAAGGCCGGGGCACAAGTGCGGGCTAGGCTTAAGGCCGGGGCACAAGTGCGGGCTAGGCTTAAGGCCGGGGCACAAGTGCGAGCTAGGCTTAAGGCCGGGGCACAAGTGCGGGCTAGGCTTAAGGCCGGGGCACAAGTGCGGGCTAGGCTTAAGGCCTGGGCACAAGTGCAGGCTAGGCTTAAGGCCTGAGCAAAAGTGCAGGCTAGGCTTAAGGCCTTGGCACAAGTGCGGGCTAAGCTTAAGGCATGGGCACAAGTGCAGTGCTGGCTAGGATCAAGGCAGGGGGCACAAGTGCTGGCTAGGCTTAAGGCATGGGCACAAGTGCTGGCTAGGCTTAAGGCATACAGCTAACTCTTTGCACTCTTTGCATAAAGGGTTAGGCACCCATAGGGGTGAAGAGCAAGCTTTCACCCCTCTACTCTGTACTTGGACATTTAGGACTAGATCCTTTGTTGTACAGTGCGGAGCCTCTCCATAACCCCATGCTCCAAGCGACCAGGCACTTCTTGCCTGTCCTCCGTAAATGGGTAATGCCTTCTTCCCCAATTACAGTCGTGCATGCGCATTCAGACGGGACAAGAGCAAAGAGCGTAAAGCTGGCCCTATGTGCATAACCAACATGAAACTGAAGACAAAAACAAACAAACAAGCATTCAAGGGGCTCAAAAGTGCGAGCTAGGCTTAAGGCCGGGGCACAAGTGCGGGCTAGGCTTAAGGCCTGGGCACAAGTGCGGGCTAGGCTTAAGGCCTGGGCACAAGTGCGGGCTAGGCTTAAGGCCGGGGCACAAGTGCGGGCTAGGCTTAAGGCCGGGGCACAAGTGCGGGCTAGGCTTAAGGCCTGGGCACAAGTGTGAGCTAGGCTTAAGGCCTGGGCACAAGTGCGGGCTAGGCTTAAGGCCGGGGCACAAGTGCGGGCTAGGCTTAAGGCCGGGGCACAAGTGCGGGCTAGGCTTAAGGCTGGGGCACAAGTGCGGGCTAGGCTTAAGACCTGGGCACAAGTGCGGGCTAGGCTTAAGGCCTGGGCACAAGTGCGGGCTAGGCTTAAGGCCTGGGCACAAGTGCGGGCTAGGCTTAAGTCATGGGCACAAGTGCGGGCTAGGCTTAAGGCCTGGGCACAAGTGCGGGCTAGGCTTAAGGCCTGGGCACAAATGCAGTGCGGGCTAGGCTTAAGGCCTGGGCACAAGTGCAGTGCTGGCTAGAATCAAGGCAGGGGGCACAAATGCTGGCTTGTCTTAAGGCATGGGCACAAGTGCCAGCTAGGCTTAAGGCCTGAGCAAAAGTGCAGGCTAGGCTTAAGGCCTTGGCACAAGTGCTGGCTAGGCTTAAGGCCTGGGCACAAGTGAGGGCTAGGCTTAAGGCCGGAGCACAATTGCGGGCTAGGCTTAAGGCCGGGGCACAAGTGCGGGCTAGGCTTAAGGCCGGGGCACAAGTGCGGGCTAGGCTTAAGGCCGGGGCACAAGTGCGGGCTAGGCTTAAGGCCGGGGCACAAGTGCGAGCTAGGCTTAAGGCCTGGGCACAAGTGAGGGCTAGGCTTAAGGCCTGGGCACAAGTGCGGGCTAGGCTTAAGGCCGGGGCACAAGTGCGGGCTAGGATTAAGGCCGGGGCACAAGTGCGGGCTAGGCTTAAGGCCGGGGCACAAGTGCGGGCTAGGCTTAAGGCCGGGGCACAAGTGCGGGCTAGGCTTAAGGCCTGGGCACAAGTGAGGGCTAGGCTTAAGGTCGGGGCACAAGTGCGGGCTAGGCTTAAGGCCGGGGCACAAGTGAGGGCTAGGCTTAAGGTCGGGGCACAAGTGCGGGCTAGGCTTAAGGCCGGGGTCACAAGTGCGGGCTAGGCTTAAGGCCGGGGCACAAGTGCGGGCTAGGCTTAAGGCCGGGGCACAAGTGCGGGCTAGGCTTAAGGCCGGGGCACAAGTGCGGGCTAGGCTTAAGGCCGGGGCACAAGTGCGAGCTAGGCTTAAGGCCTGGGCACAAGTGAGGGCTAGGCTTAAGGCCGGGGCACAAGTGCGGGCTAGGCTTAAGGCCGGGGCACAAGTGCGGGCTAGTCTTAAGGCCTGGGCACAAGTGCGGGCTAGGCTTAAGGCCGGGGCACAAGTGCGAGCTAGGCTTAAGGCCGGGGCACAAGTGCGAGCTAGGCTTAAGGCCGGGGCACAAGTGCGGGCTAGGCTTAAGGCCGGGGCACAAGTGCGGGCTAGGCTTAAGGCCGGGGCACAAGTGCGGGCTATGCTTAAGGCCTGGGCACAAGTGCGGGCTAGGCTTAAGGCTTGGACACAAGTGTTGGCTAGGCTTAAGGCCTGGGCACAAGTGCGGGCTAGGCTTAAGGCCTGGGCACAAGTGCGGGCTAGGCTTAAGTCATGGGCACAAGTGCGGGCTAGGCTTAAGGCCTGGGCACAAGTGCGGGCTAGGCTTAAGGCCAGGGCACAAGTGCGGGCTAGGCTTAAGGCCTGGGCACAAGTGCGGGCTAGGCTTAAGGCCTGGGCACAAGTGTGGGCTAGGCTTAAGGCCTGTGCACAAGTGCGGGCTAGGCTTAAGTCATGGGCACAAGTGCGGGCTAGGCTTAAGGCCTGGGCACAAGTGCGGGCTAGGCTTAAGGCCTGGGCACAAGTGCGGGCTAGGCTTAAGGCCTGGGCACAAGTGACATGCGGGCTAGGCTTAAGGCCTGGGCACAAGTGCAGTGCTGACTAGGATCAAGGCAGGGGGCACAAATGCTGGCTAGGCTTAAGGCATGGGCACAAGTGCCAGCTAGGCTTAAGGCCTGGACACAAGTGGAGGCTAGGCTTAAGGCCTGAGCAAAAGTGCAGGCTTGGCTTAAGGCCTTGGCACAAGTGCGGGCTAAGCTTAAGGCATGGGCACAAGTGCAGTGCTGGCTAGGATCAAGGCAGGGGGCACAAGTGCTGGCTAGGCTTAAGGCATGGGCACAAGTGCTGGCTAGGCTTAAGGCATACAGCTAACTCTTTGCACTCTTTGCATAAAGGGTTAGGCACCCATAGGGGTGAAGAGCTAGCTTTCACCCCTCTACTCTGTACTTGGACATTTAGGACTAGATCCTTTGTTGTACAGTGCGAAGCCTCTCCATAACCCCATGCTCCAAGCGACCAGGCACTTCTTGTCTGTCCTCCGTAAATGGGTAATGCCTTCTTCCCCAATTACAGTCGTGCATGCGCATTCAGACGGGACAAGAGCGAAGAGCGTAAAGCTGGCCCTATGACCATAACCAACATGAAGCTGAAGACAAAAACAAACAAGCATTCAAGGGGTTCAAAAGTGCGGGCTAGGCTTAAGGCCTGGGCACAAGTGCGGGCTGGGCTTAAGGCCGGGGCACAAGTGCGGGCTAGGCTTAAGGCCGGGGCACAAGTGCGAGCTAGGCTTAAGGCCGGGGCACAAGTGCGAGCTAGGCTTAAGGCCTGGGCACAAGTGAGGGCTAGGCTTAAGGCCGGGGCACAAGTGCGGGCTAGGCTTAAGGCCGGGGCACAAGTGCGGGCTAGGCTTAAGGCCTGGGCACAAGTGCGGGCTAGGCTTAAGTCCGGGGCACAAGTGCGGGCTAGGCTTAAGGCCTGGGCACAAGTGCGGGCTAGGCTTAAGGCCTGGGCACAAGTGTGAGCTAGGCTTAAGGCCTGGGCACAAGTGCGGGCTAGGCTTAAGGTCGGGGCACAAGTGCGAGCTAGGCTTAAGGCCTGGGCACAAGTGCGGGCTAGGCTTAAGGCCGGGGCACAAGTGCGGGCTAGGCTTAATGCCTGGGCACAAGTGCGGACTGGGCTTAAGGCTGGGGCACAAGTGCGGGCTAGGCTTAAGACCTGGACACAAGTGCGGGCTAGGCTTAAGGCCTGGGCACAAGTGCGGGCAAGGCTTAAGGCCTGGGCACAAGTGAGGGCTAGGCTTAAGGCCTGGGCACAAGTGCGAGCTAGGCTTAAGGCCTGGGCACAAGTGAGGGCTAGGCTTAAGGCCTGGGCACAAGTGCGGGCTAGGCTTAAGGCCTGGGCACAAGTGCGGGCTAGGCTTAAGGCCGGGGCACAAGTGCGGGCTAGGCTTAAGGCCGGGGCACAAGTGCGGGCTAGGCTTAAGGCCTGGGCACAAGTGTGAGCTAGGCTTAAGGCCTGGGCACAAGTGCGGGCTAGGCTTAAGGCCGGGGCACAAGTGCGGGCTAGGCTTAAGGCCGGGGCACAAGTGCGGGCTAGGCTTAAGGCTGGGGCACAAGTGCGGGCTAGGCTTAAGACCTGGGCACAAGTGCGGGCTAGGCTTAAGGCCTGGGCACAAGTGCGGGCTAGGCTTAAGGCCTGGGCACAAGTGCGGGCTAGGCTTAAGTCATGGGCACAAGTGCGGGCTAGGCTTAAGGCCTGGGCACAAGTGCGGGCTAGGCTTAAGGCCTGGGCACAAATGCAGTGCGGGCTAGGCTTAAGGCCTGGGCACAAGTGCAGTGCTGGCTAGAATCAAGGCAGGGGGCACAAATGCTGGCTTGTCTTAAGGCATGGGCACAAGTGCCAGCTAGGCTTAAGGCCTGAGCAAAAGTGCAGGCTAGGCTTAAGGCCTTGGCACAAGTGCTGGCTAGGCTTAAGGCCTGGGCACAAGTGAGGGCTAGGCTTAAGGCCGGAGCACAATTGCGGGCTAGGCTTAAGGCCGGGGCACAAGTGCGGGCTAGGCTTAAGGCCGGGGCACAAGTGCGGGCTAGGCTTAAGGCCGGGGCACAAGTGCGGGCTAGGCTTAAGGCCGGGGCACAAGTGCGAGCTAGGCTTAAGGCCTGGGCACAAGTGAGGGCTAGGCTTAAGGCCTGGGCACAAGTGCGGGCTAGGCTTAAGGCCGGGGCACAAGTGCGGGCTAGGATTAAGGCCGGGGCACAAGTGCGGGCTAGGCTTAAGGCCGGGGCACAAGTGCGGGCTAGGCTTAAGGCCGGGGCACAAGTGCGGGCTAGGCTTAAGGCCTGGGCACAAGTGAGGGCTAGGCTTAAGGTCGGGGCACAAGTGCGGGCTAGGCTTAAGGCCGGGGCACAAGTGAGGGCTAGGCTTAAGGTCGGGGCACAAGTGCGGGCTAGGCTTAAGGCCGGGGTCACAAGTGCGGGCTAGGCTTAAGGCCGGGGCACAAGTGCGGGCTAGGCTTAAGGCCGGGGCACAAGTGCGGGCTAGGCTTAAGGCCGGGGCACAAGTGCGGGCTAGGCTTAAGGCCGGGGCACAAGTGCGAGCTAGGCTTAAGGCCTGGGCACAAGTGAGGGCTAGGCTTAAGGCCGGGGCACAAGTGCGGGCTAGGCTTAAGGCCGGGGCACAAGTGCGGGCTAGTCTTAAGGCCTGGGCACAAGTGCGGGCTAGGCTTAAGGCCGGGGCACAAGTGCGAGCTAGGCTTAAGGCCGGGGCACAAGTGCGGGCTAGGCTTAAGGCCGGGGCACAAGTGCGGGCTAGGCTTAAGGCCGGGGCACAAGTGCGGGCTATGCTTAAGGCCTGGGCACAAGTGCGGGCTAGGCTTAAGGCTTGGACACAAGTGTTGGCTAGGCTTAAGGCCTGGGCACAAGTGCGGGCTAGGCTTAAGGCCTGGGCACAAGTGCGGGCTAGGCTTAAGTCATGGGCACAAGTGCGGGCTAGGCTTAAGGCCTGGGCACAAGTGCGGGCTAGGCTTAAGGCCAGGGCACAAGTGCGGGCTAGGCTTAAGGCCTGGGCACAAGTGCGGGCTAGGCTTAAGGCCTGGGCACAAGTGTGGGCTAGGCTTAAGGCCTGTGCACAAGTGCGGGCTAGGCTTAAGTCATGGGCACAAGTGCGGGCTAGGCTTAAGGCCTGGGCACAAGTGCGGGCTAGGCTTAAGGCCTGGGCACAAGTGCGGGCTAGGCTTAAGGCCTGGGCACAAGTGACATGCGGGCTAGGCTTAAGGCCTGGGCACAAGTGCAGTGCTGACTAGGATCAAGGCAGGGGGCACAAATGCTGGCTAGGCTTAAGGCATGGGCACAAGTGCCAGCTAGGCTTAAGGCCTGGACACAAGTGGAGGCTAGGCTTAAGGCCTGAGCAAAAGTGCAGGCTTGGCTTAAGGCCTTGGCACAAGTGCGGGCTAAGCTTAAGGCATGGGCACAAGTGCAGTGCTGGCTAGGATCAAGGCAGGGGGCACAAGTGCTGGCTAGGCTTAAGGCATGGGCACAAGTGCTGGCTAGGCTTAAGGCATACAGCTAACTCTTTGCACTCTTTGCATAAAGGGTTAGGCACCCATAGGGGTGAAGAGCTAGCTTTCACCCCTCTACTCTGTACTTGGACATTTAGGACTAGATCCTTTGTTGTACAGTGCGAAGCCTCTCCATAACCCCATGCTCCAAGCGACCAGGCACTTCTTGTCTGTCCTCCGTAAATGGGTAATGCCTTCTTCCCCAATTACAGTCGTGCATGCGCATTCAGACGGGACAAGAGCGAAGAGCGTAAAGCTGGCCCTATGACCATAACCAACATGAAGCTGAAGACAAAAACAAACAAGCATTCAAGGGGTTCAAAAGTGCGGGCTAGGCTTAAGGCCTGGGCACAAGTGCGGGCTGGGCTTAAGGCCGGGGCACAAGTGCGGGCTAGGCTTAAGGCCGGGGCACAAGTGCGAGCTAGGCTTAAGGCCGGGGCACAAGTGCGAGCTAGGCTTAAGGCCTGGGCACAAGTGAGGGCTAGGCTTAAGGCCGGGGCACAAGTGCGGGCTAGGCTTAAGGCCGGGGCACAAGTGCGGGCTAGGCTTAAGGCCTGGGCACAAGTGCGGGCTAGGCTTAAGTCCGGGGCACAAGTGCGGGCTAGGCTTAAGGCCTGGGCACAAGTGCGGGCTAGGCTTAAGGCCTGGGCACAAGTGTGAGCTAGGCTTAAGGCCTGGGCACAAGTGCGGGCTAGGCTTAAGGTCGGGGCACAAGTGCGAGCTAGGCTTAAGGCCTGGGCACAAGTGCGGGCTAGGCTTAAGGCCGGGGCACAAGTGCGGGCTAGGCTTAATGCCTGGGCACAAGTGCGGACTGGGCTTAAGGCTGGGGCACAAGTGCGGGCTAGGCTTAAGACCTGGACACAAGTGCGGGCTAGGCTTAAGGCCTGGGCACAAGTGCGGGCAAGGCTTAAGGCCTGGGCACAAGTGCGGGCTAGGCTTAAGGCCTGGGCACAAGTGCGGGCTAGGCTTAAGGCCTGGGCACAAGTGCAGGCTAGGCTTAAGGCCTGGGCCCAAATGCAGTGCGGGCTATGCTTAAGGCCTGGGCACAAGTGCAGTGCTGGCTAGGATCAAGGCAGGGGGCACAAATGCTGGCTAGGCTTAAGGCATGGGCACAAGTGCCAGCTAGGCTTAAGGCCTGAGCAAAAGTGCAGGCTAGGCTTAAGTCCTTGGCACAAGTGCGGGCTAGGCTTAAGGCATGGGAACAAGTGCAGTGCTGGCTAGGATCAAGGCAGGGGGCACAAGTGCTGGCTAGGCTTAAGGCATGGGCACAAGTGCTGGCTAGGCTTAAGGCATACAGCTAACTCTTTGCACTCTTTGCATAAAGGGTTAGGCACCCATAGCGGTAAAGAGCTAGATTTCACCCCTCTACTCTGTACTTGGACATTTAGGACAAGATCCTTTGTTGTACAGTGCGGAGCCTCTCCATAACCCCATGCTCCAAGCGACCAGGCACTTCTTGTCTGTCCTCCGTAAATGGGTAATGCCTTCTTCCCCAATTACATTCGTGCATGCGCATTCTGACGGGACAAGAGCGAAGAGCGTAAAGCTGGCCCTATGTGCATAACCAACATGAAGCTGAAGACAAAAACAAACAAGCATTAAAGGGGCTCAAAAGTGTGGGCTAGGCTTAAGGCCTGGGCACAAGTGCGGGCTAGGCTTAAGGCCGGGGCACAAGTGCGGGCTAGGCTTAAGGCCGGGGCACATGTGCGGGCTAGGCTTAAGGCCGGGGCACAAGTGCGGGCTAGGCTTAAGGCCGGGGCACAAGTGCGGGCTAGGCTTAAGGCCGGGGCACAAGTGCAGGCTAGGCTTAAGGCCTGGGCACAAGTGAGGGCTAGGCTTAAGGCCTGGGCACAAGTGCGGGCTAGGCTTAAGGCCTGGGCACAAGTGCGAGCTAGGCTTAAGGCCGGGGCACAAGTGCGGGCTAGGCTTAAGGCCGGGGCACAAGTGCGAGCTAGGCTTAAGGCCGGGGCACAAGTGCGGGCTAGGCTTAAGGCCGGGGCACAAGTGCGGGCTAGGCTTAAGGCCGGGGCACAAGTGCGGGCTAGGCTTAAGGCCGGGGCACAAGTGCGGGCTAGGCTTAAGGCCGGGGCACAAGTGCGAGCTAGGCTTAAGGCCGGGGCACAAGTGCGGGCTAGGCTTAAGGCCGGGGCACAAGTGCGGGCTAGGCTTAAGGCCTGGGCACAAGTGCAGGCTAGGCTTAAGGCCTGAGCAAAAGTGCAGGCTAGGCTTAAGGCCTTGGCACAAGTGCGGGCTAAGCTTAAGGCATGGGCACAAGTGCAGTGCTGGCTAGGATCAAGGCAGGGGGCACAAGTGCTGGCTAGGCTTAAGGCATGGGCACAAGTGCTGGCTAGGCTTAAGGCATACAGCTAACTCTTTGCACTCTTTGCATAAAGGGTTAGGCACCCATAGGGGTGAAGAGCAAGCTTTCACCCCTCTACTCTGTACTTGGACATTTAGGACTAGATCCTTTGTTGTACAGTGCGGAGCCTCTCCATAACCCCATGCTCCAAGCGACCAGGCACTTCTTGCCTGTCCTCCGTAAATGGGTAATGCCTTCTTCCCCAATTACAGTCGTGCATGCGCATTCAGACGGGACAAGAGCAAAGAGCGTAAAGCTGGCCCTATGTGCATAACCAACATGAAGCTGAAGACAAAAACAAACAAACAAGCATTCAAGGGGCTCAAAAGTGCGAGCTAGGCTTAAGGCCGGGGCACAAGTGCGGGCTAGGCTTAAGGCCTGGGCACAAGTGCGGGCTAGGCTTAAGGCCTGGGCACAAGTGCGGGCTAGGCTTAAGGCCGGGGCACAAGTGCGGGCTAGGCTTAAGGCCGGGGCACAAGTGCGGGCTAGGCTTAAGGCCTGGGCACAAGTGTGAGCTAGGCTTAAGGCCTGGGCACAAGTGCGGGCTAGGCTTAAGGCCGGGGCACAAGTGCGGGCTAGGCTTAAGGCCGGGGCACAAGTGCGGGCTAGGCTTAAGGCTGGGGCACAAGTGCGGGCTAGGCTTAAGACCTGGGCACAAGTGCGGGCTAGGCTTAAGGCCTGGGCACAAGTGCGGGCTAGGCTTAAGGCCTGGGCACAAGTGCGGGCTAGGCTTAAGTCATGGGCACAAGTGCGGGCTAGGCTTAAGGCCTGGGCACAAGTGCGGGCTAGGCTTAAGGCCTGGGCACAAATGCAGTGCGGGCTAGGCTTAAGGCCTGGGCACAAGTGCAGTGCTGGCTAGAATCAAGGCAGGGGGCACAAATGCCGGCTTGTCTTAAGGCATGGGCACAAGTGCCAGCTAGGCTTAAGGCCTGAGCAAAAGTGCAGGCTAGGCTTAAGGCCTTGGCACAAGTGCTGGCTAGGCTTAAGGCCTGGGCACAAGTGAGGGCTAGGCTTAAGGCCGGAGCACAATTGCGGGCTAGGCTTAAGGCCGGGGCACAAGTGCGGGCTAGGCTTAAGGCCGGGGCACAAGTGCGGGCTAGGCTTAAGGCCGGGGCACAAGTGCGGGCTAGGCTTAAGGCCTGGGCACAAGTGAGGGCTAGGCTTAAGGCCGGGGCACAAGTGCGGGCTAGGATTAAGGCCGGGGCACAAGTGCGGGCTAGGCTTAAGGCCGGGGCACAAGTGCGGGCTAGGCTTAAGGCCTGGGCACAAGTGCGGGCTAGGCTTAAGGCCTGGGCACAAGTGAGGGCTATGCTTAAGGTCGGGGCACAAGTGCGGGCTAGGCTTAAGGCCGGGGCACAAGTGAGGGCTAGGCTTAAGGTCGGGGCACAAGTGCGGGCTAGGCTTAAGGCCGGGGCACAAGTGCGGGCTAGGCTTAAGGCCGGGGCACAAGTGCGGGCTAGGCTTAAGGCCGGGGCACAAGTGCGGGCTAGGCTTAAGGCCGGGGCACAAGTGCGGGCTAGGCTTAAGGCCGGGGCACAAGTGCGAGCTAGGCTTAAGGCCTGGGCACAAGTGAGGGCTAGGCTTAAGGCCGGGGTACAAGTGCGGGCTAGGCTTAAGGCCGGGGCACAAGTGCGGGCTAGTCTTAAGGCCTGGGCACAAGTGCGGGCTAGGCTTAAGGCCGGGGCACAAGTGCGAGCTAGGCTTAAGGCCGGGGCACAAGTGCGGGCTAGGCTTAAGGCCGGGGCACAAGTGCGGGCTAGGCTTAAGGCCGGGGCACAAGTGCGGGCTAGGCTTAAGGCCTGGGCACAAGTGCGGGCTAGGCTTAAGGCTTGGACACAAGTGTTGGCTAGGCTTAAGGCCTGGGCACAAGTGCGGGCTAGGCTTAAGGCCTGGGCACAAGTGCGGGCTAGGCT
This sequence comes from Ranitomeya imitator, assembly GCF_032444005.1. Lineage (NCBI taxonomy): Eukaryota > Metazoa > Chordata > Amphibia > Anura > Dendrobatidae > Ranitomeya > Ranitomeya imitator. Next base: position 659,850,605 of record NC_091283.1, read on the forward strand.
TAAGTCATGGGCACAAGTGCGGGCTAGGCTTAAGGCCTGGGCACAAGTGCGGGCTAGGCTTAAGGCCAGGGCACAAGTGCGGGCTAGGCTTAAGGCCTGGGCACAAGTGCGGGCTAGGCTTAAGGCCTGGGCACAAGTGTGGGCTAGGCTTAAGGCCTGTGCACAAGTGCGGGCTAGGCTTAAGTCATGGGCACAAGTGCGGGCTAGGCTTAAGGCCTGGGCACAAGTGCGGGCTAGGCTTAAGGCCTGGGCACAAGTGCGGGCTAGGCTTAAGGCCTGGGCACAAGTGCGGGCTAGGCTTAAGGCCTGGGCACAAGTGCAGGCTAGGCTTAAGGCCTGGGCCCAAATGCAGTGCGGGCTATGCTTAAGGCCTGGGCACAAGTGCAGTGCTGGCTAGGATCAAGGCAGGGGGCACAAATGCTGGCTAGGCTTAAGGCATGGGCACAAGTGCCAGCTAGGCTTAAGGCCTGAGCAAAAGTGCAGGCTAGGCTTAAGTCCTTGGCACAAGTGCGGGCTAGGCTTAAGGCATGGGAACAAGTGCAGTGCTGGCTAGGATCAAGGCAGGGGGCACAAGTGCTGGCTAGGCTTAAGGCATGGGCACAAGTGCTGGCTAGGCTTAAGGCATACAGCTAACTCTTTGCACTCTTTGCATAAAGGGTTAGGCACCCATAGCGGTAAAGAGCTAGATTTCACCCCTCTACTCTGTACTTGGACATTTAGGACAAGATCCTTTGTTGTACAGTGCGGAGCCTCTCCATAACCCCATGCTCCAAGCGACCAGGCACTTCTTGTCTGTCCTCCGTAAATGGGTAATGCCTTCTTCCCCAATTACATTCGTGCATGCGCATTCTGACGGGACAAGAGCGAAGAGCGTAAAGCTGGCCCTATGTGCATAACCAACATGAAGCTGAAGACAAAAACAAACAAGCATTAAAGGGGCTCAAAAGTGTGGGCTAGGCTTAAGGCCTGGGCACAAGTGCGGGCTAGGCTTAAGGCCGGGGCACAAGTGCGGGCTAGGCTTAAGGCCGGGGCACATGTGCGGGCTAGGCTTAAGGCCGGGGCACAAGTGCGGGCTAGGCTTAAGGCCGGGGCACAAGTGCGGGCTAGGCTTAAGGCCGGGGCACAAGTGCAGGCTAGGCTTAAGGCCTGGGCACAAGTGAGGGCTAGGCTTAAGGCCTGGGCACAAGTGCGGGCTAGGCTTAAGGCCTGGGCACAAGTGCGAGCTAGGCTTAAGGCCGGGGCACAAGTGCGGGCTAGGCTTAAGGCTGGGGCACAAGTGCGAGCTAGGCTTAAGGCCGGGGCACAAGTGCGGGCTAGGCTTAAGGCCGGGGCACAAGTGCGGGCTAGGCTTAAGGCCGGGGCACAAGTGCGAGCTAGGCTTAAGGCCGGGGCACAAGTGCGGGCTAGGCTTAAGGCCGGGGCACAAGTGCGGGCTAGGCTTAAGGCCTGGGCACAAGTGCAGGCTAGGCTTAAGGCCTGAGCAAAAGTGCAGGCTAGGCTTAAGGCCTTGGCACAAGTGCGGGCTAAGCTTAAGGCATGGGCACAAGTGCAGTGCTGGCTAGGATCAAGGCAGGGGGCACAAGTGCTGGCTAGGCTTAAGGCATGGGCACAAGTGCTGGCTAGGCTTAAGGCATACAGCTAACTCTTTGCACTCTTTGCATAAAGGGTTAGGCACCCATAGGGGTGAAGAGCAAGCTTTCACCCCTCTACTCTGTACTTGGACATTTAGGACTAGATCCTTTGTTGTACAGTGCGGAGCCTCTCCATAACCCCATGCTCCAAGCGACCAGGCACTTCTTGCCTGTCCTCCGTAAATGGGTAATGCCTTCTTCCCCAATTACAGTCGTGCATGCGCATTCAGACGGGACAAGAGCAAAGAGCGTAAAGCTGGCCCTATGTGCATAACCAACATGAAACTGAAGACAAAAACAAACAAACAAGCATTCAAGGGGCTCAAAAGTGCGAGCTAGGCTTAAGGCCGGGGCACAAGTGCGGGCTAGGCTTAAGGCCTGGGCACAAGTGCGGGCTAGGCTTAAGGCCTGGGCACAAGTGCGGGCTAGGCTTAAGGCCGGGGCACAAGTGCGGGCTAGGCTTAAGGCCGGGGCACAAGTGCGGGCTAGGCTTAAGGCCTGGGCACAAGTGTGAGCTAGGCTTAAGGCCTGGGCACAAGTGCGGGCTAGGCTTAAGGCCGGGGCACAAGTGCGGGCTAGGCTTAAGGCCGGGGCACAAGTGCGGGCTAGGCTTAAGGCTGGGGCACAAGTGCGGGCTAGGCTTAAGACCTGGGCACAAGTGCGGGCTAGGCTTAAGGCCTGGGCACAAGTGCGGGCTAGGCTTAAGGCCTGGGCACAAGTGCGGGCTAGGCTTAAGTCATGGGCACAAGTGCGGGCTAGGCTTAAGGCCTGGGCACAAGTGCGGGCTAGGCTTAAGGCCTGGGCACAAATGCAGTGCGGGCTAGGCTTAAGGCCTGGGCACAAGTGCAGTGCTGGCTAGAATCAAGGCAGGGGGCACAAATGCTGGCTTGTCTTAAGGCATGGGCACAAGTGCCAGCTAGGCTTAAGGCCGGGGCACAAGTGCGGGCTAGTCTTAAGGCCTGGGCACAAGTGCGGGCTAGGCTTAAGGCCGGGGCACAAGTGCGAGCTAGGCTTAAGGCCGGGGCACAAGTGCGGGCTAGGCTTAAGGCCGGGGCACAAGTGCGGGCTAGGCTTAAGGCCGGGGCACAAGTGCGGGCTATGCTTAAGGCCTGGGCACAAGTGCGGGCTAGGCTTAAGGCTTGGACACAAGTGTTGGCTAGGCTTAAGGCCTGGGCACAAGTGCGGGCTAGGCTTAAGGCCTGGGCACAAGTGCGGGCTAGGCTTAAGTCATGGGCACAAGTGCGGGCTAGGCTTAAGGCCTGGGCACAAGTGCGGGCTAGGCTTAAGGCCAGGGCACAAGTGCGGGCTAGGCTTAAGGCCTGGGCACAAGTGCGGGCTAGGCTTAAGGCCTGGGCACAAGTGTGGGCTAGGCTTAAGGCCTGTGCACAAGTGCGGGCTAGGCTTAAGTCATGGGCACAAGTGCGGGCTAGGCTTAAGGCCTGGGCACAAGTGCGGGCTAGGCTTAAGGCCTGGGCACAAGTGCGGGCTAGGCTTAAGGCCTGGGCACAAGTGACATGCGGGCTAGGCTTAAGGCCTGGGCACAAGTGCAGTGCTGACTAGGATCAAGGCAGGGGGCACAAATGCTGGCTAGGCTTAAGGCATGGGCACAAGTGCCAGCTAGGCTTAAGGCCTGGACACAAGTGGAGGCTAGGCTTAAGGCCTGAGCAAAAGTGCAGGCTTGGCTTAAGGCCTTGGCACAAGTGCGGGCTAAGCTTAAGGCATGGGCACAAGTGCAGTGCTGGCTAGGATCAAGGCAGGGGGCACAAGTGCTGGCTAGGCTTAAGGCATGGGCACAAGTGCTGGCTAGGCTTAAGGCATACAGCTAACTCTTTGCACTCTTTGCATAAAGGGTTAGGCACCCATAGGGGTGAAGAGCTAGCTTTCACCCCTCTACTCTGTACTTGGACATTTAGGACTAGATCCTTTGTTGTACAGTGCGAAGCCTCTCCATAACCCCATGCTCCAAGCGACCAGGCACTTCTTGTCTGTCCTCCGTAAATGGGTAATGCCTTCTTCCCCAATTACAGTCGTGCATGCGCATTCAGACGGGACAAGAGCGAAGAGCGTAAAGCTGGCCCTATGACCATAACCAACATGAAGCTGAAGACAAAAACAAACAAGCATTCAAGGGGTTCAAAAGTGCGGGCTAGGCTTAAGGCCTGGGCACAAGTGCGGGCTGGGCTTAAGGCCGGGGCACAAGTGCGGGCTAGGCTTAAGGCCGGGGCACAAGTGCGGGCTAGGCTTAAGGCCGGGGCACAAGTGCGAGCTAGGCTTAAGGCCTGGGCACAAGTGAGGGCTAGGCTTAAGGCCGGGGCACAAGTGCGGGCTAGGCTTAAGGCCGGGGCACAAGTGCGGGCTAGGCTTAAGGCCTGGGCACAAGTGCGGGCTAGGCTTAAGTCCGGGGCACAAGTGCGGGCTAGGCTTAAGGCCTGGGCACAAGTGCGGGCTAGGCTTAAGGCCTGGGCACAAGTGTGAGCTAGGCTTAAGGCCTGGGCACAAGTGCGGGCTAGGCTTAAGGTCGGGGCACAAGTGCGAGCTAGGCTTAAGGCCTGGGCACAAGTGCGGGCTAGGCTTAAGGCCGGGGCACAAGTGCGGGCTAGGCTTAATGCCTGGGCACAAGTGCGGACTGGGCTTAAGGCTGGGGCACAAGTGCGGGCTAGGCTTAAGACCTGGACACAAGTGCGGGCTAGGCTTAAGGCCTGGGCACAAGTGCGGGCTAGGCTTAAGGCCTGGGCACAAGTGCGGGCTAGGCTTAAGGCCTGGGCACAAGTGCGGGCTAGGCTTAAGGCCTGGGCACAAGTGCAGGCTAGGCTTAAGGCCTGGGCCCAAATGCAGTGCGGGCTATGCTTAAGGCCTGGGCACAAGTGCAGTGCTGGCTAGGATCAAGGCAGGGGGCACAAATGCTGGCTAGGCTTAAGGCATGGGCACAAGTGCCAGCTAGGCTTAAGGCCTGAGCAAAAGTGCAGGCTAGGCTTAAGTCCTTGGCACAAGTGCGGGCTAGGCTTAAGGCATGGGAACAAGTGCAGTGCTGGCTAGGATCAAGGCAGGGGGCACAAGTGCTGGCTAGGCTTAAGGCATGGGCACAAGTGCTGGCTAGGCTTAAGGCATACAGCTAACTCTTTGCACTCTTTGCATAAAGGGTTAGGCACCCATAGCGGTAAAGAGCTAGATTTCACCCCTCTACTCTGTACTTGGACATTTAGGACAAGATCCTTTGTTGTACAGTGCGGAGCCTCTCCATAACCCCATGCTCCAAGCGACCAGGCACTTCTTGTCTGTCCTCCGTAAATGGGTAATGCCTTCTTCCCCAATTACATTCGTGCATGCGCATTCTGACGGGACAAGAGCGAAGAGCGTAAAGCTGGCCCTATGTGCATAACCAACATGAAGCTGAAGACAAAAACAAACAAGCATTAAAGGGGCTCAAAAGTGTGGGCTAGGCTTAAGGCCTGGGCACAAGTGCGGGCTAGGCTTAAGGCCGGGGCACAAGTGCGGGCTAGGCTTAAGGCCGGGGCACATGTGCGGGCTAGGCTTAAGGCCGGGGCACAAGTGCGGGCTAGGCTTAAGGCCGGGGCACAAGTGCGGGCTAGGCTTAAGGCCGGGGCACAAGTGCAGGCTAGGCTTAAGGCCTGGGCACAAGTGAGGGCTAGGCTTAAGGCCTGGGCACAAGTGCGGGCTAGGCTTAAGGCCTGGGCACAAGTGCGAGCTAGGCTTAAGGCCGGGGCACAAGTGCGGGCTAGGCTTAAGGCCGGGGCACAAGTGCGAGCTAGGCTTAAGGCCGGGGCACAAGTGCGGGCTAGGCTTAAGGCCGGGGCACAAGTGCGGGCTAGGCTTAAGGCCGGGGCACAAGTGCGGGCTAGGCTTAAGGCCGGGGCACAAGTGCGGGCTAGGCTTAAGGCCGGGGCACAAGTGCGAGCTAGGCTTAAGGCCGGGGCACAAGTGCGGGCTAGGCTTAAGGCCGGGGCACAAGTGCGGGCTAGGCTTAAGGCCTGGGCACAAGTGCAGGCTAGGCTTAAGGCCTGAGCAAAAGTGCAGGCTAGGCTTAAGGCCTTGGCACAAGTGCGGGCTAAGCTTAAGGCATGGGCACAAGTGCAGTGCTGGCTAGGATCAAGGCAGGGGGCACAAGTGCTGGCTAGGCTTAAGGCATGGGCACAAGTGCTGGCTAGGCTTAAGGCATACAGCTAACTCTTTGCACTCTTTGCATAAAGGGTTAGGCACCCATAGGGGTGAAGAGCAAGCTTTCACCCCTCTACTCTGTACTTGGACATTTAGGACTAGATCCTTTGTTGTACAGTGCGGAGCCTCTCCATAACCCCATGCTCCAAGCGACCAGGCACTTCTTGCCTGTCCTCCGTAAATGGGTAATGCCTTCTTCCCCAATTACAGTCGTGCATGCGCATTCAGACGGGACAAGAGCAAAGAGCGTAAAGCTGGCCCTATGTGCATAACCAACATGAAGCTGAAGACAAAAACAAACAAACAAGCATTCAAGGGGCTCAAAAGTGCGAGCTAGGCTTAAGGCCGGGGCACAAGTGCGGGCTAGGCTTAAGGCCTGGGCACAAGTGCGGGCTAGGCTTAAGGCCTGGGCACAAGTGCGGGCTAGGCTTAAGGCCGGGGCACAAGTGCGGGCTAGGCTTAAGGCCGGGGCACAAGTGCGGGCTAGGCTTAAGGCCTGGGCACAAGTGTGAGCTAGGCTTAAGGCCTGGGCACAAGTGCGGGCTAGGCTTAAGGCCGGGGCACAAGTGCGGGCTAGGCTTAAGGCCGGGGCACAAGTGCGGGCTAGGCTTAAGGCTGGGGCACAAGTGCGGGCTAGGCTTAAGACCTGGGCACAAGTGCGGGCTAGGCTTAAGGCCTGGGCACAAGTGCGGGCTAGGCTTAAGGCCTGGGCACAAGTGCGGGCTAGGCTTAAGTCATGGGCACAAGTGCGGGCTAGGCTTAAGGCCTGGGCACAAGTGCGGGCTAGGCTTAAGGCCTGGGCACAAATGCAGTGCGGGCTAGGCTTAAGGCCTGGGCACAAGTGCAGTGCTGGCTAGAATCAAGGCAGGGGGCACAAATGCCGGCTTGTCTTAAGGCATGGGCACAAGTGCCAGCTAGGCTTAAGGCCTGAGCAAAAGTGCAGGCTAGGCTTAAGGCCTTGGCACAAGTGCTGGCTAGGCTTAAGGCCTGGGCACAAGTGAGGGCTAGGCTTAAGGCCGGAGCACAATTGCGGGCTAGGCTTAAGGCCGGGGCACAAGTGCGGGCTAGGCTTAAGGCCGGGGCACAAGTGCGGGCTAGGCTTAAGGCCGGGGCACAAGTGCGGGCTAGGCTTAAGGCCTGGGCACAAGTGAGGGCTAGGCTTAAGGCCGGGGCACAAGTGCGGGCTAGGATTAAGGCCGGGGCACAAGTGCGGGCTAGGCTTAAGGCCGGGGCACAAGTGCGGGCTAGGCTTAAGGCCTGGGCACAAGTGCGGGCTAGGCTTAAGGCCTGGGCACAAGTGAGGGCTATGCTTAAGGTCGGGGCACAAGTGCGGGCTAGGCTTAAGGCCGGGGCACAAGTGAGGGCTAGGCTTAAGGTCGGGGCACAAGTGCGGGCTAGGCTTAAGGCCGGGGCACAAGTGCGGGCTAGGCTTAAGGCCGGGGCACAAGTGCGGGCTAGGCTTAAGGCCGGGGCACAAGTGCGGGCTAGGCTTAAGGCCGGGGCACAAGTGCGGGCTAGGCTTAAGGCCGGGGCACAAGTGCGAGCTAGGCTTAAGGCCTGGGCACAAGTGAGGGCTAGGCTTAAGGCCGGGGTACAAGTGCGGGCTAGGCTTAAGGCCGGGGCACAAGTGCGGGCTAGTCTTAAGGCCTGGGCACAAGTGCGGGCTAGGCTTAAGGCCGGGGCACAAGTGCGAGCTAGGCTTAAGGCCGGGGCACAAGTGCGGGCTAGGCTTAAGGCCGGGGCACAAGTGCGGGCTAGGCTTAAGGCCGGGGCACAAGTGCGGGCTAGGCTTAAGGCCTGGGCACAAGTGCGGGCTAGGCTTAAGGCTTGGACACAAGTGTTGGCTAGGCTTAAGGCCTGGGCACAAGTGCGGGCTAGGCTTAAGGCCTGGGCACAAGTGCGGGCTAGGCTTAAGTCATGGGCACAAGTGCGGGCTAGGCTTAAGGCCTGGGCACAAGTGCGGGCTAGGCTTAAGGCCAGGGCACAAGTGCGGGCTAGGCTTAAGGCCTGGGCACAAGTGCGGGCTAGGCTTAAGGCCTGGGCACAAGTGTGGGCTAGGCTTAAGGCCTGTGCACAAGTGCGGGCTAGGCTTAAGTCATGGGCACAAGTGCGGGCTAGGCTTAAGGCCTGGGCACAAGTGCGGGCTAGGCTTAAGGCCTGGGCACAAGTGCGGGCTAGGCTTAAGGCCTGGGCACAAGTGCGGGCTAGGCTTAAGGCCTGGGCACAAGTGCAGGCTAGGCTTAAGGCCTGGGCCCAAATGCAGTGCGGGCTATGCTTAAGGCCTGGGCACAAGTGCAGGCTAGGCTTAAGGCCTGAGCAAAAGTGCAGGCTAGGCTTAAGGCCTTGGCACAAGTGCGGGCTAAGCTTAAGGCATGGGCACAAGTGCAGTGCTGGCTAGGATCAAGGCAGGGGGCACAAGTGCTGGCTAGGCTTAAGGCATGGGCACAAGTGCTGGCTAGGCTTAAGGCATACAGCTAACTCTTTGCACTCTTTGCATAAAGGGTTAGGCACCCATAGGGGTGAAGAGCAAGCTTTCACCCCTCTACTCTGTACTTGGACATTTAGGACTAGATCCTTTGTTGTACAGTGCGGAGCCTCTCCATAACCCCATGCTCCAAGCGACCAGGCACTTCTTGCCTGTCCTCCGTAAATGGGTAATGCCTTCTTCCCCAATTACAGTCGTGCATGCGCATTCAGACGGGACAAGAGCAAAGAGCGTAAAGCTGGCCCTATGTGCATAACCAACATGAAACTGAAGACAAAAACAAACAAACAAGCATTCAAGGGGCTCAAAAGTGCGAGCTAGGCTTAAGGCCGGGGCACAAGTGCGGGCTAGGCTTAAGGCCTGGGCACAAGTGCGGGCTAGGCTTAAGGCCTGGGCACAAGTGCGGGCTAGGCTTAAGGCCGGGGCACAAGTGCGGGCTAGGCTTAAGGCCGGGGCACAAGTGCGGGCTAGGCTTAAGGCCTGGGCACAAGTGTGAGCTAGGCTTAAGGCCTGGGCACAAGTGCGGGCTAGGCTTAAGGCCGGGGCACAAGTGCGGGCTAGGCTTAAGGCCTGGGCACAAGTGCGGGCTAGGCTTAAGGCTGGGGCACAAGTGCGGGCTAGGCTTAAGACCTGGGCACAAGTGCGGGCTAGGCTTAAGGCCTGGGCACAAGTGCGGGCTAGGCTTAAGGCCTGGGCACAAGTGCGGGCTAGGCTTAAGTCATGGGCACAAGTGCGGGCTAGGCTTAAGGCCTGGGCACAAGTGCGGGCTAGGCTTAAGGCCTGGGCACAAATGCAGTGCGGGCTAGGCTTAAGGCCTGGGCACAAGTGCAGTGCTGGCTAGAATCAAGGCAGGGGGCACAAATGCTGGCTTGTCTTAAGGCATGGGCACAAGTGCCAGCTAGGCTTAAGGCCGGGGCACAAGTGCGGGCTAGTCTTAAGGCCTGGGCACAAGTGCGGGCTAGGCTTAAGGCCGGGGCACAAGTGCGAGCTAGGCTTAAGGCCGGGGCACAAGTGCGGGCTAGGCTTAAGGCCGGGGCACAAGTGCGGGCTAGGCTTAAGGCCGGGGCACAAGTGCGGGCTATGCTTAAGGCCTGGGCACAAGTGCGGGCTAGGCTTAAGGCTTGGACACAAGTGTTGGCTAGGCTTAAGGCCTGGGCACAAGTGCGGGCTAGGCTTAAGGCCTGGGCACAAGTGCGGGCTAGGCTTAAGTCATGGGCACAAGTGCGGGCTAGGCTTAAGGCCTGGGCACAAGTGCGGGCTAGGCTTAAGGCCAGGGCACAAGTGCGGGCTAGGCTTAAGGCCTGGGCACAAGTGCGGGCTAGGCTTAAGGCCTGGGCACAAGTGTGGGCTAGGCTTAAGGCCTGTGCACAAGTGCGGGCTAGGCTTAAGTCATGGGCACAAGTGCGGGCTAGGCTTAAGGCCTGGGCACAAGTGCGGGCTAGGCTTAAGGCCTGGGCACAAGTGCGGGCTAGGCTTAAGGCCTGGGCACAAGTGACATGCGGGCTAGGCTTAAGGCCTGGGCACAAGTGCAGTGCTGACTAGGATCAAGGCAGGGGGCACAAATGCTGGCTAGGCTTAAGGCATGGGCACAAGTGCCAGCTAGGCTTAAGGCCTGGACACAAGTGGAGGCTAGGCTTAAGGCCTGAGCAAAAGTGCAGGCTTGGCTTAAGGCCTTGGCACAAGTGCGGGCTAAGCTTAAGGCATGGGCACAAGTGCAGTGCTGGCTAGGATCAAGGCAGGGGGCACAAGTGCTGGCTAGGCTTAAGGCATGGGCACAAGTGCTGGCTAGGCTTAAGGCATACAGCTAACTCTTTGCACTCTTTGCATAAAGGGTTAGGCACCCATAGGGGTGAAGAGCTAGCTTTCACCCCTCTACTCTGTACTTGGACATTTAGGACTAGATCCTTTGTTGTACAGTGCGAAGCCTCTCCATAACCCCATGCTCCAAGCGACCAGGCACTTCTTGTCTGTCCTCCGTAAATGGGTAATGCCTTCTTCCCCAATTACAGTCGTGCATGCGCATTCAGACGGGACAAGAGCGAAGAGCGTAAAGCTGGCCCTATGACCATAACCAACATGAAGCTGAAGACAAAAACAAACAAGCATTCAAGGGGTTCAAAAGTGCGGGCTAGGCTTAAGGCCTGGGCACAAGTGCGGGCTGGGCTTAAGGCCGGGGCACAAGTGCGGGCTAGGCTTAAGGCCGGGGCACAAGTGCGGGCTAGGCTTAAGGCCGGGGCACAAGTGCGAGCTAGGCTTAAGGCCTGGGCACAAGTGAGGGCTAGGCTTAAGGCCGGGGCACAAGTGCGGGCTAGGCTTAAGGCCGGGGCACAAGTGCGGGCTAGGCTTAAGGCCTGGGCACAAGTGCGGGCTAGGCTTAAGTCCGGGGCACAAGTGCGGGCTAGGCTTAAGGCCTGGGCACAAGTGCGGGCTAGGCTTAAGGCCTGGGCACAAGTGTGAGCTAGGCTTAAGGCCTGGGCACAAGTGCGGGCTAGGCTTAAGGTCGGGGCACAAGTGCGAGCTAGGCTTAAGGCCTGGGCACAAGTGCGGGCTAGGCTTAAGGCCGGGGCACAAGTGCGGGCTAGGCTTAATGCCTGGGCACAAGTGCGGACTGGGCTTAAGGCTGGGGCACAAGTGCGGGCTAGGCTTAAGACCTGGACACAAGTGCGGGCTAGGCTTAAGGCCTGGGCACAAGTGCGGGCTAGGCTTAAGGCCTGGGCACAAGTGCGGGCTAGGCTTAAGGCCTGGGCACAAGTGCGGGCTAGGCTTAAGGCCTGGGCACAAGTGCAGGCTAGGCTTAAGGCCTGGGCCCAAATGCAGTGCGGGCTATGCTTAAGGCCTGGGCACAAGTGCAGTGCTGGCTAGGATCAAGGCAGGGGGCACAAATGCTGGCTAGGCTTAAGGCATGGGCACAAGTGCCAGCTAGGCTTAAGGCCTGAGCAAAAGTGCAGGCTAGGCTTAAGTCCTTGGCACAAGTGCGGGCTAGGCTTAAGGCATGGGAACAAGTGCAGTGCTGGCTAGGATCAAGGCAGGGGGCACAAGTGCTGGCTAGGCTTAAGGCATGGGCACAAGTGCTGGCTAGGCTTAAGGCATACAGCTAACTCTTTGCACTCTTTGCATAAAGGGTTAGGCACCCATAGCGGTAAAGAGCTAGATTTCACCCCTCTACTCTGTACTTGGACATTTAGGACAAGATCCTTTGTTGTACAGTGCGGAGCCTCTCCATAACCCCATGCTCCAAGCGACCAGGCACTTCTTGTCTGTCCTCCGTAAATGGGTAATGCCTTCTTCCCCAATTACATTCGTGCATGCGCATTCTGACGGGACAAGAGCGAAGAGCGTAAAGCTGGCCCTATGTGCATAACCAACATGAAGCTGAAGACAAAAACAAACAAGCATTAAAGGGGCTCAAAAGTGTGGGCTAGGCTTAAGGCCTGGGCACAAGTGCGGGCTAGGCTTAAGGCCGGGGCACAAGTGCGGGCTAGGCTTAAGGCCGGGGCACATGTGCGGGCTAGGCTTAAGGCCGGGGCACAAGTGCGGGCTAGGCTTAAGGCCGGGGCACAAGTGCGGGCTAGGCTTAAGGCCGGGGCACAAGTGCAGGCTAGGCTTAAGGCCTGGGCACAAGTGAGGGCTAGGCTTAAGGCCTGGGCACAAGTGCGGGCTAGGCTTAAGGCCTGGGCACAAGTGCGAGCTAGGCTTAAGGCCGGGGCACAAGTGCGGGCTAGGCTTAAGGCCGGGGCACAAGTGCGAGCTAGGCTTAAGGCCGGGGCACAAGTGCGGGCTAGGCTTAAGGCCGGGGCACAAGTGCGGGCTAGGCTTAAGGCCGGGGCACAAGTGCGGGCTAGGCTTAAGGCCGGGGCACAAGTGCGGGCTAGGCTTAAGGCCGGGGCACAAGTGCGAGCTAGGCTTAAGGCCGGGGCACAAGTGCGGGCTAGGCTTAAGGCCGGGGCACAAGTGCGGGCTAGGCTTAAGGCCTGGGCACAAGTGCAGGCTAGGCTTAAGGCCTGAGCAAAAGTGCAGGCTAGGCTTAAGGCCTTGGCACAAGTGCGGGCTAAGCTTAAGGCATGGGCACAAGTGCAGTGCTGGCTAGGATCAAGGCAGGGGGCACAAGTGCTGGCTAGGCTTAAGGCATGGGCACAAGTGCTGGCTAGGCTTAAGGCATACAGCTAACTCTTTGCACTCTTTGCATAAAGGGTTAGGCACCCATAGGGGTGAAGAGCAAGCTTTCACCCCTCTACTCTGTACTTGGACATTTAGGACTAGATCCTTTGTTGTACAGTGCGGAGCCTCTCCATAACCCCATGCTCCAAGCGACCAGGCACTTCTTGCCTGTCCTCCGTAAATGGGTAATGCCTTCTTCCCCAATTACAGTCGTGCATGCGCATTCAGACGGGACAAGAGCAAAGAGCGTAAAGCTGGCCCTATGTGCATAACCAACATGAAGCTGAAGACAAAAACAAACAAACAAGCATTCAAGGGGCTCAAAAGTGCGAGCTAGGCTTAAGGCCGGGGCACAAGTGCGGGCTAGGCTTAAGGCCTGGGCACAAGTGCGGGCTAGGCTTAAGGCCTGGGCACAAGTGCGGGCTAGGCTTAAGGCCGGGGCACAAGTGCGGGCTAGGCTTAAGGCCGGGGCACAAGTGCGGGCTAGGCTTAAGGCCTGGGCACAAGTGTGAGCTAGGCTTAAGGCCTGGGCACAAGTGCGGGCTAGGCTTAAGGCCGGGGCACAAGTGCGGGCTAGGCTTAAGGCCGGGGCACAAGTGCGGGCTAGGCTTAAGGCTGGGGCACAAGTGCGGGCTAGGCTTAAGACCTGGGCACAAGTGCGGGCTAGGCTTAAGGCCTGGGCACAAGTGCGGGCTAGGCTTAAGGCCTGGGCACAAGTGCGGGCTAGGCTTAAGTCATGGGCACAAGTGCGGGCTAGGCTTAAGGCCTGGGCACAAGTGCGGGCTAGGCTTAAGGCCTGGGCACAAATGCAGTGCGGGCTAGGCTTAAGGCCTGGGCACAAGTGCAGTGCTGGCTAGAATCAAGGCAGGGGGCACAAATGCCGGCTTGTCTTAAGGCATGGGCACAAGTGCCAGCTAGGCTTAAGGCCTGAGCAAAAGTGCAGGCTAGGCTTAAGGCCTTGGCACAAGTGCTGGCTAGGCTTAAGGCCTGGGCACAAGTGAGGGCTAGGCTTAAGGCCGGAGCACAATTGCGGGCTAGGCTTAAGGCCGGGGCACAAGTGCGGGCTAGGCTTAAGGCCGGGGCACAAGTGCGGGCTAGGCTTAAGGCCGGGGCACAAGTGCGGGCTAGGCTTAAGGCCTGGGCACAAGTGAGGGCTAGGCTTAAGGCCGGGGCACAAGTGCGGGCTAGGATTAAGGCCGGGGCACAAGTGCGGGCTAGGCTTAAGGCCGGGGCACAAGTGCGGGCTAGGCTTAAGGCCTGGGCACAAGTGCGGGCTAGGCTTAAGGCCTGGGCACAAGTGAGGGCTATGCTTAAGGTCGGGGCACAAGTGCGGGCTAGGCTTAAGGCCGGGGCACAAGTGAGGGCTAGGCTTAAGGTCGGGGCACAAGTGCGGGCTAGGCTTAAGGCCGGGGCACAAGTGCGGGCTAGGCTTAAGGCCGGGGCACAAGTGCGGGCTAGGCTTAAGGCCGGGGCACAAGTGCGGGCTAGGCTTAAGGCCGGGGCACAAGTGCGGGCTAGGCTTAAGGCCGGGGCACAAGTGCGAGCTAGGCTTAAGGCCTGGGCACAAGTGAGGGCTAGGCTTAAGGCCGGGGTACAAGTGCGGGCTAGGCTTAAGGCCGGGGCACAAGTGCGGGCTAGTCTTAAGGCCTGGGCACAAGTGCGGGCTAGGCTTAAGGCCGGGGCACAAGTGCGAGCTAGGCTTAAGGCCGGGGCACAAGTGCGGGCTAGGCTTAAGGCCGGGGCACAAGTGCGGGCTAGGCTTAAGGCCGGGGCACAAGTGCGGGCTAGGCTTAAGGCCTGGGCACAAGTGCGGGCTAGGCTTAAGGCTTGGACACAAGTGTTGGCTAGGCTTAAGGCCTGGGCACAAGTGCGGGCTAGGCTTAAGGCCTGGGCACAAGTGCGGGCTAGGCTTAAGTCATGGGCACAAGTGCGGGCTAGGCTTAAGGCCTGGGCACAAGTGCGGGCTAGGCTTAAGGCCAGGGCACAAGTGCGGGCTAGGCTTAAGGCCTGGGCACAAGTGCGGGCTAGGCTTAAGGCCTGGGCACAAGTGTGGGCTAGGCTTAAGGCCTGTGCACAAGTGCGGGCTAGGCTTAAGTCATGGGCACAAGTGCGGGCTAGGCTTAAGGCCTGGGCACAAGTGCGGGCTAGGCTTAAGGCCTGGGCACAAGTGCGGGCTAGGCTTAAGGCCTGGGCACAAGTGCGGGCTAGGCTTAAGGCCTGGGCACAAGTGCAGGCTAGGCTTAAGGCCTGGGCCCAAATGCAGTGCGGGCTATGCTTAAGGCCTGGGCACAAGTGCAGTGCTGGCTAGGATCAAGGCAGGGGGCACAAATGCTGGCTAGGCTTAAGGCATGGGCACAAGTGCCAGCTAGGCTTAAGGCCTGAGCAAAAGTGCAGGCTAGGCTTAAGTCCTTGGCACAAGTGCGGGCTAGGCTTAAGGCATGGGAACAAGTGCAGTGCTGGCTAGGATCAAGGCAGGGGGCACAAGTGCTGGCTAGGCTTAAGGCATGGGCACAAGTGCTGGCTAGGCTTAAGGCATACAGCTAACTCTTTGCACTCTTTGCATAAAGGGTTAGGCACCCATAGCGGTAAAGAGCTAGATTTCACCCCTCTACTCTGTACTTGGACATTTAGGACAAGATCCTTTGTTGTACAGTGCGGAGCCTCTCCATAACCCCATGCTCCAAGCGACCAGGCACTTCTTGTCTGTCCTCCGTAAATGGGTAATGCCTTCTTCCCCAATTACATTCGTGCATGCGCATTCTGACGGGACAAGAGCGAAGAGCGTAAAGCTGGCCCTATGTGCATAACCAACATGAAGCTGAAGACAAAAACAAACAAGCATTAAAGGGGCTCAAAAGTGTGGGCTAGGCTTAAGGCCTGGGCACAAGTGCGGGCTAGGCTTAAGGCCGGGGCACAAGTGCGGGCTAGGCTTAAGGCCGGGGCACATGTGCGGGCTAGGCTTAAGGCCGGGGCACAAGTGCGGGCTAGGCTTAAGGCCGGGGCACAAGTGCGGGCTAGGCTTAAGGCCGGGGCACAAGTGCAGGCTAGGCTTAAGGCCTGGGCACAAGTGAGGGCTAGGCTTAAGGCCTGGGCACAAGTGCGGGCTAGGCTTAAGGCCTGGGCACAAGTGCGAGCTAGGCTTAAGGCCGGGGCACAAGTGCGGGCTAGGCTTAAGGCTGGGGCACAAGTGCGAGCTAGGCTTAAGGCCGGGGCACAAGTGCGGGCTAGGCTTAAGGCCGGGGCACAAGTGCGGGCTAGGCTTAAGGCCGGGGCACAAGTGCGAGCTAGGCTTAAGGCCGGGGCATAAGTGCGGGCTAGGCTTAAGGCCGGGGCACAAGTGCGGGCTAGGCTTAAGGCCTGGGCACAAGTGCAGGCTAGGCTTAAGGCCTGAGCAAAAGTGCAGGCTAGGCTTAAGGCCTTGGCACAAGTGCGGGCTAAGCTTAAGGCATGGGCACAAGTGCAGTGCTGGCTAGGATCAAGGCAGGGGGCACAAGTGCTGGCTAGGCTTAAGGCATGGGCACAAGTGCTGGCTAGGCTTAAGGCATACAGCTAACTCTTTGCACTCTTTGCATAAAGGGTTAGGCACCCATAGGGGTGAAGAGCAAGCTTTCACCCCTCTACTCTGTACTTGGACATTTAGGACTAGATCCTTTGTTGTACAGTGCGGAGCCTCTCCATAACCCCATGCTCCAAGCGACCAGGCACTTCTTGCCTGTCCTCCGTAAATGGGTAATGCCTTCTTCCCCAATTACAGTCGTGCATGCGCATTCAGACGGGACAAGAGCAAAGAGCGTAAAGCTGGCCCTATGTGCATAACCAACATGAAACTGAAGACAAAAACAAACAAACAAGCATTCAAGGGGCTCAAAAGTGCGAGCTAGGCTTAAGGCCGGGGCACAAGTGCGGGCTAGGCTTAAGGCCTGGGCACAAGTGCGGGCTAGGCTTAAGGCCTGGGCACAAGTGCGGGCTAGGCTTAAGGCCGGGGCACAAGTGCGGGCTAGGCTTAAGGCCGGGGCACAAGTGCGGGCTAGGCTTAAGGCCTGGGCACAAGTGTGAGCTAGGCTTAAGGCCTGGGCACAAGTGCGGGCTAGGCTTAAGGCCGGGGCACAAGTGCGGGCTAGGCTTAAGGCCGGGGCACAAGTGCGGGCTAGGCTTAAGGCTGGGGCACAAGTGCGGGCTAGGCTTAAGACCTGGGCACAAGTGCGGGCTAGGCTTAAGGCCTGGGCACAAGTGCGGGCTAGGCTTAAGGCCTGGGCACAAGTGCGGGCTAGGCTTAAGTCATGGGCACAAGTGCGGGCTAGGCTTAAGGCCTGGGCACAAGTGTGGGCTAGGCTTAAGGCCTGGGCACAAATGCAGTGCGGGCTAGGCTTAAGGCCTGGGCACAAGTGCAGTGCTGGCTAGAATCAAGGCAGGGGGCACAAATGCTGGCTTGTCTTAAGGCATGGGCACAAGTGCCAGCTAGGCTTAAGGCCTGAGCAAAAGTGCAGGCTAGGCTTAAGGCCTTGGCACAAGTGCTGGCTAGGCTTAAGGCCTGGGCACAAGTGAGGGCTAGGCTTAAGGCCGGAGCACAATTGCGGGCTAGGCTTAAGGCCGGGGCACAAGTGCGGGCTAGGCTTAAGGCCGGGGCACAAGTGCGGGCTAGGCTTAAGGCCGGGGCACAAGTGCGGGCTAGGCTTAAGGCCTGGGCACAAGTGAGGGCTAGGCTTAAGGCCGGGGCACAAGTGCGGGCTAGGATTAAGGCCGGGGCACAAGTGCGGGCTAGGCTTAAGGCCGGGGCACAAGTGCGGGCTAGGCTTAAGGCCTGGGCACAAGTGCGGGCTAGGCTTAAGGCCTGGGCACAAGTGAGGGCTATGCTTAAGGTCGGGGCACAAGTGCGGGCTAGGCTTAAGGCCGGGGCACAAGTGAGGGCTAGGCTTAAGGTCGGGGCACAAGTGCGGGCTAGGCTTAAGGCCGGGGCACAAGTGCGGGCTAGGCTTAAGGCCGGGGCACAAGTGCGGGCTAGGCTTAAGGCCGGGGCACAAGTGCGGGCTAGGCTTAAGGCCGGGGCACAAGTGCGGGCTAGGCTTAAGGCCGGGGCACAAGTGCGAGCTAGGCTTAAGGCCTGGGCACAAGTGAGGGCTAGGCTTAAGGCCGGGGTACAAGTGCGGGCTAGGCTTAAGGCCCGGGCACAAGTGCGGGCTAGTCTTAAGGCCTGGGCACAAGTGCGGGCTAGGCTTAAGGCCGGGGCACAAGTGCGAGCTAGGCTTAAGGCCGGGGCACAAGTGCGGGCTAGGCTTAAGGCCGGGGCACAAGTGCGGGCTAGGCTTAAGGCCGGGGCACAAGTGCGGGCTAGGCTTAAGGCCTGGGCACAAGTGCGGGCTAGGCTTAAGGCTTGGACACAAGTGTTGGCTAGGCTTAAGGCCTGGGCACAAGTGCGGGCTAGGCTTAAGGCCTGGGCACAAGTGCGGGCTAGGCTTAAGTCATGGGCACAAGTGCGGGCTAGGCTTAAGGCCTGGGCACAAGTGCGGGCTAGGCTTAAGGCCAGGGCACAATTGCGGGCTAGGCTTAAGGCCTGGGCACAAGTGCGGGCTAGGCTTAAGGCCTGGGCACAAGTGTGGGCTAGGCTTAAGGCCTGTGCACAAGTGCGGGCTAGGCTTAAGTCATGGGCACAAGTGCGGGCTAGGCTTAAGGCCTGGGCACAAGTGCGGGCTAGGCTTAAGGCCTGGGCACAAGTGCGGGCTAGGCTTAAGGCCTGGGCACAAGTGACATGCGGGCTAGGCTTAAGGCCTGGGCACAAGTGCAGTGCTGACTAGGATCAAGGCAGGGGGCACAAATGCTGGCTAGGCTTAAGGCATGGGCACAAGTGCCAGCTAGGCTTAAGGCCTGGACACAAGTGGAGGCTAGGCTTAAGGCCTGAGCAAAAGTGCAGGCTTGGCTTAAGGCCGGGGCACAAGTGCGGGCTAGGCTTAAGGCCGGGGCACAAGTGCGGGCTAGGCTTAAGGCCTGGGCACAAGTGCGGGCTAGGCTTAAGTCCGGGGCACAAGTGCGGGCTAGGCTTAAGGCCTGGGCACAAGTGCGGGCTAGGCTTAAGGCCTGGGCACAAGTGTGAGCTAGGCTTAAGGCCTGGGCACAAGTGCGGGCTAGGCTTAAGGTCGGGGCACAAGTGCGAGCTAGGCTTAAGGCCTGGGCACAAGTGCGGGCTAGGCTTAAGGCCGGGGCACAAGTGCGGGCTAGGCTTAATGCCTGGGCACAAGTGCGGACTAGGCTTAAGGCTGGGGCACAAGTGCGGGCTAGGCTTAAGACCTGGACACAAGTGCGGGCTAGGCTTAAGGCCTGGGCACAAGTGCGGGCTAGGCTTAAGGCCTGGGCACAAGTGCGGGCTAGGCTTAAGGCCTGGGCACAAGTGCGGGCTAGGCTTAAGGCATGGGCACAAGTGCAGGCTAGGCTTAAGGCCTGGGCCCAAATGCAGTGCGGGCTATGCTTAAGGCCTGGGCACAAGTGCAGTGCTGGCTAGGATCAAGGCAGGGGGCACAAATGCTGGCTAGGCTTAAGGCATGGGCACAAGTGCCAGCTAGGCTTAAGGCCTGAGCAAAAGTGCAGGCTAGGCTTAAGTCCTTGGCACAAGTGCGGGCTAGGCTTAAGGCATGGGAACAAGTGCAGTGCTGGCTAGGATCAAGGCAGGGGGCACAAGTGCTGGCTAGGCTTAAGGCATGGGCACAAGTGCTGGCTAGGCTTAAGGCATACAGCTAACTCTTTGCACTCTTTGCATAAAGGGTTAGGCACCCATAGCGGTAAAGAGCTAGATTTCACCCCTCTACTCTGTACTTGGACATTTAGGACAAGATCCTTTGTTGTACAGTGCGGAGCCTCTCCATAACCCCATGCTCCAAGCGACCAGGCACTTCTTGTCTGTCCTCCGTAAATGGGTAATGCCTTCTTCCCCAATTACATTCGTGCATGCGCATTCTGACGGGACAAGAGCGAAGAGCGTAAAGCTGGCCCTATGTGCATAACCAACATGAAGCTGAAGACAAAAACAAACAAGCATTCAAGGGGCTCAAAAGTGTGGGCTAGGCTTAAGGCCTGGGCACAAGTGCGGGCTAGGCTTAAGGCCGGGGCACAAGTGCGGGCTAGGCTTAAGGCCGGGGCACATGTGCGGGCTAGGCTTAAGGCCGGGGCACAAGTGCGGGCTAGGCTTAAGGCCGGGGCACAAGTGCGGGCTAGGCTTAAGGCCGGGGCACAAGTGCAGGCTAGGCTTAAGGCCTGGGCACAAGTGAGGGGTAGGCTTAAGGCCTGGGCACAAGTGCGGGCTAGGCTTAAGGCCTGGGCACAAGTGCGAGCTAGGCTTAAGGCCGGGGCACAAGTGCGGGCTAGGCTTAAGGCCGGGGCACAAGTGCGAGCTAGGCTTAAGGCCGGGGCACAAGTGCGGGCTAGGCTTAAGGCCGGGGCACAAGTGCGGGCTAGGCTTAAGGCCGGGGCACAAGTGCGGGCTAGGCTTAAGGCCGGGGCACAAGTGCGGGCTAGGCTTAAGGCCGGGGCACAAGTGCGAGCTAGGCTTAAGGCCGGGGCACAAGTGCGGGCTAGGCTTAAGGCCGGGGCACAAGTGCGGGCTAGGCTTAAGGCCTGGGCACAAGTGCAGGCTAGGCTTAAGGCCTGAGCAAAAGTGCAGGCTAGGCTTAAGGCCTTGGCACAAGTGCGGGCTAAGCTTAAGGCATGGGCACAAGTGCAGTGCTGGCTAGGATCAAGGCAGGGGGCACAAGTGCTGGCTAGGCTTAAGGCATGGGCACAAGTGCTGGCTAGGCTTAAGGCATACAGCTAACTCTTTGCACTCTTTGCATAAAGGGTTAGGCACCCATAGGGGTGAAGAGCAAGCTTTCACCCCTCTACTCTGCACTTGGACATTTAGGACTAGATCCTTTGTTGTACAGTGCGGAGCCTCTCCATAACCCCATGCTCCAAGCGACCAGGCACTTCTTGTCTGTCCTCCGTAAATGGGTAATGCCTTCTTCCCCAATTACAGTCGTGCATGCGCATTCAGACGGGACAAGAGCAAAGAGCGTAAAGCTGGCCCTATGTGCATAACCAACATGAAGCTGAAGACAAAAACAAACAAACAAGCATTCAAGGGGCTCAAAAGTGCGAGCTAGGCTAAAGGCCGGGGCACAAGTGCGGGCTAGGCTTAAGGCCGGGGCACAAGTGCGGGCTAGTCTTAAGGCCTGGGAACAAGTGCGGGCTAGGCTTAAGGCCGGGGCACAAGTGCGAGCTAGGCTTAAGGCCGGGGCACAAGTGCGGGCTAGGCTTAAGGCCGGGGCACAAGTGCGGGCTAGGCTTAAGGCCGGGGCACAAGTGCGGGCTAGGCTTAAGGCCTGGGCACAAGTGCGGGCTAGGCTTAAGGCTTGGACACAAGTGTTGGCTAGGCTTAAGGCCTGGGCACAAGTGCGGGCTAGGCTTAAGGCCTGGGCACAAGTGCGGGCTAGGCTTAAGTCATGGGCACAAGTGCGGGCTAGGCTTAAGGCCTGGGCACAAGTGCGGGCTAGGCTTAAGGCCAGGGCACAAGTGCGGGCTAGGCTTAAGGCCTGGGCACAAGTGCGGGCTAGGCTTAAGGCCTGGGCACAAGTGCGGGCTAGGCTTAAGGCCTGTGCACAAGTGCGGGCTAGGCTTAAGTCATGGGCACAAGTGCGGGCTAGGCTTAAGGCCTGGGCACAAGTGCGGGCTAGGCTTAAGGCCTGGGCACAAGTGCGGGCTAGGCTTAAGGCCTGGGCACAAGTGACATGGGGGCTAGGCTTAAGGCCTGGGCACAAGTGCAGTGCTGACTAGGATCAAGGCAGGGGGCACAAATGCTGGCTAGGCTTAAGGCATGGGCACAAGTGCCAGCTAGGCTTAAGGCCTGGACACAAGTGGAGGCTAGGCTTAAGGCCTGAGCAAAAGTGCAGGCTTGGCTTAAGGCCTTGGCACAAGTGCGGGCTAAGCTTAAGGCATGGGCACAAGTGCAGTGCTGGCTAGGATCAAGGCAGGGTGCACAAGTGCTGGCTAGGCTTAAGGCATGGGCACAAGTGCTGGCTAGGCTTAAGGCATACAGCTACCTCTTTGCACTCTTTGCATAAAGGGTTAGGCACCCATAGGGGTGAAGAGCTAGCTTTCACCCCTCTACTCTGTACTTGGACATTTAGGACTAGATCCTTTGTTGTACAGTGCGTAGCCTCTCCATAACCCCATGCTCCAAGCGACCAGGCACTTCTTGTCTGTCCTCCGTAAACGGGTAATGCCTTCTTCCCCAATTACAGTCGTGCATGCGCATTCAGACGGGACAAGAGCAAAGAGCGTAAAGCTGGCCCTATGTGCATAACCAACATGAAACTGAAGACAAAAACAAACAAACAAGCATTCAAGGGGCTCAAAAGTGCGGGCTAGGCTTAAGGCCGGGGCACAAGTGCGGGCTAGGCTTAAGGCCTGGGCACAAGTGCGGGCTAGGCTTAAGGCCTAGGCACAAGTGCGAGCTAGGCTTAAGGCCTGGGCACAAGTGCGGGCTAGGCTTAAGGCCTGGGCACAAGTGCGAGCTAGGCTTAAGGCCTGGGCACAAGTGCGAGCTAGGCTTAAAGCCTGGGCACAAGTGTGGGCTAGACTTAAGGGCGGGGCACAGATGCGGGCTAGGCTTAAGGCCGGGGCACAAGTGCGGGCTAGGCTTAAGGCCTGGGCACAAGTGCGGGCTAGGCTTAAGGCTGGGGCACAAGTGCGGGCTAGGCTTAAGACCTGGGCACAAGTGCGGGCTAGGCTTAAGGCCTGAGCAAAAGTGCAGGCTAGGCTTAAGGCCTTGGCACAAGTGCGGGCTAAGCTTAAGGCATGGGCACAAGTGCAGTGCTGGCTAGGATCAAGGCAGGGGGCACAAGTGCTGGCTAGGCTTAAGGCATGGGCACAAGTGCTGGCTAGGCTTAAGGCATACAGCTAACTCTTTGCACTCTTTGCATAAAGGGTTAGGCACCCATAGGGGTGAAGAGCAAGCTTTCACCCCTCTACTCTGTACTTGGACATTTAGGACTAGATCCTTTGTTGTACAGTGCAGAGCCTCTCCATAACCCCATGCTCCAAGCGACCAGGCACTTCTTGCCTGTCCTCCGTAAATGGGTAATGCCTTCTTCCCCAATTACAGTCGTGCATGCGCATTCAGACGGGACAAGAGCAAAGAGCTGGCCCTATGTGCATAACCAACATGAAGCTGAAGACAAAAACAAACAAACAAGCATTCAAGGGGCTCAAAAGTGCGAGCTAGGCTAAAGGCCGGGGCACAAGTGCGGGCTAGGCTTAAGGCCGGGGCACAAGTGCGGGCTAGTCTTAAGGCCTGGGCACAAGTGCGGGCTAGGCTTAAGGCCGGGGCACAAGTGCGAGCTAGGCTTAAGGCCGGGGCACAAGTGCGGGCTAGGCTTAAGGCCGGGGCACAAGTGCGGGCTAGGCTTAAGGCCGGGGCACAAGTGCGGGCTAGGCTTAAGGCCGGGGCACAAGTGCGGGCTAGGCTTAAGGCCGGGGCACAAGTGCGGGCTAGGCTTAAGGCCGGGGCACAAGTGCGGGCTAGGCTTAAGGCTGGGGCACAAGTGCGGGCTAGGCTTAAGGCCTGGGCAAAAGTGCGGGCTAGGCTTAAGTCATGGGCACAAGTGCGGGCTAGGCTTAAGGCCTGGGCACAAGTGCGGGCTAGGCTTAAGGCCTGGGCACAAGTGCGGGCTAGGCTTAAGGCCTGGGCACAAGTGCGGGCTAGGCTTAAGGCCTGGGCACAAGTGCGGGCTAGGCTTAAGGCCTGGGCACAAGTGCAGTGCGGGCTAGGCTTAAGGCCTGGGCACAAGTGCAGTGCTGACTAGGATCAAGGCAGGGGGCACAAATGCTGGCTAGGCTTAAGGCCTGGGCACAAGTGCAGGCTAGGCTTAAGGCCTGAGCAAAAGTGCAGGCTAGGCTTAAGGCCTTGGCACAAGTGCTGGCTAGGCTTAAGGCCTGGGCACAAGTGCGGGCTAGGCTTAAGGCCGGGGCACAAGTGCGAGCTAGGCTTAAGGCCTGGGCACAAGTGAGGGCTAGGCTTAACGCCTGGGCACAAGTGCAGTGCGGGCTAGGCTTAAGGCCTGGGCACAAGTGCAGTGCTGACTAGGATCAAGGCAGGGGGCACAAATGCTGGCTAGGCTTAAGGCCTGGGCACAAGTGCAGGCTAGGCTTAAGGCCTGAGCAAAAGTGCAGGCTAGGCTTAAGGCCTTGGCACAAGTGCGGGCTAAGCTTAAGGCATGGGCACAAGTGCAGTGCTGGCTAGGATCAAGGCAGGGGGCACAAGTGCTGGCTAGGCTTAAGGCATGGGCACAAGTGCTGGCTAGGCTTAAGGCATACAGCTAACTCTTTGCACTCTTTGCATAAAGGGTTAGGCACCCATAGGGGTGAAGAGCTAGATTTCACCCCTCTACTCTGTACTTGGACATTTAGGACAAGATCTTTTGTACAGTGCGGAGCCTCTCCATAACCCCATGCTCCAAGCGACCAGGCACTTCTTGTCTGTCCTCCGTAAATGGGTAATGCCTTCTTCCCCAATTACATTCGTGCATGCGCATTCAGACGGGACAAGAGCGAAGAGCGTAAAGCTGGCCCTATGTGCATAACCAACATGAAGCTGAAGACAAAAACAAACAAACAAGCATTCAATGGGCTCAAAAGTGCGGGCTAGGCTTAAGGCCTGGGCACAAGTGCGGGCTAGGCTTAAGGCCGGGGCACAAGTGCGGGCAAGGCTTAAGGCCGGGGCAAAAGTGCGGGCTAGGCTTAAGGCCTGGGCACAAGTGCGGGCTAGGCTTAAGGCCTGGGCACAAATGCAGTGCGGGCTAGGCTTAAGGCCTGGGCACAAATGCAGTGCGGGCTAGGCTTAAGGCCTGGGCACAAGTGCAGTGCTGGCTAGAATCAAGGCAGGGGGCACAAATGCTGGCTAGTCTTAAGGCATGGGCACAAGTGCCAGCTAGGCTTAAGGCCTGAGCAAAAGTGCAGGCTAGGCTTAAGGCCTTGGCACAAGTGCTGGCTAGGCTTAAGGCCTGGGCACAAGTGCGGGCTAGGCTTAAGGCCGGGGCACAAGTGCGAGCTAGGCTTAAGGCCTGGGCACAAGTGAGGGCTAGGCTTAAGGCCTGGGCACAAGTGCAGTGCGGGCTAGGCTTAAGGCCTGGGCACAAGTGCAGTGCTGACTACGATCAAGGCAGGGGCACAAATGCTGGCTAGGCTTAAGGCCTGGGCACAAGTGCAGGCTAGGCTTAAGGCCTGAGCAAAAGTGCAGGCTAGGCTTAAGGCCTTGGCACAAGTGCGGGCTAAGCTTAAGGCATGGGCACAAGTGCAGTGCTGGCTAGGATCAAGGCAGGGGGCACAAGTGCTGGCTAGGCTTAAGGCATGGGCACACGTGCTGGCTAGGCTTAAGGCATACAGCTAACTCTTTGCACTCTTTGCATAAAGGGTTAGGCACCCATAGGGGTGAAGAGCTAGATTTCACCCCTCTACTCTGTACTTGGACATTTAGGACAAGATCTTTTGTTGTACAGTGTGGAGCCTCTCCATAACCCCATGCTCCAAGCGACCAGGCACTTCTTGTCTGTCCTCCGTAAATGGGTAATGCCTTCTTCCCCAATTACATTCGTGCATGCGCATTCAGACAGGACAAGAGCGAAGAGCGTAAAGCTGGCCCTATGTGCATAACCAACATGAAGCTGAAGACAAAAACAAACAAACAAGCATTCAATGGGCTCAAAAGTGCGGGCTAGGCTTAAGGCCTGGGCACAAGTGCGGGCTAGGCTTAAGGCCGGGGCACAAGTGCGGGCTAGGCTTAAGGCCGGGGCACAAGTGCGGGATAGGCTTAAGGCCTGGGCACAAGTGCGGGCTAGGCTTAAGGCCGGGGCACAAGTGCGGGCTAGGCTTAAGGCCGGGGCACAAGTGCGGGCTAGGCTTAAGGCCTGGGCACAAGTGCGGGCTAGGCTTAAGGCCGGGGCACAAGTGCGGGCTAGGCTTAAGGCCGGGGCACAAGTGCGGGCTAGGCTTAAGGCCGGGGCACAAGTGCGGGCTAGGCTTAAGGCCGGGGCACAAGTGCGGGCTAGGCTTAAGGCCGGGGCACAAGTGCGAGCTAGGCTTAAGGCCTGGGCACAAGTGCGGGCTAGGCTTAAGGCCGGGGCACAAGTAAGGGCTAGGCTTAAGGCCGGGGCACAAGTGAGGGCTAGGCTTAAGGCCTGGGCACAAGTGTGGGCTAGGCTTAAGGCCGGGGCACAAGTGCGGGCTAGGCTTAAGGCCTGGGCACAAGTGCGGGCTAGGCTTAAGGCCTGGGCACAAGTGCGAGCTAGGCTTAAGGCCGGGGCACAAGTGCGGGCTAGGCTTAAGGCCGGGGCACAAGTGCGGGCTAGGCTTAAGGCCGGGGCACAAGTGCGGGCTAGGCTTAAGGCCGGAGCACAAGTGCGGGCTAGGCTTAAGGCTGGGGCACAAGTGCGGGCTAGGCTTAAGGCCTGGGCAAAAGTGCGGGCTAGGCTTAAGTCATGGGCACAAGTGCGGGCTAGGCTTAAGGCCTGGGCACAAGTGCGGGCTAGGCTTAAGGCCTGGGCACAAGTGCGGGCTAGGCTTAAGGCCTGGGCACAAGTGCGGGCTAGGCTTAAGGCCTGGGCACAATTGCGGGCTAGGCTTAAGGCCTGGGCACAAGTGCAGTGCGGGCTAGGCTTAAGGCCTGGGCACAA
This sequence comes from Ranitomeya imitator, assembly GCF_032444005.1. NCBI lineage: Eukaryota > Metazoa > Chordata > Amphibia > Anura > Dendrobatidae > Ranitomeya > Ranitomeya imitator. The sequence goes on from NC_091283.1 coordinate 659,876,746, forward strand.
GTGCAGTGCTGACTAGGATCAAGGCAGGGGGCACAAATGCTGGCTAGGCTTAAGGCCTGGGCACAAGTGCAGGCTAGGCTTAAGGCCTGAGCAAAAGTGCAGGCTAGGCTTAAGGCCTTGGCACAAGTGCGGGCTAAGCTTAAGGCATGGGCACAAGTGCAGTGCTGGCTAGGATCAAGGCAGGGGGCACAAGTGCTGGCTAGGCTTAAGGCATGGGCACAAGTGCTGGCTAGGCTTAAGGCATACAGCTAACTCTTTGCACTCTTTGCATAAAGGGTTAGGCACCCATAGGGGTGAAGAGCAAGCTTTCACCCCTCTACTCTGTACTTGGACATTTAGGACTAGATCCTTTGTTGTACAGTGCGGAGCCTCTCCATAACCCCATGCTCCAAGCGACCAGGCACTTCTTGTCTGTCCTCCGTAAATGGGTAATGCCTTCTTCCACAATTACAGTCGTGCATGCGCATTCAGACGGGACAAGAGCAAAGAGCGTAAAGCTGGACCTATGTGCATAACCAACATGAAGCTGAAGACAAAAACAAACAAACAAGCATTCAAGGGGCTCAAAAGTGCGAGCTAGGCTAAAGGCCGGGGCACAAGTGCGGGCTAGGCTTAAGGCCGGGGCACAAGTGCGGGCTAGTCTTAAGGCCTGGGCACAAGTGCGGGCTAGGCTTAAGGCCGGGGCACAAGTGCGGGCTAGGCTTAAGGCCGGGGCACAAGTGCAGTGCGGGCTAGGCTTAAGGCCTGGGCACAAGTGCAGTGCTGACTAGGATCAAGGCAGGGGGCACAAATGCTGGCTAGGCTTAAGGCCTGGGCACAAGTGCAGGCTAGGCTTAAGGCCTGAGCAAAAGTGCAGGCTAGGCTTAAGGCCTTGGCACAAGTGCGGGCTAAGCTTAAGGCATGGGCACAAGTGCTGGCTAGGCTTAAGGCATACAGCTAACTCTTTGCACTCTTTGCATAAAGGGTTAGGCACCCATAGGGGTGAAGAGCAAGCTTTCACCCCTCTACTCTGTACTTGGACATTTAGGACTAGATCCTTTGTTGTACAGTGCGGAGCCTCTCCATAACCCCATGCTCCAAGCGACCAGGCACTTCTTGTCTGTCCTCCGTAAATGGGTAATGCCTTCTTCCCCAATTACAGTCGTGCATGCGCATTCAGACGGGACAAGAGCAAAGAGCGTAAAGCTGGCCCTATGTGCATAACCAACATGAAGCTGAAGACAAAAACAAACAAACAAGCATTCAAGGGGCTCAAAAGTGCGAGCTAGGCTTAAGGCCGGGGCACAAGTGCGGGCTAGGCTTAAGGCCTGGGCACAAGTGCGGGCTAGGCTTAAGGCCTGGGCACAAGTGCGGGCTAGGCTTAAGGCCTGGGCACAAGTGCGGGCTAGGCTTAAGGCCGGGGCACAAGTGCGGGCTAGGCTTAAAGCCTGGGCACAAGTGTGAGCTAGGCTTAAGGCCTGGGCACAAGTGCGGGCTAGGCTTAAGGCCGGGGCACAAGTGCGGGCTAGGCTTAAGGCCGGGGCACAAGTGCGGGCTAGGCTTAAGGCTGGGGCACAAGTGCGGGCTAGGCTTAAGACCTGGGCACAAGTGCGGGCTAGGCTTAAGGCCTGGGCACAAGTGCGGGCTAGGCTTAAGGCCTGGGCACAAGTGCGGGCTAGGCTTAAGTCATGGGCACAAGTTCGGGCTAGGCTTAAGGCCTGGGCACAAGTGCGGGCTAGGCTTAAGGCCTGGGCACAAATGCAGTGCGGGCTAGGCTTCAGGCCTGGGCACAAGTGCAGTGCTGGCTAGAATCAAGGCAGGGGGCACAAATGCTGGCTAGTCTTAAGGCATGGGCACAAGTGCCAGCTAGGCTTAAGGCCTGAGCAAAAGTGCAGGCTAGGCTTAAGGCCTTGGCACAAGTGCTGGCTAGGCTTAAGGCCTGGGCACAAGTGCGGGCTAGGCTTAAGGCCGGGGCACAAGTGCGAGCTAGGCTTAAGGCCTGGGCACAAGTGAGGGCTAGGCTTAAGGCCTGGGCACAAGTGCGGGCTAGGCTTAAGGCCTGGGCACAAGTGCGGGCTAGGCTTAAGGCCGGGGCACAAGTGCGGGCTAGGCTTAAGGCCGGGGCACAAGTGCGGGCTAGGCTTAAGGCCGGGGCACAAGTGCGGGCTAGGCTTAAGGCCGGGGCACAAGTGCGAGCTAGGCTTAAGGCCTGGGCACAAGTGCGGGCTAGGCTTAAGGCCGGGGCACAAGTAAGGGCTAGGCTTAAGGCCGGGGCACAAGTGAGGGCTAGGCTTAAGGCCTGGGCACAAGTGTGGGCTAGGCTTAAGGCCGGGGCACAAGTACGGGCTAGGCTTAAGGCCTGGGCACAAGTGCGAGCTAGGCTTAAGGCCTGGGCACAAGTGCGGGCTAGGCTTAAGGCCGGGGCACAAGTAAGGGCTAGGCTTAAGGCCGGGGCACAAGTGAGGGCTAGGCTTAAGGCCTGGGCACAAGTGTGGGCTAGGCTTAAGGCCGGGGCACAAGTACGGGCTAGGCTTAAGGCCTGGGCACAAGTGCGGGCTAGGCTTAAGGCCTGGGCACAAGTGCAGTGCTGGCTAGGATCAAGGCAGGGGGCACAAGTGCTGGCTAGGCTTAAGGCATGGGCACAAGTGCTGGCTAGGCTTAAGGCATACAGCTAACTCTTTGCACTCTTTGCATAAAGGGTTAGGCACCCATAGGGGTGAAGAGCAAGCTTTCACCCCTCTACTCTGCACTTGGACATTTAGGACTAGATCCTTTGTTGTACAGTGCGGAGCCTCTCCATAACCCCATGCTCCAAGCGACCAGGCACTTCTTGTCTGTCCTCCGTAAATGGGTAATGCCTTCTTCCCCAATTACAGTCGTGCATGCGCATTCAGACGGGACAAGAGCAAAGAGCGTAAAGCTGGCCCTATGTGCATAACCAACATGAAGCTGAAGACAAAAACAAACAAACAAGCATTCAAGGGGCTCAAAAGTGCGAGCTAGGCTAAAGGCCGGGGCACAAGTGCGGGCTAGGCTTAAGGCCGGGGCACAAGTGCGGGCTAGTCTTAAGGCCTGGGAACAAGTGCGGGCTAGGCTTAAGGCCGGGGCACAAGTGCGAGCTAGGCTTAAGGCCGGGGCACAAGTGCGGGCTAGGCTTAAGGCCGGGGCACAAGTGCGGGCTAGGCTTAAGGCCGGGGCACAAGTGCGGGCTAGGCTTAAGGCCTGGGCACAAGTGCGGGCTAGGCTTAAGGCTTGGACACAAGTGTTGGCTAGGCTTAAGGCCTGGGCACAAGTGCGGGCTAGGCTTAAGGCCTGGGCACAAGTGCGGGCTAGGCTTAAGTCATGGGCACAAGTGCGGGCTAGGCTTAAGGCCTGGGCACAAGTGCGGGCTAGGCTTAAGGCCAGGGCACAAGTGCGGGCTAGGCTTAAGGCCTGGGCACAAGTGCGGGCTAGGCTTAAGGCCTGGGCACAAGTGCGGGCTAGGCTTAAGGCCTGTGCACAAGTGCGGGCTAGGCTTAAGTCATGGGCACAAGTGCGGGCTAGGCTTAAGGCCTGGGCACAAGTGCGGGCTAGGCTTAAGGCCTGGGCACAAGTGCGGGCTAGGCTTAAGGCCTGGGCACAAGTGACATGGGGGCTAGGCTTAAGGCCTGGGCACAAGTGCAGTGCTGACTAGGATCAAGGCAGGGGGCACAAATGCTGGCTAGGCTTAAGGCATGGGCACAAGTGCCAGCTAGGCTTAAGGCCTGGACACAAGTGGAGGCTAGGCTTAAGGCCTGAGCAAAAGTGCAGGCTTGGCTTAAGGCCTTGGCACAAGTGCGGGCTAAGCTTAAGGCATGGGCACAAGTGCAGTGCTGGCTAGGATCAAGGCAGGGTGCACAAGTGCTGAGTAGGCTTAAGGCATGGGCACAAGTGCTGGCTAGGCTTAAGGCATACAGCTACCTCTTTGCACTCTTTGCATAAAGGGTTAGGCACCCATAGGGGTGAAGAGCTAGCTTTCACCCCTCTACTCTGTACTTGGACATTTAGGACTAGATCCTTTGTTGTACAGTGCGTAGCCTCTCCATAACCCCATGCTCCAAGCGACCAGGCACTTCTTGTCTGTCCTCCGTAAATGGGTAATGCCTTCTTCCCCAATTACAGTCGTGCATGCGCATTCAGACGGGACAAGAGCAAAGAGCGTAAAGCTGGCCCTATGTGCATAACCAACATGAAACTGAAGACAAAAACAAACAAACAAGCATTCAAGGGGCTCAAAAGTGCGGGCTAGGCTTAAGGCCGGGGCACAAGTGCGGGCTAGGCTTAAGGCCTGGGCACAAGTGCGGGCTAGGCTTAAGGCCTAGGCACAAGTGCGAGCTAGGCTTAAGGCCTGGGCACAAGTGCGGGCTAGGCTTAAGGCCTGGGCACAAGTGCGAGCTAGGCTTAAGGCCTGGGCACAAGTGCGAGCTAGGCTTAAAGCCTGGGCACAAGTGTGGGCTAGACTTAAGGGCGGGGCACAGATGCGGGCTAGGCTTAAGGCCGGGGCACAAGTGCGGGCTAGGCTTAAGGCCTGGGCACAAGTGCGGGCTAGGCTTAAGGCTGGGGCACAAGTGCGGGCTAGGCTTAAGACCTGGGCACAAGTGCGGGCTAGGCTTAAGGCCTGAGCAAAAGTGCAGGCTAGGCTTAAGGCCTTGGCACAAGTGCGGGCTAAGCTTAAGGCATGGGCACAAGTGCAGTGCTGGCTAGGATCAAGGCAGGGGGCACAAGTGCTGGCTAGGCTTAAGGCCTGGGCACAAGTGCGAGCTAGGCTTAAGGCCTGGGCACAAGTGCGGGCTAGGCTTAAGGCCGGGGCACAAGTAAGGGCTAGGCTTAAGGCCGGGGCACAAGTGAGGGCTAGGCTTAAGGCCTGGGCACAAGTGTGGGCTAGGCTTAAGGCCGGGGCACAAGTACGGGCTAGGCTTAAGGCCTGGGCACAAGTGCGGGCTAGGCTTAAGGCCTGGGCACAAGTGCAGTGCTGGCTAGGATCAAGGCAGGGGGCACAAGTGCTGGCTAGGCTTAAGGCATGGGCACAAGTGCTGGCTAGGCTTAAGGCATACAGCTAACTCTTTGCACTCTTTGCATAAAGGGTTAGGCACCCATAGGGGTGAAGAGCAAGCTTTCACCCCTCTACTCTGCACTTGGACATTTAGGACTAGATCCTTTGTTGTACAGTGCGGAGCCTCTCCATAACCCCATGCTCCAAGCGACCAGGCACTTCTTGTCTGTCCTCCGTAAATGGGTAATGCCTTCTTCCCCAATTACAGTCGTGCATGCGCATTCAGACGGGACAAGAGCAAAGAGCGTAAAGCTGGCCCTATGTGCATAACCAACATGAAGCTGAAGACAAAAACAAACAAACAAGCATTCAAGGGGCTCAAAAGTGCGAGCTAGGCTAAAGGCCGGGGCACAAGTGCGGGCTAGGCTTAAGGCCGGGGCACAAGTGCGGGCTAGTCTTAAGGCCTGGGAACAAGTGCGGGCTAGGCTTAAGGCCGGGGCACAAGTGCGAGCTAGGCTTAAGGCCGGGGCACAAGTGCGGGCTAGGCTTAAGGCCGGGGCACAAGTGCGGGCTAGGCTTAAGGCCGGGGCACAAGTGCGGGCTAGGCTTAAGGCCTGGGCACAAGTGCGGGCTAGGCTTAAGGCTTGGACACAAGTGTTGGCTAGGCTTAAGGCCTGGGCACAAGTGCGGGCTAGGCTTAAGGCCTGGGCACAAGTGCGGGCTAGGCTTAAGTCATGGGCACAAGTGCGGGCTAGGCTTAAGGCCTGGGCACAAGTGCGGGCTAGGCTTAAGGCCAGGGCACAAGTGCGGGCTAGGCTTAAGGCCTGGGCACAAGTGCGGGCTAGGCTTAAGGCCTGGGCACAAGTGCGGGCTAGGCTTAAGGCCTGTGCACAAGTGCGGGCTAGGCTTAAGTCATGGGCACAAGTGCGGGCTAGGCTTAAGGCCTGGGCACAAGTGCGGGCTAGGCTTAAGGCCTGGGCACAAGTGCGGGCTAGGCTTAAGGCCTGGGCACAAGTGACATGGGGGCTAGGCTTAAGGCCTGGGCACAAGTGCAGTGCTGACTAGGATCAAGGCAGGGGGCACAAATGCTGGCTAGGCTTAAGGCATGGGCACAAGTGCCAGCTAGGCTTAAGGCCTGGACACAAGTGGAGGCTAGGCTTAAGGCCTGAGCAAAAGTGCAGGCTTGGCTTAAGGCCTTGGCACAAGTGCGGGCTAAGCTTAAGGCATGGGCACAAGTGCAGTGCTGGCTAGGATCAAGGCAGGGTGCACAAGTGCTGGCTAGGCTTAAGGCATGGGCACAAGTGCTGGCTAGGCTTAAGGCATACAGCTACCTCTTTGCACTCTTTGCATAAAGGGTTAGGCACCCATAGGGGTGAAGAGCTAGCTTTCACCCCTCTACTCTGTACTTGGACATTTAGGACTAGATCCTTTGTTGTACAGTGCGTAGCCTCTCCATAACCCCATGCTCCAAGCGACCAGGCACTTCTTGTCTGTCCTCCGTAAATGGGTAATGCCTTCTTCCCCAATTACAGTCGTGCATGCGCATTCAGACGGGACAAGAGCAAAGAGCGTAAAGCTGGCCCTATGTGCATAACCAACATGAAACTGAAGACAAAAACAAACAAACAAGCATTCAAGGGGCTCAAAAGTGCGGGCTAGGCTTAAGGCCGGGGCACAAGTGCGGGCTAGGCTTAAGGCCGGGGCACAAGTGCGGGCTAGGCTTAAGGCCTGGGCACAAGTGCGGGCTAGGCTTAAGGCCTAGGCACAAGTGCGAGCTAGGCTTAAGGCCTGGGCACAAGTGCGGGCTAGGCTTAAGGCCTGGGCACAAGTGCGAGCTAGGCTTAAGGCCTGGGCACAAGTGCGAGCTAGGCTTAAAGCCTGGGCACAAGTGTGGGCTAGACTTAAGGGCGGGGCACAGATGCGGGCTAGGCTTAAGGCCGGGGCACAAGTGCGGGCTAGGCTTAAGGCCTGGGCACAAGTGCGGGCTAGGCTTAAGGCTGGGGCACAAGTGCGGGCTAGGCTTAAGACCTGGGCACAAGTGCGGGCTAGGCTTAAGGCCTGAGCAAAAGTGCAGGCTAGGCTTAAGGCCTTGGCACAAGTGCGGGCTAAGCTTAAGGCATGGGCACAAGTGCAGTGCTGGCTAGGATCAAGGCAGGGGGCACAAGTGCTGGCTAGGCTTAAGGCATGGGCACAAGTGCTGGCTAGGCTTAAGGCATACAGCTAACTCTTTGCACTCTTTGCATAAAGGGTTAGGCACCCATAGGGGTGAAGAGCAAGCTTTCACCCCTCTACTCTGTACTTGGACATTTAGGACTAGATCCTTTGTTGTACAGTGCGGAGCCTCTCCATAACCCCATGCTCCAAGCGACCAGGCACTTCTTGCCTGTCCTCCGTAAATGGGTAATGCCTTCTTCCCCAATTACAGTCGTGCATGCGCATTCAGACGGGACAAGAGCAAAGAGCTGGCCCTATGTGCATAACCAACATGAAGCTGAAGACAAAAACAAACAAACAAGCATTCAAGGGGCTCAAAAGTGCGAGCTAGGCTAAAGGCCGGGGCACAAGTGCGGGCTAGGCTTAAGGCCGGGGCACAAGTGCGGGCTAGTCTTAAGGCCTGGGCACAAGTGCGGGCTAGGCTTAAGGCCGGGGCACAAGTGCGAGCTAGGCTTAAGGCCGGGGCACAAGTGCGGGCTAGGCTTAAGGCCGGGGCACAAGTGCGGGCTAGGCTTAAGGCCGGGGCACAAGTGCGGGCTAGGCTTAAGGCCGGGGCACAAGTGCGGGCTAGGCTTAAGGCCGGGGCACAAGTGCGGGCTAGGCTTAAGGCCGGGGCACAAGTGCGGGCTAGGCTTAAGGCTGGGGCACAAGTGCGGGCTAGGCTTAAGGCCTGGGCAAAAGTGCGGGCTAGGCTTAAGTCATGGGCACAAGTGCGGGCTAGGCTTAAGGCCTGGGCACAAGTGCGGGCTAGGCTTAAGGCCTGGGCACAAGTGCGGGCTAGGCTTAAGGCCTGGGCACAAGTGCGGGCTAGGCTTAAGGCCTGGGCACAAGTGCGGGCTAGGCTTAAGGCCTGGGCACAAGTGCAGTGCGGGCTAGGCTTAAGGCCTGGGCACAAGTGCAGTGCTGACTAGGATCAAGGCAGGGGGCACAAATGCTGGCTAGGCTTAAGGCCTGGGCACAAGTGCAGGCTAGGCTTAAGGCCTGAGCAAAAGTGCAGGCTAGGCTTAAGGCCTTGGCACAAGTGCTGGCTAGGCTTAAGGCCTGGGCACAAGTGCGGGCTAGGCTTAAGGCCGGGGCACAAGTGCGAGCTAGGCTTAAGGCCTGGGCACAAGTGAGGGCTAGGCTTAACGCCTGGGCACAAGTGCAGTGCGGGCTAGGCTTAAGGCCTGGGCACAAGTGCAGTGCTGACTAGGATCAAGGCAGGGGGCACAAATGCTGGCTAGGCTTAAGGCCTGGGCACAAGTGCAGGCTAGGCTTAAGGCCTGAGCAAAAGTGCAGGCTAGGCTTAAGGCCTTGGCACAAGTGCGGGCTAAGCTTAAGGCATGGGCACAAGTGCAGTGCTGGCTAGGATCAAGGCAGGGGGCACAAGTGCTGGCTAGGCTTAAGGCATGGGCACAAGTGCTGGCTAGGCTTAAGGCATACAGCTAACTCTTTGCACTCTTTGCATAAAGGGTTAGGCACCCATAGGGGTGAAGAGCTAGATTTCACCCCTCTACTCTGTACTTGGACATTTAGGACAAGATCTTTTGTACAGTGCGGAGCCTCTCCATAACCCCATGCTCCAAGCGACCAGGCACTTCTTGTCTGTCCTCCGTAAATGGGTAATGCCTTCTTCCCCAATTACATTCGTGCATGCGCATTCAGACGGGACAAGAGCGAAGAGCGTAAAGCTGGCCCTATGTGCATAACCAACATGAAGCTGAAGACAAAAACAAACAAACAAGCATTCAATGGGCTCAAAAGTGCGGGCTAGGCTTAAGGCCTGGGCACAAGTGCGGGCTAGGCTTAAGGCCGGGGCACAAGTGCGGGCTAGGCTTAAGGCCGGGGCAAAAGTGCGGGCTAGGATTAAGGCCTGGGCACAAGTGCGGGCTAGGCTTAAGGCCTGGGCACAAATGCAGTGCGGGCTAGGCTTAAGGCCTGGGCACAAATGCAGTGCGGGCTAGGCTTAAGGCCTGGGCACAAGTGCAGTGCTGGCTAGAATCAAGGCAGGGGGCACAAATGCTGGCTAGTCTTAAGGCATGGGCACAAGTGCCAGCTAGGCTTAAGGCCTGAGCAAAAGTGCAGGCTAGGCTTAAGGCCTTGGCACAAGTGCTGGCTAGGCTTAAGGCCTGGGCACAAGTGCGGGCTAGGCTTAAGGCCGGGGCACAAGTGCGAGCTAGGCTTAAGGCCTGGGCACAAGTGAGGGCTAGGCTTAAGGCCTGGGCACAAGTGCAGTGCGGGCTAGGCTTAAGGCCTGGGCACAAGTGCAGTGCTGACTACGATCAAGGCAGGGGCACAAATGCTGGCTAGGCTTAAGGCCTGGGCACAAGTGCAGGCTAGGCTTAAGGCCTGAGCAAAAGTGCAGGCTAGGCTTAAGGCCTTGGCACAAGTGCGGGCTAAGCTTAAGGCATGGGCACAAGTGCAGTGCTGGCTAGGATCAAGGCAGGGGGCACAAGTGCTGGCTAGGCTTAAGGCATGGGCACACGTGCTGGCTAGGCTTAAGGCATACAGCTAACTCTTTGCACTCTTTGCATAAAGGGTTAGGCACCCATAGGGGTGAAGAGCTAGATTTCACCCCTCTACTCTGTACTTGGACATTTAGGACAAGATCTTTTGTTGTACAGTGTGGAGCCTCTCCATAACCCCATGCTCCAAGCGACCAGGCACTTCTTGTCTGTCCTCCGTAAATGGGTAATGCCTTCTTCCCCAATTACATTCGTGCATGCGCATTCAGACAGGACAAGAGCGAAGAGCGTAAAGCTGGCCCTATGTGCATAACCAACATGAAGCTGAAGACAAAAACAAACAAACAAGCATTCAATGGGCTCAAAAGTGCGGGCTAGGCTTAAGGCCTGGGCACAAGTGCGGGCTAGGCTTAAGGCCGGGGCACAAGTGCGGGCTAGGCTTAAGGCCGGGGCACAAGTGCGGGATAGGCTTAAGGCCTGGGCACAAGTGCGGGCTAGGCTTAAGGCCGGGGCACAAGTGCGGGCTAGGCTTAAGGCCGGGGCACAAGTGCGGGCTAGGCTTAAGGCCTGGGCACAAGTGCGGGCTAGGCTTAAGGCCGGGGCACAAGTGCGGGCTAGGCTTAAGGCCGGGGCACAAGTGCGGGCTAGGCTTAAGGCCGGGGCACAAGTGCGGGCTAGGCTTAAGGCCGGGGCACAAGTGCGAGCTAGGCTTAAGGCCTGGGCACAAGTGCGGGCTAGGCTTAAGGCCGGGGCACAAGTAAGGGCTAGGCTTAAGGCCGGGGCACAAGTGAGGGCTAGGCTTAAGGCCTGGGCACAAGTGTGGGCTAGGCTTAAGGCCTGGGCACAAGTGCGGGCTAGGCTTAAGGCCTGGGCACAAGTGCGAGCTAGGCTTAAGGCCGGGGCACAAGTGCGGGCTAGGCTTAAGGCCGGGGCACAAGTGCGGGCTAGGCTTAAGGCCGGGGCACAAGTGCGGGCTAGGCTTAAGGCCGGAGCACAAGTGCGGGCTAGGCTTAAGGCTGGGGCACAAGTGCGGGCTAGGCTTAAGGCCTGGGCAAAAGTGCGGGCTAGGCTTAAGTCATGGGCACAAGTGTGGGCTAGGCTTAAGGCCTGGGCACAAGTGCGGGCTAGGCTTAAGGCCTGGGCACAAGTGCGGGCTAGGCTTAAGGCCTGGGCACAAGTGCGGGCTAGGCTTAAGGCCTGGGCACAATTGCGGGCTAGGCTTAAGGCCTGGGCACAAGTGCAGTGCGGGCTAGGCTTAAGGCCTGGGCACAAGTGCAGTGCTGACTAGGATCAAGGCAGGGGGCACAAATGCTGGCTAGGCTTAAGGCCTGGGCACAAGTGCAGGCTAGGCTTAAGGCCTGAGCAAAAGTGCAGGCTAGGCTTAAGGCCTTGGCACAAGTGCGGGCTAAGCTTAAGGCATGGGCACAAGTGCAGTGCTGGCTAGGATCAAGGCAGGGGGCACAAGTGCTGGCTAGGCTTAAGGCATGGGCACAAGTGCTGGCTAGGCTTAAGGCATACAGCTAACTCTTTGCACTCTTTGCATAAAGGGTTAGGCACCCATAGGGGTGAAGAGCAAGCTTTCACCCCTCTACTCTGTACTTGGACATTTAGGACTAGATCCTTTGTTGTACAGTGCGGAGCCTCTCCATAACCCCATGCTCCAAGCGACCAGGCACTTCTTGTCTGTCCTCCGTAAATGGGTAATGCCTTCTTCCACAATTACAGTCGTGCATGCGCATTCAGACGGGACAAGAGCAAAGAGCGTAAAGCTGGACCTATGTGCATAACCAACATGAAGCTGAAGACAAAAACAAACAAACAAGCATTCAAGGGGCTCAAAAGTGCGAGCTAGGCTAAAGGCCGGGGCACAAGTGCGGGCTAGGCTTAAGGCCGGGGCACAAGTGCGGGCTAGTCTTAAGGCCTGGGCACAAGTGCGGGCTAGGCTTAAGGCCGGGGCACAAGTGCGGGCTAGGCTTAAGGCCGGGGCACAAGTGCAGTGCGGGCTAGGCTTAAGGCCTGGGCACAAGTGCAGTGCTGACTAGGATCAAGGCAGGGGGCACAAATGCTGGCTAGGCTTAAGGCCTGGGCACAAGTGCAGGCTAGGCTTAAGGCCTGAGCAAAAGTGCAGGCTAGGCTTAAGGCCTTGGCACAAGTGCGGGCTAAGCTTAAGGCATGGGCACAAGTGCTGGCTAGGCTTAAGGCATACAGCTAACTCTTTGCACTCTTTGCATAAAGGGTTAGGCACCCATAGGGGTGAAGAGCAAGCTTTCACCCCTCTACTCTGTACTTGGACATTTAGGACTAGATCCTTTGTTGTACAGTGCGGAGCCTCTCCATAACCCCATGCTCCAAGCGACCAGGCACTTCTTGTCTGTCCTCCGTAAATGGGTAATGCCTTCTTCCCCAATTACAGTCGTGCATGCGCATTCAGACGGGACAAGAGCAAAGAGCGTAAAGCTGGCCCTATGTGCATAACCAACATGAAGCTGAAGACAAAAACAAACAAACAAGCATTCAAGGGGCTCAAAAGTGCGAGCTAGGCTTAAGGCCGGGGCACAAGTGCGGGCTAGGCTTAAGGCCTGGGCACAAGTGCGGGCTAGGCTTAAGGCCTGGGCACAAGTGCGGGCTAGGCTTAAGGCCGGGGCACAAGTGCGGGCTAGGCTTAAGGCCGGGGCACAAGTGCGGGCTAGGCTTAAAGCCTGGGCACAAGTGTGAGCTAGGCTTAAGGCCTGGGCACAAGTGCGGGCTAGGCTTAAGGCCGGGGCACAAGTGCGGGCTAGGCTTAAGGCCGGGGCACAAGTGCGGGCTAGGCTTAAGGCCGGGGCACAAGTGCGGGCTAGGCTTAAGACCTGGGCACAAGTGCGGGCTAGGCTTAAGGCCTGGGCACAAGTGCGAGCTAGGCTTAAGGCCTGGGCACAAGTGCGGGCTAGGCTTAAGGCCGGGGCACAAGTAAGGGCTAGGCTTAAGGCCGGGGCACAAGTGAGGGCTAGGCTTAAGGCCTGGGCACAAGTGTGGGCTAGGCTTAAGGCTGGGGCACAAGTACGGGCTAGGCTTAAGGCCTGGGCACAAGTGCGGGCTAGGCTTAAGGCCTGGGCACAAGTGCGAGCTAGGCTTAAGGCCGGGGCACAAGTGCGGGCTAGGCTTAAGGCCGGGGCACAAGTGTGGGCTAGGCTTAAGGCCGGGGCACAAGTGCGGGCTAGGCTTAAGGCCGGAGCACAAGTGCGGGCTAGGCTTAAGGCTGGGGCACAAGTGCGGGCTAGGCTTAAGGCCTGGGCAAAAGTGCGGGCTAGGCTTAAGTCATGGGCACAAGTGCGGGCTAGGCTTAAGGCCTGGGCACAAGTGCGGGTAGGCTTAAGGCCTGGGCACAAGTGCGGGCTAGGCTTAAGGCCTGGGCACAAGTGCGGGCTAGGCTTAAGGCCTGGGCACAATTGCGGGCTAGGCTTAAGGCCTGGGCACAAGTGCGGGCTAGGCTTAAGGCCGGGGCACAAGTGCGGGCTAGGCTTAAGGCCGGGGCACAAGTGCGAGCTAGGCTTAAGGCCTGGGCACAAGTGCGGGCTAGGCTTAAGGCCGGGGCACAAGTAAGGGCTAGGCTTAAGGCCGGGGCACAAGTGAGGGCTAGGCTTAAGGCCTGGGCACAAGTGTGGGCTAGGCTTAAGGCCGGGGCACAAGTGCGGGCTAGGCTTAAGGCCTGGGCACAAGTGCGGGCTAGGCTTAAGGCCTGGGCACAAGTGCGAGCTAGGCTTAAGGCCGGGGCACAAGTGCGGGCTAGGCTTAAGGCCGGGGCACAAGTGCGGGCTAGGCTTAAGGCCGGGGCACAAGTGCGGGCTAGGCTTAAGGCCGGAGCACAAGTGCGGGCTAGGCTTAAGGCTGGGGCACAAGTGCGGGCTAGGCTTAAGGCCTGGGCAAAAGTGCGGGCTAGGCTTAAGTCATGGGCACAAGTGCGGGCTAGGCTTAAGGCCTGGGCACAAGTGCGGGCTAGGCTTAAGGCCTGGGCACAAGTGCGGGCTAGGCTTAAGGCCTGGGCACAAGTGCGGGCTAGGCTTAAGGCCTGGGCACAATTGCGGGCTAGGCTTAAGGCCTGGGCACAAGTGCAGTGCGGGCTAGGCTTAAGGCCTGGGCACAAGTGCAGTGCTGACTAGGATCAAGGCAGGGGGCACAAATGCTGGCTAGGCTTAAGGCCTGGGCACAAGTGCAGGCTAGGCTTAAGGCCTGAGCAAAAGTGCAGGCTAGGCTTAAGGCCTTGGCACAAGTGCGGGCTAAGCTTAAGGCATGGGCACAAGTGCAGTGCTGGCTAGGATCAAGGCAGGGGGCACAAGTGCTGGCTAGGCTTAAGGCATGGGCACAAGTGCTGGCTAGGCTTAAGGCATACAGCTAACTCTTTGCACTCTTTGCATAAAGGGTTAGGCACCCATAGGGGTGAAGAGCAAGCTTTCACCCCTCTACTCTGTACTTGGACATTTAGGACTAGATCCTTTGTTGTACAGTGCGGAGCCTCTCCATAACCCCATGCTCCAAGCGACCAGGCACTTCTTGTCTGTCCTCCGTAAATGGGTAATGCCTTCTTCCACAATTACAGTCGTGCATGCGCATTCAGACGGGACAAGAGCAAAGAGCGTAAAGCTGGACCTATGTGCATAACCAACATGAAGCTGAAGACAAAAACAAACAAACAAGCATTCAAGGGGCTCAAAAGTGCGAGCTAGGCTAAAGGCCGGGGCACAAGTGCGGGCTAGGCTTAAGGCCGGGGCACAAGTGCGGGCTAGTCTTAAGGCCTGGGCACAAGTGCGGGCTAGTCTTAAGGCCTGGGCACAAGTGCGGGCTAGGCTTAAGGCCGGGGCACAAGTGCGGGCTAGGCTTAAGGCCGGGGCACAAGTGCAGTGCGGGCTAGGCTTAAGGCCTGGGCACAAGTGCAGTGCTGACTAGGATCAAGGCAGGGGGCACAAATGCTGGCTAGGCTTAAGGCCTGGGCACAAGTGCAGGCTAGGCTTAAGGGCTGAGCAAAAGTGCAGGCTAGGCTTAAGGCCTTGGCACAAGTGCGGGCTAAGCTTAAGGCATGGGCACAAGTGCTGGCTAGGCTTAAGGCATACAGCTAACTCTTTGCACTCTTTGCATAAAGGGTTAGGCACCCATAGGGGTGAAGAGCAAGCTTTCACCCCTCTACTCTGTACTTGGACATTTAGGACTAGATCCTTTGTTGTACAGTGCGGAGCCTCTCCATAACCCCATGCTCCAAGCGACCAGGCACTTCTTGTCTGTCCTCCGTAAATGGGTAATGCCTTCTTCCCCAATTACAGTCGTGCATGCGCATTCAGACGGGACAAGAGCAAAGAGCGTAAAGCTGGCCCTATGTGCATAACCAACATGAAGCTGAAGACAAAAACAAACAAACAAGCATTCAAGGGGCTCAAAAGTGCGAGCTAGGCTTAAGGCCGGGGCACAAGTGCGGGCTAGGCTTAAGGCCTGGGCACAAGTGCGGGCTAGGCTTAAGGCCTGGGCACAAGTGCGGGCTAGGCTTAAGGCCGGGGCACAAGTGCGGGCTAGGCTTAAGGCCGGGGCACAAGTGCGGGCTAGGCTTAAAGCCTGGGCACAAGTGTGAGCTAGGCTTAAGGCCTGGGCACAAGTGCGGGCTAGGCTTAAGGCCGGGGCACAAGTGCGGGCTAGGCTTAAGGCCGGGGCACAAGTGCGGGCTAGGCTTAAGGCCGGGGCACAAGTGCGGGCTAGGCTTAAGACCTGGGCACAAGTGCGGGCTAGGCTTAAGGCCTGGGCACAAGTGCGAGCTAGGCTTAAGGCCTGGGCACAAGTGCGGGCTAGGCTTAAGGCCGGGGCACAAGTAAGGGCTAGGCTTAAGGCCGGGGCACAAGTGAGGGCTAGGCTTAAGGCCTGGGCACAAGTGTGGGCTAGGCTTAAGGCCGGGGCACAAGTACGGGCTAGGCTTAAGGCCTGGGCACAAGTGCGGGCTAGGCTTAAGGCCTGGGCACAAGTGCGAGCTAGGCTTAAGGCCGGGGCACAAGTGCGGGCTAGGCTTAAGGCCGGGGCACAAGTGCGGGCTAGGCTTAAGGCCGGGGCACAAGTGCGGGCTAGGCTTAAGGCCGGAGCACAAGTGCGGGCTAGGCTTAAGGCTGGGGCACAAGTGCGGGCTAGGCTTAAGGCCTGGGCAAAAGTGCGGGCTAGGCTTAAGTCATGGGCACAAGTGCGGGCTAGGCTTAAGGCCTGGGCACAAGTGCGGGTAGGCTTAAGGCCTGGGCACAAGTGCGGGCTAGGCTTAAGGCCTGGGCACAAGTGCGGGCTAGGCTTAAGGCCTGGGCACAATTGCGGGCTAGGCTTAAGGCCTGGGCACAAGTGCAGTGCGGGCTAGGCTTAAGGCCTGGGCACAAGTGCAGTGCTGACTAGGATCAAGGCAGGGGGCACAAATGCAGGCTAGGCTTAAGGCCTGGGCACAAGTGCAGGCTAGGCTTAAGGCCTGAGCAAAAATGCAGGCTAGGCTTAAGGCCTTGGCACAAGTGCGGGCTAAGCTTAAGGCATGGGCACAAGTGCAGTGCTGGCTAGGATCAAGGCAGGGGGCACAAGTGCTGGCTAGGCTTAAGGCATGGGCACAAGTGATGGCTAGGCTTAAGGCATACAGCTAACTCTTTGCACTCTTTGCATAAAGGGTTAGGCACCCATAGGGGTGAAGAGCAAGCTTTCACCCCTCTACTCTGTACTTGGACATTTAGGACTAGATCCTTTGTTGTACAGTGCGGAGCCTCTCCATAACCCCATGCTCCAAGCGACCAGGCACTTCTTGTCTGTCCTCCGTAAATGGGTAATGCCTTCTTCCCCAATTACAGTCGTGCATGCGCATTCAGACGGGACAAGAGCAAAGAGCGTAAAGCTGGCCCTATGTGCATAACCAACATGAAGCTGAAGACAAAAACAAACAAACAAGCATTCAAGGGGCTCAAAAGTGCGAGCTAGGCTTAAGGCCGGGGCACAAGTGCGGGCTAGGCTTAAGGCCTGGGCACAAGTGCGGGCTAGGCTTAAGGCCTGGGCACAAGTGCGGGCTAGGCTTAAGGCCGGGGCACAAGTGCGGGCTAGGCTTAAGGCCGGGGCACAAGTGCGGGCTAGGCTTAAAGCCTGGGCACAAGTGTGAGCTAGGCTTAAGGCCTGGGCACAAGTGCGGGCTAGGCTTAAGGCCGGGGCACAAGTGCGGGCTAGGCTTAAGGCCGGGGCACAAGTGCGGGCTAGGCTTAAAGCCGGGGCACAAGTGCGGGCTAGGCTTAAGACCTGGGCACAAGTGCGGGCTAGGCTTAAGGCCTGGGCACAAGTGCGAGCTAGGCTTAAGGCCTGGGCACAAGTGCGGGCTAGGCTTAAGGCCGGGGCACAAGTAAGGGCTAGGCTTAAGGCCGGGGCACAAGTGAGGGCTAGGCTTAAGGCCTGGGCACAAGTGTGGGCTAGGCTTAAGGCCGGGGCACAAGTACGGGCTAGGCTTAAGGCCTGGGCACAAGTGCGGGCTAGGCTTAAGGCCTGGGCACAAGTGCGAGCTAGGCTTAAGGCCGGGGCACAAGTGCGGGCTAGGCTTAAGGCCGGGGCACAAGTGTGGGCTAGGCTTAAGGCCGGGGCACAAGTGCGGGCTAGGCTTAAGGCCGGAGCACAAGTGCGGGCTAGGCTTAAGGCTGGGGCACAAGTGCGGGCTAGGCTTAAGGCCTGGGCAAAAGTGCGGGCTAGGCTTAAGTCATGGGCACAAGTGCGGGCTAGGCTTAAGGCCTGGGCACAAGTGCGGGTAGGCTTAAGGCCTGGGCACAAGTGCGGGCTAGGCTTAAGGCCTGGGCACAAGTGCGGGCTAGGCTTAAGGCCTGGGCACAATTGCGGGCTATGCTTAAGGCCTGGGCACAAGTGCGGGCTAGGCTTAAGGCCGGGGCACAAGTGCGGGCTAGGCTTAAGGCCGGGGCACAAGTGCGAGCTAGGCTTAAGGCCTGGGCACAAGTGCGGGCTAGGCTTAAGGCCGGGGCACAAGTAAGGGCTAGGCTTAAGGCCGGGGCACAAGTGAGGGCTAGGCTTAAGGCCTGGGCACAAGTGTGGGCTAGGCTTAAGGCCGGGGCACAAGTGCGGGCTAGGCTTAAGGCCTGGGCACAAGTGCGGGCTAGGCTTAAGGCCTGGGCACAAGTGCGAGCTAGGCTTAAGGCCGGGGCACAAGTGCGGGCTAGGCTTAAGGCCGGGGCACAAGTGCGGGCTAGGCTTAAGGCCGGGGCACAAGTGCGGGCTAGGCTTAAGGCCGGAGCACAAGTGCGGGCTAGGCTTAAGGCTGGGGCACAAGTGCGGGCTAGGCTTAAGGCCTGGGCAAAAGTGCGGGCTAGGCTTAAGTCATGGGCACAAGTGCGGGCTAGGCTTAAGGCCTGGGCACAAGTGCGGGCTAGGCTTAAGGCCTGGGCACAAGTGCGGGCTAGGCTTAAGGCCTGGGCACAAGTGCGGGCTAGGCTTAAGGCCTGGGCACAATTGCGGGCTAGGCTTAAGGCCTGGGCACAAGTGCAGTGCGGGCTAGGCTTAAGGCCTGGGCACAAGTGCAGTGCTGACTAGGATCAAGGCAGGGGGCACAAATGCTGGCTAGGCTTAAGGCCTGGGCACAAGTGCAGGCTAGGCTTAAGGCCTGAGCAAAAGTGCAGGCTAGGCTTAAGGCCTTGGCACAAGTGCGGGCTAAGCTTAAGGCATGGGCACAAGTGCAGTGCTGGCTAGGATCAAGGCAGGGGGCACAAGTGCTGGCTAGGCTTAAGGCATGGGCACAAGTGCTGGCTAGGCTTAAGGCATACAGCTAACTCTTTGCACTCTTTGCATAAAGGGTTAGGCACCCATAGGGGTGAAGAGCAAGCTTTCACCCCTCTACTCTGTACTTGGACATTTAGGACTAGATCCTTTGTTGTACAGTGCGGAGCCTCTCCATAACCCCATGCTCCAAGCGACCAGGCACTTCTTGTCTGTCCTCCGTAAATGGGTAATGCCTTCTTCCACAATTACAGTCGTGCATGCGCATTCAGACGGGACAAGAGCAAAGAGCGTAAAGCTGGACCTATGTGCATAACCAACATGAAGCTGAAGACAAAAACAAACAAACAAGCATTCAAGGGGCTCAAAAGTGCGAGCTAGGCTAAAGGCCGGGGCACAAGTGCGGGCTAGGCTTAAGGCCGGGGCACAAGTGCGGGCTAGTCTTAAGGCCTGGGCACAAGTGCGGGCTAGGCTTAAGGCCGGGGCACAAGTGCGGGCTAGGCTTAAGGCCGGGGCACAAGTGCAGTGCGGGCTAGGCTTAAGGCCTGGGCACAAGTGCAGTGCTGACTAGGATCAAGGCAGGGGGCACAAATGCTGGCTAGGCTTAAGGCCTGGGCACAAGTGCAGGCTAGGCTTAAGGCCTGAGCAAAAGTGCAGGCTAGGCTTAAGGCCTTGGCACAAGTGCGGGCTAAGCTTAAGGCATGGGCACAAGTGCTGGCTAGGCTTAAGGCATACAGCTAACTCTTTGCACTCTTTGCATAAAGGGTTAGGCACCCATAGGGGTGAAGAGCAAGCTTTCACCCCTCTACTCTGTACTTGGACATTTAGGACTAGATCCTTTGTTGTACAGTGCGGAGCCTCTCCATAACCCCATGCTCCAAGCGACCAGGCACTTCTTGTCTGTCCTCCGTAAATGGGTAATGCCTTCTTCCCCAATTACAGTCGTGCATGCGCATTCAGACGGGACAAGAGCAAAGAGCGTAAAGCTGGCCCTATGTGCATAACCAACATGAAGCTGAAGACAAAAACAAACAAACAAGCATTCAAGGGGCTCAAAAGTGCGAGCTAGGCTTAAGGCCGGGGCACAAGTGCGGGCTAGGCTTAAGGCCTGGGCACAAGTGCGGGCTAGGCTTAAGGCCTGGGCACAAGTGCGGGCTAGGCTTAAGGCCGGGGCACAAGTGCGGGCTAGGCTTAAGGCCGGGGCACAAGTGCGGGCTAGGCTTAAAGCCTGGGCACAAGTGTGAGCTAGGCTTAAGGCCTGGGCACAAGTGCGGGCTAGGCTTAAGGCCGGGGCACAAGTGCGGGCTAGGCTTAAGGCCGGGGCACAAGTGCGGGCTAGGCTTAAGGCCGGGGCACAAGTGCGGGCTAGGCTTAAGACCTGGGCACAAGTGCGGGCTAGGCTTAAGGCCTGGGCACAAGTGCGAGCTAGGCTTAAGGCCTGGGCACAAGTGCGGGCTAGGCTTAAGGCCGGGGCACAAGTAAGGGCTAGGCTTAAGGCCGGGGCACAAGTGAGGGCTAGGCTTAAGGCCTGGGCACAAGTGTGGGCTAGGCTTAAGGCCGGGGCACAAGTACGGGCTAGGCTTAAGGCCTGGGCACAAGTGCGGGCTAGGCTTAAGGCCTGGGCACAAGTGCGAGCTAGGCTTAAGGCCGGGGCACAAGTGCGGGCTAGGCTTAAGGCCGGGGCACAAGTGCGGGCTAGGCTTAAGGCCGGGGCACAAGTGCGGGCTAGGCTTAAGGCCGGAGCACAAGTGCGGGCTAGGCTTAAGGCTGGGGCACAAGTGCGGGCTAGGCTTAAGGCCTGGGCAAAAGTGCGGGCTAGGCTTAAGTCATGGGCACAAGTGCGGGCTAGGCTTAAGGCCTGGGCACAAGTGCGGGTAGGCTTAAGGCCTTGGCACAAGTGCGGGCTAGGCTTAAGGCCTGGGCACAAGTGCGGGCTAGGCTTAAGGCCTGGGCACAATTGCGGGCTAGGCTTAAGGCCTGGGCACAAGTGCAGTGCGGGCTAGGCTTAAGGCCTGGGCACAAGTGCAGTGCTGACTAGGATCAAGGCAGGGGGCACAAATGCTGGCTAGGCTTAAGGCCTGGGCACAAGTGCAGGCTAGGCTTAAGGCCTGAGCAAAAATGCAGGCTAGGCTTAAGGCCTTGGCACAAGTGCGGGCTAAGCTTAAGGCATGGGCACAAGTGCAGTGCTGGCTAGGATCAAGGCAGGGGGCACAAGTGCTGGCTAGGCTTAAGGCATGGGCACAAGTGATGGCTAGGCTTAAGGCATACAGCTAACTCTTTGCACTCTTTGCATAAAGGGTTAGGCACCCATAGGGGTGAAGAGCAAGCTTTCACCCCTCTACTCTGTACTTGGACATTTAGGACTAGATCCTTTGTTGTACAGTGCGGAGCCTCTCCATAACCCCATGCTCCAAGCGACCAGGCACTTCTTGTCTGTCCTCCGTAAATGGGTAATGCCTTCTTCCACAATTACAGTCGTGCATGCGCATTCAGACGGGACAAGAGCAAAGAGCGTAAAGCTGGACCTATGTGCATAACCAACATGAAGCTGAAGACAAAAACAAACAAACAAGCATTCAAGGGGCTCAAAAGTGCGAGCTAGGCTAAAGGCCGGGGCACAAGTGCGGGCTAGGCTTAAGGCCGGGGCACAAGTGCGGGCTAGTCTTAAGGCCTGGGCACAAGTGCGGGCTAGGCTTAAGGCCGGGGCACAAGTGCGGGCTAGGCTTAAGGCCGGGGCACAAGTGCGGGCTAGGCTTAAGGCCGGGGCACAAGTGCGGGCTAGGCTTAAGGCCGGGGCACAAGTGCGGGCTAGGCTTAAGGCCGGGGCACAAGTGCGGGCTAGGCTTAAGGCCGGGGCACAAGTGCGGGCTAGGCTTAAGGCCGGGGCACAAGTGCGGGCTAGGCTTAAGGCTGGGGCACAAGTGCGGGCTAGGCTTAAGGCCTGGGCAAAAGTGCGGGCTAGGCTTAAGTCATGGGCACAAGTGCGGGCTAGGCTTAAGGCCTGGGCACAAGTGCGGGCTAGGCTTAAGGCCTGGGCACAAGTGCGGGCTAGGCTTAAGGCCTGGGCACAAGTGCGGGCTAGGCTTAAGGCCTGGGCACAAGTGCGGGCTAGGCTTAAGGCCTGGGCACAAGTGCAGTGCGGGCTAGGCTTAAGGCCTGGGCACAAGTGCAGTGCTGACTAGGATCAAGGCAGGGGGCACAAATGCTGGCTAGGCTTAAGGCCTGGGCACAAGTGCAGGCTAGGCTTAAGGCCTGAGCAAAAGTGCAGGCTAGGCTTAAGGCCTTGGCACAAGTGCGGGCTAAGCTTAAGGCATGGGCACAAGTGCAGTGCTGGCTAGGATCAAGGCAGGGGGCACAAGTGCTGGCTAGGCTTAAGGCATGGGCACAAGTGCTGGCTAGGCTTAAGGCATAAAGCTAACTCTTTGCACTCTTTGCATAAAGGGTTAGGCACCCATAGGGGTGAAGAGCAAGCTTTCACCCCTCTACTCTGTACTTGGACATTTAGGACTAGATCCTTTGTTGTACAGTGCGGAGCCTCTCCATAACCCCATGCTCCAAGCGACCAGGCACTTCTTGTCTGTCCTCCGTAAATGGGTAATGCCTTCTTCCCCAATTACAGTCGTGCATGCGCATTCAGACGGGACAAGAGCAAAGAGCGTAAAGCTGGCCCTATGTGCATAACCAACATGAAGCTGAAGACAAAAACAAACAAACAAGCATTCAAGGGGCTCAAAAGTGCGAGCTAGGCTAAAGGCCGGGGCACAAGTGCGGGCTAGGCTTAAGGCCGGGGCACATGTGCGGGCTAGTCTTAAGGCCTGGGAACAAGTGCGGGCTAGGCTTAAGGCCGGGGCACAAGTGCGAGCTAGGCTTAAGGCCGGGGCACAAGTGCGGGCTAGGCTTAAGGCCTGGGCACAAGTGCGGGCTAGGCTTAAGGCCTGGGCACAAGTGCGGGCTAGGCTTAAGGCCTGGGCACAAGTGCGGGCTAGGCTTAAGGCCTGGGCACAAGTGCGGGCTAGGCTTAAGGCCTGGGCACAAGTGCAGTGCGGGCTAGGCTTAAGGCCTGGGCACAAGTGCAGTGCTGACTAGGATCAAGGCAGGGGGCACAAATGCTGGCTAGGCTTAAGGCCTGGGCACAAGTGCAGGCTAGGCTTAAGGCCTGAGCAAAAGTGCAGGCTAGGCTTAAGGCCTTGGCACAAGTGCGGGCTAAGCTTAAGGCATGGGCACAAGTGCAGTGCTGGCTAGGATCAAGGCAGGGGCACAAGTGCTGGCTAGGCATAAGGCAGGGGCACAAGTGCTGGCTAGGCATAAGGCAGGGGCACAAGTGCTGGCTAGGCATAAGGCAGGGGCACAAGTGCGGGCTAGGCATAAGGCAGGGGCACAAGTGCGGGCTAGGCATAAGGCAGGGGCACAAGTGCTGGCTAGGCATAAGGCAGGGGCACAAGTGCTGGCTAGGCATAAGGCAGGGGCACAAGTGCTGGCTAGGCATAAGACAGGGGCACGAGTGCAGGCTAGGCATAAGGCAGGGGCAGGAGTGCAGGCTAGGCATAAGGCAGGGGCAGGAGTGCAGACTAGGCATAAGGCAGGGTCACAAGTGCGGGCTAGTCTTTAGGCAGGGGCACAAGTGCAAACTAACCATAAGGCAGAGGCACAAGTGCAGGCTAGGCATAAGGCAGGGGCACAAGTGCAGGCAAGGCATAAGGCAGGGGCACAAGTGCAGGCTAGGCATAAGGCAGGGGCACAAGTGCGGGCTAGGCATAAGGCAGGGGCATAAGGCAGGGGTACAAGTGCGGGCTAGGCATAAGGCAGGGGCACAAGTGCGGGCTAGGCATAAGGCAGGGGCACAAGTGCGGGCTAGGCATAAGGCAGGGGCACAAGTGCGGGCTAGGCATAAGGCAGGGGCACAAGTGCGGGCTAGGCTTTAGGCAGGGGCACAAGTGCAAACTAAGCATAAGGCAGAGGAACGAGTGCAGGCTAGGCATAAGGCAGGGGCACGAGTGCTGGCTAGGCATAAGGCAGGGGCACGAGTGCTGGCTAGGCATAAGGCAGGGGCACGAGTGCTGGCTAGGCATAAGGCAGGGGCACGAGTGCTGGCTAGGCATAAGGCAGGGGCACGAGTGCTGGCTAGGCATAAGGCAAGGGCACGAGTGCTGGCTAGGCATAAGGCAGGGGCACGAGTGCAGGCTAGGCATAAGGCAGGGGCACGAGTGCAGGCTAGGCATAAGGCAGGGGCACGAGTGCAGGCTAGGCATAAGGCAGGGGCACGAGTGCAGGCTAGGCATAAGGCAGGGGCACGAGTGCAGGCTAGGCATAAGGCATGGGCACGAGTGCAGGCTAGGCATAAAGCAGGGGCACGAGTGCAAGCTAGGCATAAGGCAGGGGCACGAGTGCAGGCTAGGCATAAGGCAGGGGCACGAGTGCAGGCTAGGCATAAGGCAGGGGCACGAGTGCAGGCTAGGCATAAGGCAAGGGCACAAGTGCGGGCTAGTCTTTAGGCAGGGGCACAAGTGCAAACTAACCATAAGGCAGAGGCACAAGTGCAGGCTAGGCATACGGCAGGGGCACAAGTGCGGGCTAGGCATAAGGCAAGGGCACGAGTGCTGGCTAGGCATAAGGCAGGGGCACGAGTGCAGGCTAGGCATAAGGCAGGGGCACGAGTGCAGGCTAGGCATAAGGCAGGGGCACGAGTGCAGGCTAGGCATAAGGCAGGGGCACGAGTGCAGGCTAGGCATAAGGCAGGGGCACGAGTGCAGGCTAGGCATAAGGCATGGGCACGAGTGCAGGCTAGGCATAAAGCAGGGGCACGAGTGCAAGCTAGGCATAAGGCAGGGGCACGAGTGCAGGCTAGGCATAAGGCAGGGGCACGAGTGCAGGCTAGGCATAAGGCAGGGGCACAAGTGCGGGCTAGTCTTTAGGCAGGGGCACAAGTGCAAACTAACCATAAGGCAGAGGCACAAGTGCAGGCTAGGCATACGGCAGGGGCACAAGTGCGGGCTAGGCATAAGGCAGGGGCACAAGTGCGGGCTAGGCATAAGGCAGGGGCACAAGTGCGGGCTAGGCATAAGGCAGGGGCACAAGTGCGGGCTAGGCATAAGGCAGGGGCACAAGTGCGGGCTAGGCATAAGGCAGGGGCACAAGTGCGGGCTAGGCATAAGGCAGGGGCACAAGTGCGGGCTAGGCATAAGGCAGGGGCACAAGTGCAGGCTAGGCATAAGGCAGGGGCACAAGTGCTGGCTAGGCATAAGGCAGGGGCACAAGTGCTGGCTAGGCATAAGGCAGGGGCACAAGTGCTGGCTAGGCATAAGGCAGGGGCACAAGTGCTGGCTAGGCATAAGGCAGGGGCACAAGTGCTGGCTAGGCATAAGGCAGGGGCACAAGTGCTGGCTAGGCATAAGGCAGGGGCACAAGTGCTGGCTAGGCATAAGGCAGGGGCACAAGTGCTGGCTAGGCATAAGGCAGGGGCACAAGTGCTGGCTAGGCATAAGGCAGGGGCACAAGTGCTGGCTAGGCATAAGGCAGGGGCACAAGTGCTGGCTAGGCATAAGGCAGGGGCACAAGTGCTGGCTAGGCATAAGGCAGGGGCACAAGTGCTGGCTAGGCATAAGGCAGGGGCACAAGTGCTGGCTAGGCATAAGGCAGGGGCACAAGTGCTGGCTAGGCATAAGGCAGGGGCACAAGTGCTGGCTAGGCATAAGGCAGGGGCACAAGTGCTGGCTAGGCATAAGGCAGGGGCACAAGTGCTGGCTAGGCATAAGGCAGGGGCACAAGTGCTGGCTAGGCATAAGGCAGGGGCACAAGTGCTGGCTAGGCATAAGGCAGGGGCACAAGTGCTGGCTAGGCATAAGGCAGGGGCACAAGTGCTGGCTAGGCATAAGGCAGGGGCACAAGTGCTGGCTAGGCATAAGGCAGGGGCACAAGTGCTGGCTAGGCATAAGGCAGGGGCACAAGTGCTGGCTAGGCATAAGACAGGGGCACGAGTGCAGGCTAGGCATAAGGCAGGGGCAGGAGTGCAGGCTAGGCATAAGGCAGGGGCAGGAGTGCAGACTAGGCATAAGGCAGGGTCACAAGTGCGGGCTAGTCTTTAGGCAGGGGCACAAGTGCAAACTAACCATAAGGCAGAGGCACAAGTGCAGGCTAGGCATAAGGCAGGGGCACAAGTGCAGGCAAGGCATAAGGCAGGGGCACAAGTGCAGGCTAGGCATAAGGCAGGGGCACAAGTGCGGGCTAGGCATAAGGCAGGGGCATAAGGCAGGGGCACAATTGCGGGCTAGGCATAAGGCAGGGGCACAAGTGCGGGCTAGGCATAAGGCAGGGGCACAAGTGCGGGCTAGGCATAAGGCAGGGGCACAAGTGCGGGCTAGGCATAAGGCAGGGGCACAAGTGCGGGCTAGGCATAAGGCAGGGGCACAAGTGCGGGCTAGGCATAAGGCAGGGGCACAAGTGCGGGCTAGGCATAAGGCAGGGGCACAAGTGCGGGCTAGGCTTTAGGCAGGGGCACAAGTGCAAACTAAGCATAAGGCAGAGGAACGAGTGCAGGCTAGGCATAAGGCAGGGGCACGAGTGCTGGCTAGGCATAAGGCAGGGGCACGAGTGCTGGCTAGGCATAAGGCAGGGGCACGAGTGCTGGCTAGGCATAAGGCAAGGGCACGAGTGCTGGCTAGGCATAAGGCAGGGGCACGAGTGCAGGCTAGGCATAAGGCAGGGGCACGAGTGCAGGCTAGGCATAAGGCAGGGGCACGAGTGCAGGCTAGGCATAAGGCAGGGGCACGAGTGCAGGCTAGGCATAAGGCATGGGCACGAGTGCAGGCTAGGCATAAAGCAGGGGCACGAGTGCAAGCTAGGCATAAGGCAGGGGCACGAGTGCAGGCTAGGCATAAGGCAGGGGCACGAGTGCAGGCTAGGCATAAGGCAGGGGCACGAGTGCAGGCTAGGCATAAGGCAGGGGCACAAGTGCGGGCTAGTCTTTAGGCAGGGGCACAAGTGCAAACTAACCATAAGGCAGAGGCACAAGTGCGGGCTAGGCATAAGGCAGGGGCACAAGTGCGGGCTAGGCATAAGGCAGGGGCACAAGTGCAAACTAAGCATAAGGCAGTGGAACAAGTGCAGGCTAGGCATAAGGCAGGGGCACAAGTGCAGGCTAGGCATAAGGCAGGGGCACAAGTGCTGGCTAGGCATAAGGCAGGGGCACAAGTGCTGGCTAGGCATAAGGCAGGGGCACAAGTGCTGGCTAGGCATAAGGCAGGGGCACAAGTGCTGGCTAGGCATAAGGCAGGGGCACAAGTGCTGGCTAGGCATAAGGCAGGGGCACAAGTGCTGGCTAGGCATAACGCAGGGGCACAAGTGCTGGCTAGGCATAAGGCAGGGGCACAAGTGCTGGCTAGGCATAAGGCAGGGGCACAAGTGCTGGCTAGGCATAAGGCAGGGGCACAAGTGCTGGCTAGGCATAAGGCAGGGGCACAAGTGCTGGCTAGGCATAAGGCAGGGGCACAAGTGCTGGCTAGGCATAAGGCAGGGGCACAAGTGCTGGCTAGGCATAAGGCAGGGGCACAAGTGCTGGCTAGGCATAAGGCAGGGGCACAAGTGCTGGCTAGGCATAAGGCAGGGGCACAAGTGCTGGCTAGGCATAAGGCAGGGGCACAAGTGCTGGCTAGGCATAAGGCAGGGGCACAAGTGCTGGCTAGGCATAAGGCAGGGGCACAAGTGCTGGCTAGGCATAAGGCAGGGGCACAAGTGCTGGCTAGGCATAAGGCAGGGGCACAAGTGCTGGCTAGGCATAAGGCAGGGGCACAAGTGCTGGCTAGGCATAAGGCAGGGGCACAAGTGCTGGCTAGGCATAAGGCAGGGGCACAAGTGCTGGCTAGGCATAACGCAGGGGCACAAGTGCTGGCTAGGCATAAGGCAGGGGCACAAGTGCTGGCTAGGCATAAGGCAGGGACACAAGTGCTGGCTAGGCATAAGGCAGGGGCACAAGTGCTGGCTAGGCATAAGGCAGGGGCACAAGTGCTGGCTAGGCATAAGGCAGGGGCACAAGTGCTGGCTAGGCATAAGGCAGGGGCACAAGTGCGGGCTAGGCATAAGGCAGGGGCACAAGTGCGGGCTAGGCATAAGGCAGGGGCACAAGTGCGGGCTAGGCATAAGGCAGGGGCACAAATGCGGGCTAGGCATAAGGCAGGGGCACAAGTGCGGGCTAGGCATAAGGCAGGGGCACAAGTGCGGGCTAGGCTTTAGGCAGGGGCACAAGTGCAAACTAAGCATAAGCAGAGGAACAAGTGCAGGCTAGGCATAAGGCAGGGGCACAAGTGCTGGCTAGGCATAAGGCAGGGGCACAAGTGCTGGCTAGGCATAAGGCAGGGGCACAAGTGCTGGCTAGGCATAAGGCAGGGGCACAAGTGCTGGCTAGGCATAAGGCAGGGGCACAAGTGCTGGCTAGGCATAAGGCAGGGGCACAAGTGCTGGCTAGGCATAAGGCAGGGGCACAAGTGCTGGCTAGGCATAAGGCAGGGGCACAAGTGCTGGCTAGGCATAAGGCAGGGGCACAAGTGCTGGCTAGGCATAAGGCAGGGGCACAAGTGCTGGCTAGGCATAAGGCAGGGGCACAAGTGCTGGCTAGGCATAAGGCAGGGGCACAAGTGCTGGCTAGGCATAAGGCAGGGGCACAAGTGCTGGCTAGGCATAAGGCAGGGGCACAAGTGCTGGCTAGGCATAAGGCAGGGGCACAAGTGCTGGCTAGGCATAAGGCAGGGGCACAAGTGCTGGCTAGGCATAAGGCAGGGGCACAAGTGCTGGCTAGGCATAAGGCAGGGGCACAAGTGCTGGCTAGGCATAAGGCAGGGGCACAAGTGCTGGCTAGGCATAAGGCAGGGGCACAAGTGCTGGCTAGGCATAAGGCAGGGGCACAAGTGCTGGCTAGGCATAAGGCAGGGGCACAAGTGCTGGCTAGGCATAAGGCAGGGGCACAAGTGCTGGCTAGGCATAAGGCAGGGGCACAAGTGCTGGCTAGGCATAAGGCAGGGGCACAAGTGCTGGCTAGGCATAAGGCAGGGGCACAAGTGCTGGCTAGGCATAAGGCAGGGGCACAAGTGCAGGCTAGGCATAAGGCAGGAACACAAGTGCGGGCTAGGTATAAGGCAGGGGCACAAGTGCAGGCTAGGCATAAGGCAGGGGCACAAGTGCTGGCTAGGCATAAGGCAGGGGCACACGTGCAGGCTAGGCATAAGGCAGGGGCACACGTGCAGGCTAGGCATAAGGCAGGGGCACACGTGCAGGCTAGGCATAAGGCAGGGGCACAAGTGCAGGCTAGGCATAAGGCAGGGGCACAAGTGATGGCTACACATAAGGAATACGGCTAACTCTTTGCACTCTTTGCATAAAGGGATAGGCACCCTTAGGGGTGAAGAGCTAGCTTTCACCCCTCTACTCTGTACTTTGTTGTACAGTGCGGAGCCACTCCATAACCCCCATGCTCCAAGCGACCAGGCACATCTTGTCTGTCCTCCGTAAATGGGTAATGCCTTCGTCCCCAATTACAGTCGTGCATGTGCATTCAGACGGGACAAGAGCGAAAAGCGTAAAGCCTGCCCTGTGTGCATAACCAACATGAAGCTAAAGACAAAAAAAACAATAATGCAAGGGGCTCAAAAGTGCTGGCTAGGCATAAGGCAGGGGCACAAGTGCTGGCTAGGCATAAGGCAGGGGCACGAGTGCTGGCTAGGCATAAGGCAGGGGCACGAGTGCTGGCTAGGCATAAGGCAGGGGCACAAGTGCAGGCTAGGCATGAGGCAGGGGCACAAGTGCTGGCTAGGCATAAGGCAGGGGCACAAGTGCTGGCTAGGCATAAGGCAGGGGCACAAGTGCTGGCTAGGCATAAGGCAGGGTCACAAGTGCTGGCTAGGCATAAGGCAGGGGTACAAGTGCTGCCTAGGCATCAGGCAGGGGCAAAAGTGCTGGCTAGGCATAAAGCAGGGGCAAAAGTGCTGGCTAGTCATAAGGCAGGGGCACAAATGCAGGCTAGGCATAAGGCAGGGGCACAAGTGCAGGCTAGGCATAAGGCAGGGGCACAAGTGGTGGCTAGGCATAAGGCAGGGGCACAAGTGCTGGCTAGGCATAAGGCAGGGGCACAAGTGCTGGCTAGGCATAAGGCAGGGGCACAAGTGCGGGCTAGGCTTTAGGCAGGGGCACAAGTGCTGGCTAGGCATAAGGCAGGGGCACAAGTGCGGGCTAGGCTTTAGGCAGGGGCACAAGTACAAACTAAGCATAAGGCAGAGGCACAAGTGCAAGCAAGGCATAAGGCAGGGGCACCTATGCAGGCTAGGCTTAAGGCAGGGGCACAAGTGATGGCTACACATAAGGCATACAGCTAACTCTTTGCACTCTTTGCATAAAGGGATAGGCACCCTTAGGGGTGAAGAGCTAGCTTTCACCCCTCTACTCTGTACTTTGTTGTTCAGTGCGGAGCCAGTCCATAACCCCCATGCTCCAAGCGACCAGGCACATCTTGTCTGTCCTCCGTAAATGGGTAATGCCTTCGTCCCCAATTACAGTCGTGCATGTGCATTCAGACGGGACAAGAGCGAAGAGCGTAAAGCCTGCCCTGTGTGCATAACCAACATGAAGCTAAAGACAAAAAAACAATAATGCAAGGGGCTCAAAAGTGCTGGCTAGGCATAAGGCAGGGGCACAAGTGCTGGCTAGGCATAAGGCAGGGGCACAAGTGCTGGCTAGGCATAAGGCAGGGACACAAGTGCTGGCTAGGCATAAGGCAGGGGCACAAGTGCGGGCTAGGCATAAGGCAGGGGCACAAGTGCGGGCTAGGCATAAGGCAGGGGCACAAGTGCGGGCTAGACATAAGGCAGGGGCACAAGTGCGGGCTAGACATAAGGCAGGGGCACAAGTGCGGGCTAGGCATAAGGCAGGGGCACAAGTGCAGGCTAGGCATAAGGCAGGGGCACAAGTGCAGGCTAGGCATAAGGCAGGGGCACAAGTGCAGGCTAGGCATAAGGCAGGGGCACAAGTGCAGGCTAGGCATAAGGCAGGGGCACAAGTGCAGGCTAGGCATAAGGCAGGGGCACAAGTGCAGGCTAGGCATAAGGCAGGGGGCACAAGTGCAGGCTAGGCATAAGGCAGGGGCACAAGTGCAGGCTAGGCATAAGGCAGGGGCACAAGTGCAGGCTAGGCATAAGGCAGGGGCACAAGTGCAGGCTAGGCATAAGGCAGGGGCACAAGTGCAGGCTAGGCATAAGGCAGGGCACAAGTGCGGGCTAGGCATAAGGCAGGGGC
Source organism: Ranitomeya imitator (assembly GCF_032444005.1). Taxonomy (NCBI): domain Eukaryota; kingdom Metazoa; phylum Chordata; class Amphibia; order Anura; family Dendrobatidae; genus Ranitomeya; species Ranitomeya imitator. The sequence goes on from NC_091283.1 coordinate 659,907,403, forward strand.
ACAAGTGCGGGCTAGGCTTTAGGCAGGGGCACAAGTGCAAACTAAGCATAAGGCAGAGGCACAAGGGCAGGCTACGCATAAGGCAGAAGCACAAGTGCAGGCTAGGCATAAGGCAGGGGCACAAGTGCAGGCTAGGCATAAGGCAGGGGCACAAGTGCTGGCTAGGCATAAGGCAGGGGCACAAGTGCTGGCTAGGCATAAGGCAGGGGCACAAGTGCAGGCTAGGCATAAGGCAGGGGCACAAGTGCGGACTAGGCATAAGGCAGGGGCACAAGTGCGGGCTAGGCATAAGGCAGGGGCACAAGTGCGGGCTAGGCATAAGGCAGGGGCACAAGTGCGGGCTAGGCATAAGGCAGGGGCACAAGTGCGGGCTAGGCATAAGGCAGGGGCACAAGTGCGGGCTAGGCATAAGGCAGGGGCACAAGTGCTGGCTAGGCATAAGGCAGGGGTACAAGTGCTGCCTAGGCATCAGGCAGGGGCAAAAGTGCTGGCTAGGCATAAGGCAGGGGCAAAAGTGCTGGCTAGGCATAAGGCAGGGGCAAAAGTGCTGGCTAGGCATAAGGCAGGGGCACAAATGCAGGCTAGGCATAAGGCAGGGGCACAAGTGCAGGCTAGGCATAAGGCAGGGGCACAAGTGGTGGCTAGGCATAAGGCAGGGGCACAAGTGCTGGCTAGGCATAAGGCAGGGGCACAAGTGCTGGCTAGGCATAAGGCAGGGGCACAAGTGCGGGCTAGGCTTTAGGCAGGGGCACAAGTACAAACTAGGCTTTAGGCAGGGGCACAAGTACAAACTAAGCATAAGGCAGAGGCACAAGTGCAAGCTAGGCATAAGGCAGGGGCACCTATGCAGGCTAGGCTTGAGGCAGGGGCACAAGTGATGGCTACACATAAGGCATACAGCTAACTCTTTGCACTCTTTGCATAAAGGGATAGGCACCCTTAGGGGTGAAGAGCTAGCTTTCACCCCTCTACTCTGTACTTTGTTGTTCAGTGCGGAGCCAGTCCATAACCCCCATGCTCCAAGCGACCAGGCACATCTTGTCTGTCCTCCGTAAATGGATAATGCCTTCGTCCCCAATTACAGTCGTGCATGTGCATTCAGACGGGACAAGAGCGAAGAGCGTAAAGCCTGCCCTGTGTGCATAACCAACATGAAGCTAAAGACAAAAAAACAATAATGCAAGTTGCTCAAAAGTGCTGGCTAGGCATAAGGCAGGGGCACAAGTGCTGGCTAGGCATAAGGCAGGGGCACAAGTGCTGGCTAGGCATAAGGCAGGGATGCAAGTGCTGGCTAGGCATAAGGCAGGGGCGCAAGTGCGGGCTAGGCATAAGGCAGGGGCACAAGTGCGGGCTAGGCATAAGGCAGGGGCACAAGTGCGGGCTAGGCATAAGGCAGGGGCACAAGTGCGGGCTAGGCATAAGGCAGGGGCACAAGTGCTGGCTAGGCATAAGGCAGGGGCACAAGTTCGGGCTAGGCATAAGGCAGGGGCACAAGTGCAGGCTAGGCATAAGGCAGGGGCACAAGTGCAGGCTAGGCATATGGCAGGGGCACAAGTGCAGGCTAGGCATAAGGCAGGGGCACAAGTGCAGGCTAGGCATAAGGCAGGGGCACAAGTGCAGGCTAGGCATAAGGCAGGGGCACAAGTGCAGGCTAGGCATAAGGCAGGGGCACAAGTGCAGGCTAGGCATAAGGCAGGGGGCACAAGTGCAGGCTAGGCATAAGGCAGGGGCACAAGTGCAGGCTAGGCATAAGGCAGGGGCACAAGTGCAGGCTAGGCATAAGGCAGGGGCACAAGTGCAGGCTAGGCATAAGGCAGGGGCACGAGTGCTGGCTAGGCATAAGGCAGGGGCACGAGTGCTGGCTAGGCATAAGGCAGGGGCACGAGTGCTGGCTAGGCATAAGGCAGGGGCACGAGTGCTGGCTAGGCATAAGGCAGGGGCACGAGTGCTGGCTAGGCATAAGGCAGGGGCACGAGTGCTGGCTAGGCATAAGGCAGGGGCACGAGTGCTGGCTAGGCATAAGGCAGGGGCACGAGTGCTGGCTAGGCATAAGGCAGGGGCACGAGTGCTGGCTAGGCATAAGGCAGGGGCACGAGTGCTGGCTAGGCATAAGGCAGGGGCACGAGTGCTGGCTAGGCATAAGGCAGGGGCACGAGTGCAGGCTAGGCATAAGGCAGGGGCACAAGTGCAGGCTAGGCATAAGGCAGGGCACAAGTGCTGGCTAGGCATAAGGCAGGGGCACAAGTGCGGGCTAGGCTTTCGGCAGGGGCACAAGTGCAAACTAAGCATAAGGCAGGGGCACAAGGGCAGGCTAGGCATAAGGCAGAAGCACAAGTGCAGGCTAGGCATAAGGCAGGGGCACAAGTGCAGGCTAGGCATAAGGCAGGGGCACAAGCGCAGGCTAGGCATAAGGCAGGGGCACAAGCGCAGGCTAGGCATAAGGCAGGGGCACAAGTGCAGGCTAGGCATAAGGCAGGGGCACAAGTGCAGGCTAGGCATAAGGCAGGGGCACAAGTGCGGGCTAGGCTTTCGGCAGGGGCACAAGTGCAAACTAAGCATAAGGCAGGGGCACAAGGGCAGGCTAGGCATAAGGCAGAAGCACAAGTGCAGGCTAGGCATAAGGCAGGGGCACAAGTGCAGGCTAGGCATAAGGCAGGGGCACAAGTGCAGGCTAGGCATAAGGCAGGGGCACAAGTGCAGGCTAGGCATAAGGCATGGGCACAAGTGCTGGCTAGGCATAAGGCAGGGGCACAAGTGCTGGCTAGGCATAAGGCAGGGGCACAAGTGCTGGCTAGGCATAAG